>NW_028238785.1:300000-600000 GCF_021556685.1 Rattus norvegicus
TCCACCCTCAAGAGCAGTTGATTCATCACTAGATCAGACTAAGGACATGTGAGGCCCCAGGGTGCTAGGATTACAAGGGTCCTAGTAAGTTTCTCCAGCCTAAATTACAACCTGAGTCAGTGCTGCTATTTGGGACACTGCCTGATGCCCAGTGACATCACACCTTGGAACTCTTTGTCAAAAATAAGCTGTTATAGGAATGAAGTAGCCACACAATAAACATTGGTCTGGACACTCCTAGGTCAAGAATCCCCTGTTGGAAATGCCTTGGATCGCAAAATTTTAAATTCTAGATCCTTCTGGGTTTTAGAAGATTTATAAATACAAAAAAAGAAAGATGGGCATAGTAATTTAAGCCTGTGATCCCAGTCATGGGAAACTGAGTCAGAGTGATGGAAGACTGTAAGTTCCAGGCCCACCTGTGTTTCAAGAAAAAAAAAAGGCATGGTGAAGATTCCACTCAAGTGGAAACCAAAAGGGTTTCACATGGGCCCTGCCATCCACTGGTCACTACATCCACTCTCATCACCACAGCCACAGGCAGACACTGGGGAACATTTCCCACTGTCTCTCTTTGGGATGCAATCCACCCCATGATTCTATGTGAGGAATCCCCCAAAGGTTGCATCATGTGAGGGACCTAGAAAGTTCCAGGATTGGGAGAATTTAGGAGTTTATAATTAAGGATGATCTACAGCTGTGGCAAAGCCTTTTCCCACCACATGGCAGCCCTAGGTTTGTCCCCAACAGTAAAAATAAAATCCCCCAAAATAATTCAAACAAAATGTCCTGAAGCCTGCGCCCTGACCAGTCTCTTCAAAAGTGCCAGGAACCTGGGTCCACATTTAGGACCCAGCACGACCTCTGTGACCCATGAGAAGGGATCTAATATGGGAATTAGTACAGTATGACTTATCCTTGTGGATACCTTTGGTGACAATAACCACCTGACCCCTGAAAACCCATCTACCTGGGGGGCTCAGCACTCATGTCACCTAAAAAGCCCAGATCCTAGGGCCAGCATGGGCAGGTGGTGAAGAAAGTTTGTCTCTCGTGAACATCAGTTGCCACTCCTGACTTGACTCTATCCTCAGGAGACAATGTCACCCCAGAAAGTGTGGGTGTCAACGGCTCTTCCCAGGCCAAGGCTGGAATACTGCTTAAGTTCCACAATGCACAGCAGTGCTCACTCTAGAGCTAAATGTTCTACAGCTGAAAGGGGTGGGTGCTCTGCTGACCACGCCCCTTCCCTGCAGTATTTAGTGTACTCAGAGTGGTGCTTCAGATGTGAGGGACTTCTTGAGGCTACTCCCATGGAGAATGGCAGATTCATCAGAACGGGGCACAGGGTGAGTTCTGAGCACAGCTGGGAGGAATTTAGGGATGCCAAGCCATGACTAAGACCAGATCCTGGGCTGACAGGCAGTTGAGCTGGAGAACTGGCATCCAAAGTGTGACTGCCTGAATTCCTCTTAGACCAAAAGCCCTGGACCTGAGCTACTTTGGTGCGTGCTCCTAAGTGGGGTCCCAGACACAGCTCAGAATTGGGGCTGTGCATGGACTTTGGTGCTGGCAGCAGGTGGCTTAGCCATAAAGTGCTGAGCTTTCCCATCTATGCCCACTCAAACTCCTCTGTTTCATTTTAGCTGTGTTTGGTATAGTTTTGAGACAGGGTATCTTGTAGCAGCCCAACTCGCTTTGAGCAACACTGTAACATAAAAATAACCTTGAATTCAAGATCCTCCGACCCCTCTGTCCCAAGTCCTGGAATTAAGACCTCCAGCTGTGACCATTTTACTGCAGCATAGGATCCATCTCTATTAGAGTGAGCTTTGGAAATACTGGAGCTCCGACTGTTCCTTAGAATTCAGGTTTCCTTAATTCTTAGCAGGAGTTTTGTGATGATGCTGATGAGAGAGTCAGGAGTTACACTGGGAGAGGTAACAGTCCTGGCAGCCCTGAGTGCTCAGTGAAAGTCAAGACAGAAGCCTGCTGATTAGCACCTGAGTGAAAGTGGGAGGATTCAGAGTTCAAGAACAGACTCAGTTACATACCTAAGACCATATTGCAACATTTTTGTTTCATTTTTGGCTTGTTTTCTTTGAGACAAGGTGTTAATTTATAGCCCTGGCTGTCCTGGAACTCACAATGCCTCTACCTCCCAACGGATGGAATTAAAGGCATGCGCCAACATGCACTGCCACTAATTAATTTTTAATTAAACATGCTGGCACAATCCAGTAATCCCAGTGCTTAAGAGGCCGAGGCAGGCAGATATCTGGTTTCCTGACAAGTCTGATCTACAGAGAGCCTGTCAGAATAGCCAGGGCCAAACAGAGAAACCCTGTCTCAAAAAATAAACAACAAAATAAATTTGTTTTAAAGAAGAGAGGAACTATTTAACAGAATTAGAGGCAGAGAACCAAAAGGTAATGGGCAGTGCAGAGTCTAGCTTCTGAGATGAAAGTGGACACCAGGGGTTAGGGTGGGGATTCTCATCTTGTACTGGGACACAGAGGGTGGCTTCAGGGATGGAAGGCTCAGTCAGTCATTAGTCAGGATTCTCAATCAAGAGGGTGTTGTAAGATCCAAAATGTGTGAGCAGTGTTCTGCATGAGACTAGAAGAACCTGCCTACCTATACAAAACAGCCAATGAAGAGTAATCACAAGCATACATCTGGAGGTCCACAAGAGGTTAACGTCCACCTTAGTGTGGATTATACAGAGCACAGGTGGAGAGGAGTAGAAGAGCTGATGGTGGCTGAGGCAGGAGAGGAGTTCAGGTGTGAATTTGAGCCAGTAAAGGAGCTTGTAGGTCGGGCAGAGCAATGAGAGGTCTAACAGCATAGCTGTTGAGATCCTTCAGATTAATTTGTCTTAAGAGCCTCATGCCATAGCCAAGGACAGGAGTAGATCTGACTATTGGGTGGCTGGGCTCACATAGCCCAACAGGTTTGGCCTTGCATCTGTGAGATTCCAAGTCTCTCCCTTTAGACACAGCCATGGAGAAGGTGTAGCAGTGAAGGTGCAGATGGCTTTGCAATGCTTGGCTTATGGTGTTGAGTACTTCATGCTCCATAGAGCTAGGAAATGTCCTAGAAGCCAGGGAGGCTGAGCATGAGGAAGACAGGTCTCTGGGAGAGAGAAATGATAACCAAAGTCACTAAGAACTTCCTGAATCACAGTGTCTGTTAACCATATATTTTATTTACTTATTTTTATGGGCCTGAGTGTTTCACCTAATAAATGCTTGTGCACCATGTGGTATGTGTGGTGCCCGTGAAGTACAGACTGATTCCCTAGAATTGCAATTACAGGTTAATAGGAGCCACCATGTGGACACTGGGAACTGAACCTTGGTCTTATGCTCTTAGCCACTAAACCAACCATCTCTTCAGCACCACCCCCCAATTGTATAGTCATTAAGATTTAACCATTTGGCCTTCAGTATTTGAATTAATACAGATGTGACAAGAGTTATAGTTAACATGGTGGTTCAGGTATAGACAGGCAGGCATCTCATTGTATACAAAACATGAATCCTTCCTTCCTTTCTTTCTTTCACTTCTTTCTTTCTTTCTTTCTTTCTTTCCTTCTTTCTTTCTTTCTTTCTTTCTTTCTTTCTTTCTTTCTTTCTTTCTTTCTTTCTCTTTTTGTTTTACTCTTGGAGACAGTGTTGTTTTTTGTGTAGCTGACCTGGAATTAGCTCTGTAGAGGAAGCTGCCTTGAATTCAGAAATCTGTCTGCCTCTGCCTCCCAAGTGTTAGGATCAAAGGCCTGTGCCACCACCACCACACATCCTTCTGTTTAAAGGAAAAATGTAGTTTTACAGGGCAGCATGAATTTAGCCCCGGTATAGACATTTTCCTAGGCCTCAGGAGCTGTAGAGTTCATGAAGGATTTGCTGCCTTACCCTTTAGCCTGGCTAACTATGAGAGCTGCACACCCATGGGTGTTTGCTTCACAAGAGTCTGGAGGATGAGGGTCACAGGCTGAGGTAACTGTGTAGAGCAAAGGATGCTCGGTGAAGGTCAAGTGGGTAAAATGCTGAAATGCTGAGAGAAGAGGCCTATGGTAGGCGCCTCCTACACCTGAGACTTCCAACCCCGAAAAGCAGGGGGTAGAGAGTGAGGATGCAGAGTCCACACAGGTCAGGAAAAGGCCATGTTCCTGAAGCCTCCATGTGTGGTGGACAGGCTCTAGGGCACCATGAGGGAAATCAGGAGCTTCTGGACTTTGTAGAATTACAGGGTTCCATGTTACCTCACATGCCCATGATTTGCCCCCTACTGCATGGAGAAGCCAACACCAGAAGCCTCCAGCTCCCAGCCCTGCTTTTGCCATGTAGGTTTATCCAGAAGAGCTTGGAAGTCCCTGGACCTGGAGTCTCAGGTGGTTGTGAGCCACCTGACCCGGGTGCTGGAGACTGAACTCAAGTCTTCTGCAAGAGCAGCAAAGACCCGTGCGCTGCCTGGCCCAGCCAGGGCTGTGAAATGGTGTTTATTTTCATCTGAACAAGCCCAACAACAGTTTAGGTCCCTAGAAGCCACATAAACCTGGATGCAGTAGAGTCTGTCATCCAGCCCTTCCCACAGGGAGATAGGAGCCTAAAGTGGACAGTCTCTAGGATTAGAGGGAAGGGCTAGCCTAGCATACACAGCCATGGACGAGAGGTAGAAGGTGAGGATCTGTGCTCAGGTTGTCCCTGACCTTTACACAAGCACATGAGTACCTGTACTCACAGAACGCCATACAGACATACGTGAGTAAAGATATAAAACAAACAACATTGAAAATACAATATACTGGGGCTGGAGGGATGGCTCAGTGGTTAAGACCACTGACTGCTCTTCCAGAGGATCTGAGTTCAATTCCCAGCAACCACACTGTGTCATATAACCATTTCTAATCTCATCTTCTACCCTCTACTGTTGTGTCTGAAAACAGGGACAGTGTACTCACTCATATGGACAAAATAAATAGTTTTTGTTTTAATCCTTTTCTAAAAAAAGAAACCCATCTGTGACACATGATCATTGTGTGATTCCAAATGTGCCTAAGTCAGTACAGTCCTATTGCTACATGGTGCACCAGTTGTGTCAGCCTTGGTAGTAGAATGGCACAGTTGAAAAGATGCTGGTCACAGTGACCAGGCAGCCTAGAAAGTTCACCATGAGCAGAGAAGGCTGTGCTGTGTCCTAGTCCTCTACCCCACACTGCCACCTCATCCCTACGAATAGAGCAAAAAAGAACAGATGAGGAATCTTCCAGGTTTCTTTCCTCTTTGATTTCTTTATTAACCTAGCCCCTGTGCTACATGTAAACTTGTCACATCCACTGTCCCATCCCTAAGCCCTCATACCTGTCAGATAAGACCGGAATCTTGCTTTGGGGGGAAGCTCTGGTCCCTCTCTGTCCTAAGAGGCTCTGAGCCATCGCTGAAAGAGAGTCCTCTGAGGATTGAGGGAAGTCCATAGCCCGTACTCTGACTTCCAGGAAGGTTTGAGGAAGGTGGTCCTCTTCTTGTGGTGCCTCTAGTAGGAGCAGCCCACACTTGGGCCCAGCTCCCACTATCAGGAAAAGACAGGTGGCTCTGGTCTTTGCACAGCTCCAGCGGAATGAACAGTGCATCTCTCCTCTCTCTCTTTCAGGAAGTCTCAGCCTCTGGTGCAGGTGATGTTCCCAAGGCAAAGGAAAGGGAAGTGCAGAGTGAGGACTCCCAGGATCCTTTAAAACATTGTCTGCATTGTCTTCATTAATTTTTCTGTTTAATTTTTATTCCATGTGTATTGATCTCATTGTAGGGGTGTGCATTCCAAAGCATGAGTGTTGAAGGTAGAGGAAAAAGCATGGGAGTCACTTTATCCTACCGTGTGGGGTCCCAGGCTCTGAACCGGGTTGTTGAGCTTGGCTACAACGATCTTTCATACTGAATTTCCTGCTGGCTCTGATTTCAGGGAGAGCGTCTCATAGAGCCCAGATTGGCCAGTAAACTACTGATCATCCTGCCTCAAGTATTGCCATCTAGTTCATGAAAGGGTTGAGTTATTGACACGAGGAACTGGGGATGGGCAGAGGTGCATGACTGAGGCTATCTCTGCTCAGTGGCATGCCTTTGGGGACTGATAGTTTTCATCACTGATATGTCATTTGACTGCAGTGCTCCTCTGGAGAGAAGGAGTCTCTTTTGCCAGGGCATCAGGCTCTCCAGACAGGCCTGGAAGGTGGAGGTCTAGAGGCCAGGCCTGCATTCCTATTCAGAAGCTGCATTTACCACTCTGGACAGTGCTGTAGAACAGGGTCACATATCCAGTTCTACCCTGAGACCTGCTGATAAAGAATGTCTATCCTGGTGCTCGCTTCGGCAGCACATATAATAAAATTGGAACGATACAGAGAAGATTAGCATGGCCCCTGCGCAAGGATGACACGCAAATTCGTGAAGCGTTCCATATTTTTAGAAATAATTGACTCAACTGTCAAAGATAATGTAAAGCGGAAAAAGCTACTGGTCCAAAACATACAGGAAATCCAGGACTCAATGAGAAGATCAAACCTAAGGATAATAGGTATAGAAGAGAGTGAAGACTCCCAGCTCAAAGGACCAGTAAATATCTTCAACAAAATCATAGAAGAAAACTTCCCTAACCTAAAAAAAGAGACACCCATAGGGATACAAGAAGCCTACAGAACTCCAAATAGATTGGACCAGAAAAGAAACACCTCCCGTCACATAATAGTCAAAACACCAAATGCACAAAATAAAGAAAGAATATTAAAAGCAGTAAGGGAAAAAGGTCAAGTAACATATAAAGGCAGACCTATGAGAATCACACCAGACTTCTCGCCAGAAACTATGAAGGCCAGAAGATCCTGGACTGATGTCATACAGACCCTAAGAGAACACAAATGCCAGCCCAGGTTACTGTATCCTGCAAAACTCTCAATTAACATAGATGTAGAAACCAAGATATTCCATGACAAAACCGAATTTACACAATATCTTTCTACAAATCCAGCACTACAAAGGATAATAAATGGTAAAGCCCAACATAAGGAGGCAAGCTATACCCTAGAATAAGCAAGAAACTAATTGTCTTGGCAACAAACAAAGAGAATGAAAGCACACAAACATAACCTCACATCCAAATATGAATATAACGGGAAGCAATAATCACTATTCCTTAATATCTCTCAACATCAATGGCCTCAACTCCCCAATAAAAAGACATAGATTAACAAACTGGATACGCAACGAGGACCCTGCATTCTGCTGCCTACAGGAAACACACCTCAGAGACAAAGACAGACATTACCTCAGAGTGAAAGGCTGGAAAACAATTTTCCAAGCAAATGGTCAGAAGAAGCAAGCTGGAGTAGCCATTCTAATATCAAATAAAATCAATTTTCAATTAAAAGTCATCAAAAAATATAAGGAAGGACACTTCATATTCATCAAAGGAAAAATCCACCAAGATGAACTCTCAATCCTAAATATCTATGCCCCAAATACAAGGGCACCTACATATGTAAAACAAACCTTACTAAAGCTCAAAACACACATTGCACCTCACACAATAATAGTGGGAGATTTCAACACCCCACTCTCATCAATGGACAGATCATGGAAACAGAAATTAAACAGAGATGTAGACAGACTAAGAGAAGTCATGAGCCAAATGGACTTAACGGATATTTATAGAACATTCTATCCTAAAGCAAAAGGATATACCTTCTTCTCAGCTCCTCATGGTACTTTCTCCAAAATTGACCATATAATTGGTCAAAAAACGGGCCTCAACAGGTACAGAAAGATAGAAATAATCCCATGCGTGCTATCGGACCACCACGGCCTAAAACTGTTCTTCAATAACAATCAAGGAAGAATGCCCACATATACGTGGAAATTGAACAATGCTCTACTCAATGATAACCTGGTCAAGGAAGAAATAAAGAAAGAAATTAAAAACTTTTTTAGAATTTAGTGTAAATGAAGGTACAACATACCCAAACTTATGGGAAATATGAAAGCTGTGCTAAGAGGAAAACTCATAGCGCTGGGTGCCTGCAGAAAGAAACAGGAAAGAGCATATGTCAGCAGCTTGACAGCACACCTAAAAGCTCTAGAACAAAAAGAAGCAAATACACCCAGGAGGAGTAGAAGGCAGGAAATAATCAAACTCAGAGCAGAAATCAGCCAAGTAGAAACAAAAAGGACCATAGAAAGAATCAACAGAACCAAAAGTTGGTTCTTTGAGAAAATCAAAAAGATAGATAAACCCTTAGCCAGACTAACGAGAGGACACAGAGAATGCATCCAAATTAACAAAATCAGAAATGAAAAGGGAGACATAACAACAGATTCAGAGGAAATTCAAAAAATCATCAGATCTTACTATAAAAACCTATATTCAACAAAACTTGAAAATCTACAGGAAATGGACAATTTCCTAGACAGATACCAGGTACCGAAGTTAAATCAGGAACAGATAAACCAGTTAAACAACCCCATAACTCCTAAGGAAATAGAAGCAGTCATTAAAGTTCTCCCAACCAAAAAGATCCCAGGTCCAGACGGGTTTAGTGCAGAATTCTATCAAACCTTCATAGAAGACCTCATACCAATATTATCCAAACTATTCCACAAAATTGAAACAGATGGATCACTTCCGAATACCTTCTACGAAGCCACAATTACTCTTATACCTAAACCACACAAAGACACAACAAAGAAAGAGAACTTCAGACCAATTTCCCTTATGAATATCGACGCAAAAATACTCAATAAAATTCTGGCAAACTGAATCCAAGAGCACATCAAAACAATCATCCACCATGATCAAGTAGGCTTCATCCCAGGCATGCAGGGATGGTTTAATATACGGAAAACCATCAACATGATCCATTATATAAACAAACTGAAAGAACAAAACCACATGATCATTTCATTAGATGCTGAGAAAGCATTTGACAAAATTCAACACCCCTTCATGATAAAAGTCCTGGAAAGAATAGGAATTCAAGGCCCATACCTAAACATAGTAAAAGCCATATACAGCAAACCAGTTGTTAACATTAAACTAAATGGAGAGAAACTTGAAGCAATCCCACTAAAATCAGGGACTAGACAAGGCTGCCCACTCTCTCCCTACTTATTCAATATAGTTCTTGAAGTTTTAGCCAGAGCAATCAGACAACAAAAGGAGGTCAAGGGGATACGGATCGGAAAAGAAGAAGTCAAAATATCACTATTTGCAGATGATATGATAGTATATTTATGTAATCCCAAAAGTTCCACCAGAGAACTACTAAAGCTGATAAACAACTTCAGCAAAGTGGCTGGGTATAAAATTAACTCAAATAAATCAGTAGCCTTCCTCTACACAAAAGAGAAACAAGCCGAGAAAGAAATTAGGGAAACGACACCCTTCATAATAGACCAAAATAATATAAAGTACCTCGGTCTGACTTTAACCAAGCAAGTAAAAGATTTGTACAATAAGAACTTCAAGACTCTGAAGAAAGAAATTGAAGAAATCCTCAGAAGATGGAAAGATCTCCCATGCACATGGATTGGCAGGATTAATATAGTAAAAATGGCCATTTTACCAAAAGCGATCTACAGATTCAATGCAATCCCCATCAAAATACCAATCCAATTCTTCAAAGAGTTAGACAGAACAATTTGCAAATTCATCTGGAATAGCAAATACCCAGGATAGCTAAAACTATCCTCAACAATAAAAGGACTTCAGGGGGAATCACTATCCCTGAACTCAAGCAGTATTACAGAGCAATAGTGATAAAAACTGCATGGTATTGTTACAGAGACAGACAGATAGAACAATGGAACAGAATTGAAGACCCAGAAATGAACCACACACTTATGGGCACTTTGATTTTTGACAAAGGAGCCAAAACCATCAAATGGAAAAAAGATAGCATTTTTTAGCAAATGGTGGTGGTTCAACTGGAGGTCAACATGTAGAAGAATGCAGATCGATCCATGCTTATCACCCTGTACAAAGCTTAAGTCCAAGTGGATCAAGGACCTCCACATCAAACCAGATACACTGAAACTAATAGAAGAAAAACTAGGGAAGCATCTGGAACACATGGGCACTGGAAAAAATTTCCTGAACAAAACACCAATGGCTTATGCTCTAAGATCAATAATCAATAAATGGGATCTCATAAAACTGCAAAGCTTCTGTAAGACAAAGGACACTGTGGTTAGGACAAAACGGCAACCAACAGATTGGGAAAAGATCTTTACCAATCCTACAACAGATAGAGGCCTTATATCCAAAATATACAAAGAACTCAAGAAGTTAGACCGCAGGGAGACAAATAACCCTATTAAAAAATGGGGTTCAGAGCTAAACAAAGAATTCACAGCTGAGGAATACTGAATGGCTGAGAAAAACCTAAAGAAATGTTCAACATCTTTAGTCATAAGGGAAATGCAAATCAAAACAACCCCGAGATTTCACCTCACACCAGTGAGAATGGCTAAGATCAAAAACTCAGGTGACAGCAGATGCTGGCGAGGATGCAGAGAAAGAGGAACACTCCTCCATTGTTGGTGGGAGGCAGACTGGTACAACCATTCTGGAAATCAGTTGGAGGTTTCTCAGAAAATTGGACATTGAACTACCTGAGGATCCAGGTATACCTCTCTTGGGCATACACCCAAAAGACGCCCCAACATATAAAAAAGACACGTGCTCCACTATGTTCATCGCAGCCTTATTTATAATAGCCAGAAGCTGGAAAGAACCCAGATGCCCTTCAACAGAGGAATGGATACAGAAAATGTGGTACATCTACACAATGGAATATTACTCAGCTATCAAAAACAACGGCTTTATGAAATTCGTAGGCAAATGGTTGGAACTGGAAAATATCATCCTGAGTAAGCTAACCCAATCACAGAAAGACATACATGGTATGCACTCATTGATAAGTGGCTATTAGCCCAAATGCTTGAATTACCCTAGATGCCTAGAACAAATGAAACTCAAGACAGATGATCAAAATGTGAATGCTTCACTCCTTCTTTAAAAGGGGAACAAGAATACCCTTGGCAGGGAATAGAGAGGCAAAGATTAAAACAGAGACAGAAGGAACACCCAATCAGAGCCTGCCCCACATGTGGCCCATACATATACAGCCATCCAATTAGACAAGATGGATGAAGCAAAGAAGTGCAGGCCGACAGGAGCGGGATGTAGATCTTTCCCGAGAGACACAGCCAGAATACAGCAAACACAGAGGCGGATGCCAGCAGCAACCACTGAATTGAGAATAGGACCCCCGTTGAAGGAATCAGAGAAAGAACTGGAAGAGCTTGAAGGTGCTCGAGACCCCTTATGAACAAGAATGCCAAGCAACCAGAGCTTCCAGGGACTAAGCCACTACCTAAAGAGTATACATGGACTGACCCTGGACTCTGACTTCATAGGTAGCAATGAATATCCTAGTAAGAGCACCAGTGGAAGGGGTAGCCCTGGGTCCTGCTAAGACTGAACCCCCAGTGAACTAGATTGTTGGGGGGAGGGCGGCAAGGGGAGGAAGATGGGGAGGGGAACACCCATAAAGAAGGGGAGGAGGGAGGAGGATGTTTGCCCGGAAACCGGGAAAGGGAATAACACTCGAAATGTATATAAGAAATACTCAAGTTAATAAAAAAAAAAAAAAAAAAAAGAGAGAGAGAAGTCTGGTGTAATTCAGATAGGTCTGAATTCATTTGTTACTGCATATTTATACCTTACCCCTTTTAATATTCTTTCTTGATCTGAGCATTTAGGGTTTTAATTGTTATGTGAATGGAGGAATATTTTCTGGTCTGCTCCCATCTGTCAGATTCTATGGCCGTGCTTCTCAACACTCCTAGTGCTGCACACCTGTAATACAGTGCTTCATGCTGTGATGACTCCCACCATAAAATTATTTCAGTACTACTTCATAACTAATATTGCTACTCTTATAAGTCATAATGTGCAAGGTATCTGATATACATTCTTTGTGAGTGGTCGTAGCCCAGAGTTTGAGAAACATTGCATTATATACATTTTTTTTAAAGAGAAGCCTTCATCTAAGACGGTCCTGATGCAGGTGTAAGAGCAGAGACACCCTGACATAGTGACAAGTTAGCAGGCCCAAGGCCGCTTGCCTTAATGGCAACAGAGATTCCTGGGTAAAGGCACAATCTGAAATCACTGTCCCCAGGACATTTCTTACCTCAGTTTTTCCCCATTACACGGTGTGTCTGCTTGGCCATGTCTGTCCAGGAAGCCAGTCCCTGTAGTCTCTGATACAGACAGAATCCTAAAGGTGAGAATGTTTTCCCTCTGTTGGCTCCCAGTCACTTCTACAGAAGTAAGTTCAAATCACCCGTGGGTATATGTGTCTCTCTCCCATAATGTGTGAGACTTGAAATGTCATCCCTTTGAGTTGACAAAAACCAACTCTCACTTCAGATTTACAGCTGACCAACACTTAGTTTCAGGAGAATGAAGAAGCTGGCCAGGCCTGCAGAGTCAGATCCCCTCCCTGCCTGGGACAATCCCACCCACAGTAGACTTCAGCTTCACCTAGCAGCTGTTATCAGAAAATCTGACCTTAAGGTTCTGAAGTCCACACATGCACAAACCCTAAGGTTGTTAGATGGTGGATATGGGGTTTTTCTCCAATTTAAAATCATTCAGGCCTCTTTTCTCCCCTGGGATGCACTTTGTTCTCTCAGGTCTGTTCTTCTCAGAAGTCAACTCTCAGAAGGGGCACTTTGCTCTAACTCCTCCATGGGACCCACCCAGCATTGTGACTGGAGGATCCTAAGGAGTTGTAGCTCTGAGCTGGGAGGGGGAGCTCTCACCCTGACATGGAGAAGCCTGTTTTCACAGCTGATCTGGATCTGAGGAAAAGGTGCTTTTAAAGAAGCCTGTGAAAGTGTCTCCTGCAGGAGAGCCCACCCTGCAGGTAAAGTCACACAAGACAGGGAAAAGTGGCTTCTCAACTTTCCCAGGGCTCTCAAACCAGGGAGGGTAACTGATTTCAGAGAGTTTGAGAAAGGCCTCCATCTCCCTGAAAGACTTCCCTCAATCATAAGTACCACCACTACCCCAGGCTCAGCAAAGCCCTCCAACTACCAGTTCCTGGCAAATGAAACCCAGTGTGGAGAATTGAGGATAACACTTCTAGGAAAAGGGAGACACAAGCCTCTGGGGGTCCTGACCTGGGGTCTGTCCCTCAGGCTCTCCTCACTTCCCCTAGGTGCCTAGGGCAGGGGCAGGGTCAGGAGTAGGGGGAGGGGCAAGTTCATGGTCAGGGGCAGGGTCAGGGGCAAGCAGTGACCTCCAGCCACAAGATAGGCTTTGGGTGCATGGAACAGGCAGCAGCAGAGCTCGCCCTGCCCTCCTTCTCTCTGGAGTGGGAAAGCATGGAGACCTGAGTGGTAGGGAAGAGTTGGGGAACTCACAGCTGCTTTTCCTCTGGCTGCAACTGCAAGTGGAGGGCGAAAGAAGCCAGAGAGTCTCAGGGGATCCCCCCATTTCCTGATTTCATTGTCCTTGTGGATGTCCAGGATGAAGGCTGTGCTTGGCTGGGCCAGAAGCCCCGCAGACAGGTAGAAGATGCACAACTGGCCTGTGACCTCCCTGGGCACCCACTGGGACCCAGCTCAAGTGGCCACAGACACTCACCAGGCACCCTGCCCCAGCCCTAAGCCTGTACACACCAAGGCCACAGCACCTCTCCTAGTCTCTCCCACCATGAGCACTCACCCTGGCACCCTGGCTGGCTTACACTCTCTGTAGGGAGCTCCTTGTCTGGTTTAGACACCAGGTTGATTATGGCCTCAGAGAAGGAGTTTGACATTGTTCCTTCTCTTTCAATATAG
This sequence comes from Rattus norvegicus, assembly GCF_021556685.1. Lineage (NCBI taxonomy): Eukaryota > Metazoa > Chordata > Mammalia > Rodentia > Muridae > Rattus > Rattus norvegicus. Next base: position 313,902 of record NW_028238785.1, read on the forward strand.
TGGAATAATTGAAGCACTACTGTTATTAGGTCTTCATTAAAAGTCTGATAGGATTCTGCATTAAAGCCATATGGCCTGAGATTTCGCTTTTTAATTTTTGGAGGGGCAAACTATACTGACTGTATCTATTTTCTTCTGAGAATTATCCATGTACCTTCCCAGATCTGTGTTTATGTTGGTAATTGTTATCTGTCTAGAAAATACCAATATCAAATAGATTTTCAGTTTTCTGGAGTAAAGGTTTTTGAGGTAAGACCTAATGGTTGTTGAATTTGTTCATTGTCTATTGTTAGATCCCCCTTTCATTTCTAATTGTGTCAATTTAGGTATTGTCTCTGGTGTGCAGTTTGTTTGAGGAAGGGGTTGCCTCTCTGGTTGATCTTCTCAACAAAAATACAAAAAAAGAAACAAAAAAAAAATAAAACAAACAAAAAACCCAACACACAGTACTTGATTCTCTTGACTCTTTGTATTTTTCACTTTATTTGTAATTGACTGATTTGATTTGAGCCCTGAATTAATTTCCTGCCATCAAATCGTACCTGACATTCTATGGGATGAGGTTTGGCCTCATCTTGTTAACAGCAACATGTAACTTCTGAGCTGTTTCTGCTCTCTGTAGTGGTAATGATGTCAAATCTTACTGAAAACCATGCATAGCCTGGTTTAGGCTGTATTAAAGTAGCCCACCAATTCAGTGTTCCCTGCAAGGTGCCATGGGACAGCAGTAGCATGAGTCTGCATGCACCTCGACAGTTTTCATTAGGGACTACACACACACACACACACACACACACACACACACACACACACACACTTTACTGACATGGTGCACATTCTTTGCACATACAGAAGAAAGTGAGAAGTAATGAAAACACACCAATAATGGAATTGATGGAGGGAGCTGTGGGAAAGCTGGGGCTTAGAGTTATTTAAAGGCCCTGTGCAGGCTCTCCTTTTGTTGGAGGAGAAACTTCAAGTGCAATGTGGTTCTTTATTTTCTTTCTCTAAAGCACAGAGGGCTAGGGAGGAACACAGGGCTTTGAGCATGTTCGGCAAGTGCAGTCACACTGAATTAAATCCTAGGGCTGGAACCCTATTAATCTTCTACAGAATTACAGAGCAGCCTGGATGAAGACTCTCAGCTGAAAAGGTGGACATCTCAAGACAGGCACTGGACAATGGCTGACAGACTTGACTGAAGAGTGGTAATGTTTTGCTATCTCACAGGAAAAGAAGGCCCCTCCCACTACACTGTACTCTAAGGACAGTTTATTCAGGTTAGGATGACATGAACTATTGTCTCATGTCACAGATGTCAGCACAAAGTATCCAAGGTATTGTATGCCAATGGTAGCATTAACAGAACAAAGCACACAGTGTCATGAAGACATAAATCATGAGTTTGTGTAGCAAGACCCAGGCCTCTTCCAGGGTCTTAGATAGTAATGGAGAACCTCAAATACGGTAGTAATGTGATAGTGTGGTGTGAATCTAGTTACAACTAGCTTCTATTGTGACACAGATGACTCTTTTTGTGTCATGGTCAGCTTATAATGAATGACTAGACCCAAGCATGAGAATAACCAAATACTACATTTCTTCTCTAGCTGCTGAGCTTTTAAAAGCCCTGGGGTGACAGCAAGCTTTTGTGGACATTCTGGATTGGTCCTTGTGTACTTTAACTCTCTGAGTCACCTCCACTCTCAGTAAGTTAGTTCAATTCCATATTGGAAATCAATCACCTGGAAAAAATACATTCCCAATACGATCCCAGATTGGCCATGGAAAAAGGGTAGCTTGAACTGTCCCACCTAGGTTCTGGGCTTGCACAGGCCTCCTCTCCAAAAGAAACCTGTGTTCATAGCTGCAGGCTACATTCACTATGGATGCTCTGGAGGATCCTCCCTAAATGGCTCAGATTAAAATAATTTTCTTGTTAACAATCAAAAAACTGATTATGCCAAGCTGGCCTACATGAAGCTAGTTTCAGTTCTGTATTTTATCAGATGTGCAGAATACATGTGGTCATCATAGATAACAGGTGAAAGATCTGCTCTAATAAGGAAACTAAGTGATGCTGGAGGATGATCCTGACCCACACTGAGCAGTGGGGACACCAGAGCCCTGTAGGGATGCCTGACAACCTAACACGTTGAGCATGCACAGCTCAGTAAGTTCCCTGTGAACACACATCTCCTGAGATCTCTCTATTTAATTGGAGGTGATCCTGTCCACCTAATACAGCACCTCATGTGGAATAACAAAAGCCACCTGCAGGAGATGTGGTGATGACTCACAGGGTAAAGAAACTGCTGCTCTCTCAGAGGAACCACATGGACCCTAACAATTGGGTAAAGTGTGTCATTGATTACATCACAATGTGTGTGTCCAAGACACAGCCACATTCTCCACACAAAAGACACTATCACACTGGGTATCCCTTGGTGACTTTGAATTCTCTTATTAGCTCAGGCTCCATGGAACATGCAGAGATCCATCTGTAGCTGTCAGTTCTAGGTCCACAGGAAGGGACAGAACCCTTGAGTAAGAATGATGGTCTTAAGAGTCAAGAGATAGAATTCAATTTTTATTCATAACAAATACATTTTTACAACAAAACAGGATTAAAATGAATAAAAATATTTAAAAATGTTTGAAAGTAAAAATAGTAACAAGAACATATAAATATGAAACAACAAAAAGAAAACTTCAATTAAAATCATAACAAAAATATTTCTAAAAGCATATTCTTAACGAACATTTAGAAGCACAGATGTATTGCTGTTTCTCCTCTAGCACACATAATGAAAGGTGGTCCCCCAAGTTGTTTCTCAAGTGCTGTTTTCTGAAGAAGAAAGTGAGTAAGACCTCAATCAGTCAGGCTGGCTTAGTGTTATATAAATTTAGTGTCTCTAAGAAATGACAAATTAACTCTGAGGAAGAATACTCATCCAAAAAATGTTGTTACCATTCACGATGTTTGTCATCAGGGACTCCTGAGAAAGCAACTTATTCCTCAGGAAGCTCTCTTACTGGCGTGTGTCCAATTCCATCTCTCTTGCACTTTCTGAGACCTGGGAGAGGAAGGCAGTTTTTCAGACACTGATTTGGTGGTGAAACGCAAGCCAGCTGTCAGAATGCTGCCTTCTACCACCTCAGTTCTATTGGACAATTAACATGGACCTTTTAACTGATATCATTGTTGCTAACTCTGTGGGCAGGGCAAAATCTCCAGCAAGCCTCACAGTAATGTGGGCTGACAATATGGGACCCAGACTTATACCAGTGCAAACCAAGAACAGGGCAATGGAAGGGACCTCATTGGGTTGCAGGAAGAAAGGAGATGTCCATATGTCACCAAGGTTAAAGCCAATGACAAGTACTAATTTGACATTTGCACTTAGTTCTTATCCCAGAAAGGTGCTTCCTACACAAGAAGTCACATGACCACTTGTCATTTGTCAAGAACCAAGAACATGTTCAAAACTCTACATAGCATCCAATCTATCACGTGCATGTGCAATAATGTGATATGTTATTGATCTGTCACCATTTCTATAATGCAGCTTCAAAAAGAGCAGCAAAATATACTTGCAAAATAATTCAGTTTCTGAAAAGTGGTTGGCTTCCCAGAATACTTGTGCATAGGCAGAGCAATGAACAATTCCATACATGAGGTGGTTGGCTGGTTGTGAGTGTAAATTAGTAAGGTGGTAGGAAAAAGCACAGATGTATCAAATTGGCAAATTTTATCAGATATTGTTAAGCTAACACAGCTACTCGTCCCTACCAGATGATGCTGGGTCTGGACGTTGCTGGTCTTTATCTTTCTTGCTGAAGTCAACCAAATATTTCTGGTTCAGTGCACACTCAAGATGTCTCTCCTTGCTCTCCTGCTTCAGTGGGACCAACTTCTTCCTACATGTGTTTTCCATCAGGAGCTGGCTGAGCAGGTTTCTGGAAATACAGTCTGCATAGTAAGATCATGCTGCCCCTTTCTCCCATTCCTACTCCCAAGTCCCACTAAGTCTACCAGGTCCCAGGTACCCATGAAGACTTAATAAAATACATCTTGATACATATAATGCTCCTGCACAAAACACAAAGAGTTAATTCGGGGAAGAATAAATTGTTTGTTTGGCCGGAGCACCAATTAGTGTCCACATCTCTCAAAAAGAACATGGATCTTCATCTATCCATGAAAGCCCAATGCATGAGGGCAACATCAATTAGTAGTGGGCCAACACCCTCAAAGGAGGTCAGTAGAACCAAGAGAAGGTCATGCTAACCATGTGGTCCACACACTGAGTTTTGTAAAACCTGGTATGACACCGTAGGTCCAGGTCAGCCTAATAACCTTCTGCTGACTTCAATCAGTGCTGTTCTATCTAGAGCCTTCTGAAGATGCCTAGACAATCCTGGGATGAGTAACAGTCTTTTGTGGAACTGAAAACTGAGTCCTAATGACCCTGGCACACTGATGTGTAAACAGCACAAGAGATAGAACCAGAGCTGAAGACCGTCCAATCCAGAACAAAGAAATCAGAAATGGCCATTCCACAGGTGATAGCCTTTCTGACCAGGACTTACCTAGAGAAGGTAATCTCCTTCTTCAGCTTATGGCTGTTCTCATGGACTTCAGTGTTCTCCATCTCTAAGTTGTGCAGAATTGACATGACCGCCTCCTCCATTCTCTCCAGGTCTTCATAATATGGATTTGGCCTGAAGTGGGGCCTGGCCCCAAATGATAGAATCCAATGAACATCGGCATTTAGGAATATATGAACTCAGGGTGGGTCCTGTATTACCCCAGTCCTGGAAGGACACCTTCTGAATTCTACATATTGGGATCTTCTTCAGCTTCAGAAACGTGTTTTTCTGCGTCCAGGACACCAGAATCTCAGCATCCAGATGGAGGCTTCCCTGGCTCCCTTTGTTCAATCAAGAGGAAATCTGCAGTCAAGCCAGTTGAGCTATCAAGAGCCTAGGCCACACCTCTCCATGCTCCCCCACCCAACACAGCCAGAAACCTGTGATTTCTTTTCTCCTGTCCCGATAACAGACCATATATCAACACAAAATTATAATCTGCACAAGGAATACAAATAAACAGACAATTGTGGCCACGTAGGCAAAGAACTGTGCTGTTGACAGTGGGGCTCCCAGAACAAAGCATTCACTTCACCATGAATGTGTTACAGGTAAATACTCAGGCTAAGAAATAGACTCCTATATTCCAAGTGTGGAGTGAAATATAAACATATAACAGTTGTGCATATGCATTTGGATGTATGCACACACAGACACCCAGACTGAGACACACCCACAAAAAAAGAGAAATGTAAACAGAGTTAGAGAAAGAGAAAAGCAAATATGGAAACAGAGAGCACTGTGAGAACCAGGAGAAATGCATGCACCATTGCTGTGTCCGAGGGGCTCCCACAGACACACAGACAATAACAAACAGGCCTGAGCCTGACAACTTCTATTCAAGCATTGAGATGAACAGTGCGGGACCAGGCCCCTCAGGCTGCTGCCTGGATCTTCCAGCACTCAGTCCCCTGCCTAGCACGTACAGAGACTCACCATAAACTCACTGCAATTACAATCTTGCAAAGCCACCTGATGTCAAGGGCTTTGCAAATGCACACTGGGAACTCATTCTCCCTGACTTTATCCCTGAATTCTTCATTCAGACCACAAATTCTGCTTTTCAATAAATGGAAGCAGACGAGTCCACTGTCCATCTCTCTCCTCAGGAAGGGTCAGGTTCTGAATCTCCTCTATATGGGAGGTGAGGTTTAGCACAGGGTGGTTAGGGAGGCACAGCTTTCTAGAACCCAAAACCTTAATAGGATAAGATGAAGGTGACCTTGCAGACCCAGGAATGAAACAAGAGCATTTGGAGCGATTCATACATGTTCTTCATGGATCTCTCTGTCAGAAACCTCAGGCGATCTCTCAGGTCATTTCTCTCCTCGGTAATGAGCTGCAGCTCTTTAATCAGCCTCTCCTTTTCCTTCTTGGCCTGCTTCTCGCTTAGGGCAGTGCCAGGGGATGATGTTTTTCTCCCAGCGTCTGTAGGTAGAAGAACACAAGTGAACCTGCATGGGGAGAATTCATAGAGTGTACATAGACCTCAGTGAGGCCTAAACAGGAGAACAAGCCTGGAACCCAGTGTCACTGCTAGGAGATTGGTCTATGCTTAAGAGGCCTCCTCAGTGGATCTCAGTTCTCCCACTACTCTATAGAGACCAAGAGATGTAAGCAGCCAGGTGTGCCCTATGCCGGACATCACGTGCTTACATGTACCATGGAGATGGCTTCTCCAGGATTAACATCAACTGACCAGGGTACAGCTTGGTTTCAGGACCCTCACCCCTGTGGTTTCAGAACTCAGATGATAAATTCACCATTCACAAAACTTGAGTGATTGGAGACACTCAGATGTCCTACCCTGATACTCTAGGCTAACAACTTTGGATTTAAAACACATTTCCAGGGAGGTCATGTTCAACAGACTTATCAATTCCCCTATATGAAATAACAAATGCCCCAGAAGTTCCAATAGGTTACAGGCTGAATCTTGGTCCACATGTTCCAAACAGTTTTGGTATTTTAGAAACAAGTGTGTAACACACAACCTCTAATATATAAAGCTAATGATGACCCTGCCAGTTAGAAGAAATCAGAGAAGGTCTAAGAACATAAGGTTATTGCCTGGAGCACAATCTCTCCCTGTTCTTACTGTCAGGTGTCCACTGTATTTAAAGAAGCAATGATAGTGAAATACATTGCTGCCCTGTCTAAACTCAGAAAAGGTGGACCCTCCATGACTCCTGATCGTGTTATTATATCAATGTAACCTAACAAATGCACTGTAAAAGTAAAGGCCAGAAATTCACAGTATAATAGCATTGGCCTTACCATATACTCCCTGTGGGGTTGGGGAAACTAAAGTTCTGAAATCCTGACTTTCAGGAATTGTGATGTTCATGGAAATTCAATTCCTTTTCAGATGCTCCAGTTGCTGTGGCCCATTGCTAGAAAGGTCAGCCTAAGCCTGCAGCCCCCCTGACAGGGAGCTCCAAATATACTGCCCAGAACTTACTAAACATTCCCCAGAAGTGCTGTCTTTGTCCATCATTACTTTGAGACGAAAGGCCAGATTCCTTCACTCTAGTCTGTCCACAATCGACGTTCCCCCTCCCAAAACGCTTGCGAAGACGGGAAAACATGTCTTAGGGTGTAACCGCCAGATTCAGACTGAGAGAAACTAGGGCACTGGTTGTCACTACAACACTGGTGACATCACAGAGGATGCCAGAACTCTCTAGGAGACAATAGAATGTCCAAGAAGGGACAGCTGATGTCATGGGGAGCAGACTTTCCCTCCCTGCTAATGTTCTCCCTGTACTGAGCATAAGCAGAGGGGCCCTTTCCAGGAGAATTTCCTGGGGCAGAGCCACTGAGCATCTCCTGCTTCCAAAGCCAAATTTTCCTTAAGGCTTGATTATAAAAAAACCTTAGTAATTCCTATGCATCTAAATGAATGTTTCCTTCCATATCTTGCCCCAAAATGTCTCACTAACTCACATTGTCCTCATTCACCAATGTTAGCCATTAAACTTCCTGAGATTTCACACCAGCTTGAATATGCAGTCAAAAGTTCTCCTGTCTCATTCTGTACAGGTGCTTTAAATCACATCAAGAAATAGTCTGCATGGTAGGTTACAACATGCGTGTGTATTAGGGGAACACTCATGAAGTCATGTGCTTAGCAATCGACAATTGCCAGAAAATTCCTTAGGAGAAAGAGTTGAAGTCTTTATGGTGCTAGGAAAAGTGTGGAGACCAGTTGGCAGAGGAAAATGCAATATTGGAGACACCAGTGAAGGGAACCTCATGCTGGTGGTGGGGTTCTCCTCTCTGCACCAATGTCGCCAAAGGAGCACTGCTCACAGGCCTGAGTAAGATATACCATGAGCTTCTATCAGAAAAATAAAATAGTCAAGAGATATAGGGGGTGCACAGAAAGGTCTAAAATGAGGCTATAAACATCATTAAGTGGATAGAGCAAGGTCCCAGCACCTGTACACTGGGAAATGGCCACCACACCAAACACAAAAGCATCTATCATAGTGAAAAATGAATACTTTACAGAATGCACCCACTAACACTGATTGATCACATCCGTAGTTCAAATTTTGGGGGCAAATTTATGGCCCTAACTATCTTTCTCTCAACTTATATACCAAAAAATAAGAGTGACAGAGAAAAGAAAAAGTCAAAACAAAATCCCAAGTTTCTCATATGAGGACTGCAGGAAGTGTTATATGGTAATCAGTTCTGATTAGACATTTTAGATAGAACAGTACATAGTGACCCTTGATGTGATGGGCCCTATATAAAGCTTTTTGCAATATTGGAATTTTAACAAACCTCATCCAGAACGTACAGAAGAGGTAAGGATGAGATCACCATGTCCTTGCTCTCTATCAGGTTATTTTTCTGTGTCCCCGATTGTCAGGCATAGAACAGCAACACTCTGAAATAGCTGGTAGACATGGGAAAACGTGGCTAAAACTATAGTTGTGGGTTGCACACCTCAACTGTCAAAGGCTAATGCTGTCCTCACAGTCCTTGGAAGCCACTCTTGTAAGCCTATCTATTGGAAAGTGGAAGGAGGTTTATCTGAGCTCAAAGTGAACCTGGCCAGCCAGGGAGAGGGCAACATGGGATACTTGAGACCATGTCTAAAACCAGCACAGAAACCCACCGGCATTCAAAGCATCATCCACCAATTCTCGATTATCTACCATTTTCTCCCTACCAGTCGTTCAGTTTGGAATGGTAGAAAAAAAAAACTGGGACTGATCTTTCCATTCTAAGGACCTTGATCTCTCTTTCCTTAGGTTCACCTTAAGAGTGCATACAAATGGATATCATCATCTGAACATCGTAGTATTATCTACTCTGTATATGTAGCATAATACTGTGCCTATGACAATCTCAAGCTTCCTTGAGTGTTGTTGCCCCATCAAGAAGTGTGATGTACTGAGGCCAATCCCTAGGGATCCTTTCAAGGGATTAGAAGGAAGCCATCAGAGATACTCCACTTCTTTGTCATTAGATTAAATCAAGTTGACACAATGTGAACCTGGTGGGCTATTTGACCATGCATCTTTCTCACAACCCCTCTTTTCTGAGTTCAGTCCATGGCAGAATTCATTGCCCAACATCGTAGATATTTCTTTGTATATTTCCACAAGAGCCAGGTTTCTTTTCTTTTTTTAAAATAGAATTAGTTGTAGTCAATCAACTGTTGCCCTATGTAAGAAATGATTAGTATATATTGTAACTTACCACACTGTATTTGTGTATACAAGTACATTATTGGAAATCCAGCATTACTGAGGAATTGGAAACCAGTGCTGTGGCCTTGCCTTTCTGTGCCTAGTCCTGGCTCACAGGCAGCAGGGGGCAGACCTTGAGGTCCTCTTCAGGGACAGAGTGATGGTGAATGGGCACTGAGCAGGCAGAAAAACACAGCTGAGGCAGCTCCTTTCAGGTATCAAACACATCATCTCCTTCCCATCTTAAGGGCTGTTACTGAGGTCTTGCCCCCATACCTACCTTAATAGCAGCAAATTTGTTACACAGCAGCCAGCTCTTTCCTATTGTTCTGTAATACGCCTCTACATCATGGATGCCAACAAACAAACTAACAAAAAACAAAAAAAACCTGACATTGAACTGTGTGGTGCAGGTCACATACCCTGTTATATTCTGTATGTTACGAGGTTTGTTAATCTTAACAAGTTCCCCAACTATGAGCTTCACATAGGACCCATTAGATTCAAGGAAAATAGGAACAATTATGTGTAAAATGACCCGAGTCAGGGCCCATAGACAGCAGCATTTCCAGCACTTGTGCTTTAGCCCATGTGGATTTTGCAATGAGCTGGGCCTAGCAATGTCCAGTACACAGTTGTGAGCTGTTGCTCTGGTTGAACTGTATTGGTGTGTGCATTCAATAAACTACACCTATTTAAATGAATTCAGTGTTCCTGTGGTCTGAGTCCAGACCTCTTGACACCAAATCTTCCCTTCAGCAGCACTTAGGAAAAGAAGCTAAGGTTAGGAAAGGTGACATCTTGTCATAAATTATGTGACAAGAGGGATGGAGAAATGATCCCTTGTGTTAAGAATCAAGGTGTCCTCTGTAATATTCTGGTCTATACTGGCCCTGTGCATCAGCTTCAAGGACCCATTTCTGATTTTCTTTGGGGTTCCCGTGATGATGCACTCAGACATGATTGGAAAGAACCAAAACGGTGGTCAGACTTGATTTATAAAATGCAGGCAACATTGCAAACTTATGTTGCAGGATATTTGATTCATATTATCAGCCCCAAGATAGTGTTATTTGCTTTAAAAAAAATTACCTCTGGCAGTTCAGTTCAGCACTAGCACCGATATTTTACCCTAGAGCTTTTTTTGTTTGTTTGTTTGTTTTTTGTTTTTGTTTTTGGATGAACAAGTACTTTCTTATTTTGTTGACCAGCCCTAGCTCTTACTTCTTTGCACAGTCACAGAGAGACCTCAAACATATACTCAGCCAAAGGCAGGGGAATGTAGAAAAGAACCTAAGGCAATACCACATAATGACATTGAAAGTGGGTGGCCAAAAGGTGTTATAAAATTCACCTCACTTCAGTGAGTGATGACATACCAACCTGGTGGCCTACGATTCTGGAATATTAATCAGAATCCTTTAGTCATATTAGATCTTAATAGAAACAAGGAAGCAGTCCTTTCCTGAAGTATATATTCATCATACGTAAAGAAGATATTACATCCATATACAACTCAGAATAGAATTATCCCCCAAGACCGGAAAGATCTGGCAACATGAATATTAGAAGCTTCTCCTGTGTTACAGTGGTAAGCACAGAAGAAAGAGGAAGATAGGGCTGAACACAAAAGCATCAGGCCAGAGCACTGTTCCTCAGGATGAGTTGCTAGGTGAAGATAAATAAACCTTACTAAGTTTAATACAGTATTACATACCCTGTTGTAAGTAAGTGGAGCCGAGGCTATCCCCAAAGGTTTGCCTGTCTGTGAAATCTGATACCCTAACTCAGGTGTCTTCCCTGGCCTCAGTGGGAGAAGGTGCACCAGCCCTACAAAAACTTGATGTGTCTTGGTGGAGGCACACTCTGAGGGATATTCCTCTACTCTCTCAGAGGAGATGGTGTGAGGACATTGGGGAGGAACTGTGGGAGAGAAGTAACAAGAGAAAGGACAAAAATTGGGATGCAAAGTGAATTTAAGCCTGTCAGTCACTGCTCTATTGCTGTGAAGAGACACCTTAACTAAGGTAACTAATAAAAGAATCAGGGTGTGCCCATGGCTCCAGGTAGATATGTAGCAGAGGACTAGCTTATCTGGGATCACTGGGACGGGAGAACCTTGTTTCTGAGGAAGCTTCATGGACCATGATATTGGAACTTAGGCCTCTGAGGCAGGAGTGAATTGGTGGGTGGAGGAGAAATCTCATAGGGAGAGGGCGTGGGGGACAGAAGAGAGACTCATGTAGAGGAACATGGAGTGGGAGATAAATTGGAAATGTAGATAAAATAATGAAAGAACACTAAAAAAATGAGACTATGAGTATCATTCTAATTCAAGCCTCAAATAATAAAAACATAAATGCGAGAGTCGCCTGGTCCTGTTCATGTCATCCTGAATCTTAAAATCTTTTTTCCTCCAAATTCCGTGCCACATGAGGTGCACTGACCTGTCAGCTGCCTGCTTGGATGACAATTGCAGCAGCTTCCCTATGCACTTGCTTTGTAGGATCACGAAATCTATTGAGCTCCCTTTTCCAAGTTGGAACTTTAATTGGTAAGAGTCTTGCCTTGAGGACACCTTCCACATCTGTACAGTACAGAGGCAGGAGGCTTATTGTTAATAACATTCATCTCCTTAACTATGTCACCCTCCTCTTCAGCACATGACTTTGCTGTGACATTAAACTTCTTAGTGATCTTTTCCACTCTAAGCTGCACATGGTTTTCATGTGTTTGCCCTGTGTGTTGTTCCTTCTCCTGCAGTCTTGAGGAACAGTGACCAAAAGTAACCAAACCACAGACTCAAAGCCATGTTAATACTGTATTGTGTACTATTTTCACAGAGTTGCCTGAGGTGTGAATGGGACATGGAGAATTCGAACATAGTTTGAATCTTAGGCCTTTCACTGGGCAGTCCCTCATCTTCTCTAAAATTTAACCCCATTCTTCTACCATTTAGACCCACCTGCTGCTTAGCTCTTTACCCCTCTGCCGTGGTCTGTTCCATATCTCTTCCTGCCCATGTCTATTCTGAATCTCCTGCTTCAGCTTGCCTCTGCCTATGTCCCTCTCTATGCCCGGAAGTTCTGCCCACATACTTCCTGACGAAGCTCTTGGCCATCAGATCTTTATTACATCCAGTCAGCAGTGAGACAACACCTGATACATCTCTTAGCTTGTGTTGAGCTGGTGAGAAGGACAAACATCCACAAAATAGCAAACCTGATGATGGGACATAGAAATGACAAGAGAAATCCTGCCAGCACTTAGCTCACTGCCAGTACAGAACTAACAATTGAAAGTTGACACACCTTAGTACAAAGGGAGGTCACCTCAGCATTTCCCCTTTTACTCCAAGAAATACCTTTAATTTAACATTAATAAGCTAGATAAAATAAGAAAACTTATGAGATGCATCAGGTAAGAATTACTGTCACAATATTCTGTCCATTCGTATTTTGCAAAATTGGAGAAGGTACTTTGTTATCTAAATTATATTAGTCTAAATTTTTGTACCTAAATCATTTTCTATCACTTTTTAAGCTTTGTATCCCTTATCTATCATAACTTGCATTTATTAACCATAATAAGTCTTCTGAGACCAAATGTACTTTCATTAATTCCAAACAATTTAAGCGTTTATGTCTTTCATCCTTAAAATTTGACACATTTTTTGCGTACAAATTTTCTTTTTCTTTTTCTTTATTCAGCTTCCACACAAAGATTATTTTTGCTCTGATTTAGAGCAGGATGCAAAGGTGGAGTGCAGACCTGAGGGGAGGGCAGATGAATGGAGTTGAGCTGCAGGATGTGAGGTTCACAGAGAATAAATAAGAAGTTAAAAAAATAAGAAATAAGCACAGTGGGGATGAAGCTGTGAATGCTTGGCATGGGGAGGTTTGGCAGTGGACTGGGCATTTTAGGGGTGGGGTGGGATTGGTGTGGGTTCTGGAGTAGTAAGGATGGTGTCTGTTCTTGTCTTTTGGGGAAACTCCTCGGTCTTCTCCCATCCCTCCTCCACCTCTACCCCCACCTCCAACCGCCATAACTGCCTCCTACCACAGCAGAGGCTTCTGGGCATCGGCCTCTTTCTGCTCAAGCTCTTCTATGTGCTCGGGGGTGGTACAAGCTTTTAAAAGTCCCAGGCAGTGGGCAGACCACGCACACTCTCCTGGCATCCCCATCCTCTCTCAGGACTTATGGTGCCAGAGCGGTTATCACAGGAGTTTGGATACTGCTGTGGACTGTCCATAGAGCCCTGCTTTCTGAGCCTCCCATGTCCACCCTGTTCCTGTCCAGGTTCCTGGCTGTCACATTTCTGCACGATGGTGAACAAGTTTGTTTTTCTGATTCTCATAACAAGAAAAGGTTAAGACTAAACTATCTAATCTTCAACCCCATCCAAGATCTGAGGAGGAGAAATGTTGCCTGAATAAAAGGAAATTCAGAGCAAACAGCTTCCAAACCTAAGAAATAACAGAAATGGTTGGCTACCCTGGGAGTCAGTCAGCAAATATTCACTGTGGCATCCACCTTCAACTCACTGGGCCAGGAGCTCTGACAACAATCCTTTGAAGCAGGTCACTTGAAGGACTATCCTATTTTTTTTTCCAAAAACTGGGACACAGAGTTCCCCATGATCAACTTCTGCACAGTCTGGACAGCTTTCTGGCAGCAGTAGAGGTAAGTAGGTAGTATTTCACCCAATGGTTCTTTAGAGCCCATCATCTTTTTCAGAATAGATTGGGGACACTACCAGGAGTTGAGGTCTCTCCCACTGTGAAAAGCCTTTAACTATTAGGACATCTGAAATGGCAGATTCTTCAGATCTCTAAAGGATTTGAGAACCACCTTTGTAGGTAATGTCTATCTCAGTGGACAAATGTGGCTTTTTTCCCAAGGGATTTACTTCCTACTTAACTTTAAAAACATACACAGGAAGTTAAATAAAGCTTATTTCTGTACCTAACTAAAGCAGTACCTAACATGACTGGAAGACTGATTATTTATAGTTGGAAAGTACTAGCTTGAATTCCTTAATTATCCACGGCAGTGTGCAGTAGTAATTTTATAAAATTAGAATTTTACACCACATTGTGAATAAGTTGCATATACTTATATCTTAAAAATGAATTGAATCATTTATGCAAGTACAATTTTAAATTCTATCATCATTCAAGAATCCATGCCATCCTAAAATATTTGAGACTTGGTATTGCTTTCTAGTATAAATAGATATACAGTGATCTATGATTTTGTCATTTTAGTCCCTTCTCCTGATTTCCCACAACATTAGACAGAGAATTGAGGAGAGAAAGAGAAAGGAAGAAAGACATCCCTGATTCGAATCTGCTTTACTGTTTCCTCCCTGACCATGGCCAGTAAGAACTTGCAACCAACCCCCTAACTGACAATAATCATCCATAACCAACGGCAGACAAATAACCACCCACCCACCCTTCCTCTTGAGAATGAGGGGGTCATGTTCCTTTAAGTTGCTTCCCAATGTGTGTGGGGTGACAACATGTTTTGGGGACCTTACAACAATTGGGACATTTTCCAAATCCTGGGAGATCTTGCAGTTTCCTATGTGTCCAGACCCTGAATGTGCCAGGATTAACTGAAGTCCTGGCTACATTAACAATGAAAAATACAAACACACATTCCTACCATATGAGGAAGGTCACCGGATATCTACCCCTTGAAGTTTGCTCAAAACAATTAGTCAATTAGCTTTTTATTCATCTTCAGGTCATTTCTTAGTAAACAGGCAGAAAAGAGGCAGATTGTTTGCCAAAATTATATCAATTGCTTCTAAGCCAGTCACCTAAGAGTTCCTGCCATCCTTTGAAGTTTCATCAGAGAGGCTCTATTTTGCACAGACTCACAATACTTATGTCTCCCATGTGGCAAACTAAAAGAACTGTTAAGATCTCCTTAAATAATTCAACAGTTTTCCCAATCCAAAGTCTCCCACCCTCCTCCAAAAAATCAAGAGATTCCTCACAAACATCTCCACTCACTTCGGTACCAGTTTATATATCAGTCACATTTCTGTTACTGCAGAAAAATACTATGACCAAGAACAACTCAAGGAATACAGTTCTTCACATTGTGGTAACCAACCCCAACTACCAAATTATTTCATTGCTAAGTCATAAATGTAAGGTGGCTACTGTTTTGAATTGTAATGTAAATAGCATGTATAAAGTATGTCTCATATGTGGTTGTTCCCTGAAGGGCTTGCAACCCACAGGTTGAAAACTGCACTTGTGTGTGGTGGTGGGAGGGGGGGTTATGAGTTTTTTGTTTTGTTTGTTTGTTTCCCTTTTTCTCAAAACCCAAATGCTGATAAGAACATAGGCCAATATCAGGCTCTTCAATTTTATTCCATTAGGCACTGTGTCTGCTCTCATGATATTAACATGCTGGTTTTTCTTTTTTACTATTCCCCAAAATGAACGTGAAATCATTAAAGGTGATGTCTCCCGCAGTGCTTTACTGTCTTATTAGTTAGCAGTGTCTGACTGCCCTGCTCAGTTGTGCTTTCATGTGAGTTCTGAGATTTTTTTTCATTCCCATGAAGATCTGTATTGGGATTATAATGGGATGGATTTAAACCTGTAGATGACTCTGGTAGGATTCGATATAATAATATAAATCATACTGATACATGAAAATGAGAGGTCTCTTCATTTTCTGGTTTCTTCAGTTTTTTTATTTTTCCTAATGATTTCATTTTAACAAGTCTTTACTTCCTTAGATATTACAAGATTTTTATTCTGAATGGGTTTGTTTTCTTGGCTTCTTTCATCATATTTATTGTTGGTATACAGGAGTTCTATTGATTTTACTGTGATTTTAGTGAATGTGTCCATGAGCCATAGGAGTTTGCCAGTGGTTTCGTAGTGGTCTTTATATATGGATCATATCGCCTGCAAATGAGAATGCTCTGACTGCTTTCTTTCATATTGACATGCCTTTCCATCTCTCTCTTGTCATATTGTTTGGATAAGACTTCACATACTAGTTGAATTAGATGAAAAGAATGAACATCTGTGACTTATTCCTGATTTTAGTGGAAATCCATTATGATTTCCTCCAGTTAGGATGCTGTTTGCCTTGCATATAGCCTTTATAATGTTAAGGTGTGTCTTCTCCATATCCCAGATTTCCAGGAATTTTGCATTAATCACTGTGGGATTTTGCCAAAGAGATTGTCTGCCTCTACTGCAGTGATCATGTGTTTCCTGTTCTTGGTTTTCTGTGGTGAATTGTTTATTCATTTGTATTTGTTGAAACATTCTTGCACCTCTGCAGTCAAGCCAGCTTGATCACGGTACCTGACACTTTTGGTAAATGTCTGAATTTTATTTTCCAGGATATTACTGAGAAATTTTTCACTTAACTGTTCCTTCCAATCTTAGTTTCTTTTCTATGCTGTGAAGAGACACCATGAGCAAGGGAACTTTTAGAAGAAAGAGTTTATTTCAGCTTACAGTTTCAAGGATCATGAGTCTATGAATATTATGCTGGGGTACACGGCAGCAGGTAGGACACCATGTTTCTAGAGAACTGGCTGAGAGCTTACATCTTATGTGCAAGTCGGAGACAGAGAAAGTGTTAACTATAGATGGTGTTGAATTTGGAAACCTCAAAGCCCAATCCCATACACTCCTCCAACAAATCCGTATCTTATAATTCTTCCCGAATATTTCCACTAACCAGCAACAAACATTCATATATGTGAGTTTATGGGGGCCATTATCATTCAAATCACCATATTCCACTCCCAATTCCCCATAGGTTCTTAAACATATCATAATAAAAATACATTAGCTCAGCTTCCAAAACCCCTGTAGTCTTTCAGTCTCTACACAGTTTATCCACAGTGCTTTTCGACCCTCCAGGAAGTCCCTTAATTATTCCCCTATGAAATCAAAAGGCAAATTGCATATATCCAATGTGTAATGCCAAAAATATGTTATCATTGCAAAGGGAAGTTGGGAATGTGGTGAGCCAGTTCAAGGCATTAACCCAACAGGGCACAGTCCACATTCTCTACTTCTGATGCATGACAAAGGGATTAGATGGGTCCACTGCTCTGGCTTTGCTGACTGCAACATAATTCCTAAAACTATGTTGTATCGCATAGATCTGAGGTGGTTGTGTTTTCATTGTCACTCATTTCTAGGATTTTAATTTTTCCTTATGTGTTTCTCCCTTGGCCCCTTCAGTAGTGTGTTGTTTGTGTTGCTGACCTTCCACGAGAGTGTGTACTGACTGCACTTTCTATTGTGTGATACCAGTTTGATTCCTTTGTGCTTAGATAGAATGCGTGACACTACTTCAGCTTTCTTATCTTTCCTGAGGGCTCTTCTGTGTCCTAATCCGTGGTCAATTTTGGAGACAGATCCACAGGCTGATAGAAAATATATGTATAGTTCAGTGTAGTTTGTTAGGTCCATTTGACTGATGATGTCACTGAATTCTGCTCCTCCTCTTTTGTTTATTTGCATGTGATCTGCCAAGTGGTCAGAATAGACTATTAAAAACAATCACAACCACTATTATAGCTAATGGGTAATTTCACATCTATCTGATAATTATATATTTAAATTTGTGACTGCTGTGTTTAATATGTATATATTTAGAATTGTAGCATCTTTTGGTAATTGCATAGTATGAAATGAATGTCCTTACATCTTCAGGACAGGATTGGTTTGAAATCTATTCTGTCAGCTGGATAGAGAAACTGCATAGAATTGCTATAGGGACCTGTGTCTTAGGTCTGTTTCCCTAGTATATCCTCTACATCTCTCATGATGGTGATCCTGTTTCTGGCTAAATAATGTCTGTTCACTGGGGAATTGAGTTTAGTGACATGCAAATATTATTTAAACCTATGTATTTAATTTTGTTAATTTTTTTGGGTTTTATTGGCTTCTTTTGATTGACTGTTCTAGTTTTGTTAAATTATTTCCTACACATATCCATTCCTGTTTCCTCTGGTATTTTATCCTTCTCTTCAAACTAAAGTATTCCTTTTAGGATCCTCTATAGAGCTCCTTACTGGTTATACATATTTTGTAAATTTATTCATCATATGCCTTAATCAGCACAGTAGCTGGGCAGCTGCCTGCCCTCCATGGTATCAGATCTACTTTCCAAACAATAACGCTCAACTCTTACTGACTGTGTAGCATCTTGGCTGCTCTTTCTTCCCCTTGGACAGCCCTCAGGACCAGGCTCTCCGCTCCCTTAACCATGGCTGCTGTCCTCTTCCTCTCTCCTCTCCATCACACATGTTCTTCCTTTATTCTATGGCAGCTTCTTCTTCCTTCTTCCCTCCTCATGATCCTCTCTAGCAAAGCCCTCAAAGCTCACCTCCCCCATCTCTCTGCTGTGCAGCTGTTGGCTGTTGGCTTCTTTATAATCACAGTAAACTGGGAGCAGGGTCAGTTTTTGGAGGTTAACCAGTCTTGAGTTCTACATATTAGTATTAAAATACAAGCAGAATAAGGCCAATCCACTACAAGGATTTCTTTTGTTTTGGTGTAAGTTTTCTTTTACCTTTTCACTTTTTATTTTATTTTTGGCTATTTTTTTATTAATTGGTTATTTTATTTATTTACATTTCAACTGTTGTCCTGCTTTCCATACTCCCCTCATCATATCTTACATCCCATTTCTGCTCAACTTTGCCTATATGACAGTGTTCCCCCACCTACACATATCCATTCCCACCTCACAACTCCAGCATCTACTTTTGGTGGGCAACAGGCCTCAGCGTAGTCAATGGCCTCCCGCCACATGGGTGCCACTTAAATCAGTCCTCTTCTACACAGTTACCTAGAACCATAGACCCTGTATATACTTTGGCTGGCAGTTTATTCCCTAGGAGCTGGGGGATTGGTGACAGAGGGTCTGGTTAGATATTAAAGACCAATAGTTGCTGCTTTCTCTTCTTTTTCTGGTTATGGGTGAAATGGTGATTGTGTGCTTCATTTTTTGAAATTATTGAGAGATGATTTATTTCTTGGTTTGTTAGAGTATAGTTTAGCTCATTGTCTTGGAGTTTCCCTACTACAATCCTCTGTTGTGCTTTCTTAGAGAAAAATATTGTTTAAATTTGGTTTTGTCATGAAATATTTTGGTTTCTCCATTTATGGTGATTGAGAATTATGCTGGGTATAGGATCCTTGGTCCGCATTACCTCTGCCCAAGATTTTCTGGCTTTTGGAGTCTCTGTTGAGAAGTCTGGTGTAATTCAGATAGGTCTGAACTTGTTTGTTACTGGTTATTTATACCTTACCCCTTTTAATGATCTTTCTTTGATCTGTGCCTTCAGTGTTTTAATTATTATGTTAATGGAGGAATTCTTTCTGGTATGATTAAATTGGCATTCTGTAGGCTTGTTGTACCTTCATGGCCTTTTCTTCCTTTACCTCATGGATGTTTTCTGCTATGATTTACTGAATATGCTTACTGGACCTATAAACTGGAAATCTAAATTCTCTTCTATTCTATTATCCTTAGGTTTGGACTTTTAATTCTGTCCTGAAATTCATGGATGTTTTGTATTCAATAAACCATACATGGTTATCTGAGATGGGTATTTTGTGATTTGTGGGGTGATCTCCTTGACCCCAACTCTTACATTTAGTACCACGTTTTATAATGAAACAAGGTCAAGAATGGTGACCTCTTGCCATAAACTATATGAAAAAGGCAGGTGAATTAATGTGTGTCAAGTATCAGTAGATTCCTGGGTGGTTTTTGCTCCGGGTTGGCCATATGCAACAGTTTCAAAAGTCCAAGTTTGATGTTCCTTGGGATTCCCAAGATGATGCACTCAGACCTGACAGACAACACCCAGAATCCTCGTCAAAGAAATTGATTTATAAAATCGTGGGAACGTTACTAAGTCATGTTACAAAATATTTGATCACACTGTGATCTCCAAGAATGTATTATTTACTGAAAAACTAGTGTGTGGTATAGCAGGGCCATGGCACAGACATTTGAAGCAAGAGTTGTTTATTCATGTAAACATGGACTTAATTTCGGTATGGCTCACCTACCACACACATTTATGGCAAATGTAAAAAGTGCACTTAGGTCCAGCAGATCAAGACACAACGTGAAAGGAAATCTAGATAACTAAACCAATGGAAAGTTTTTGAGTTAAAGGATTTTTAAGAAAGTGTTCAGAGGGAACAGGACTGCTCTTCTTCTGGGAGGTCAGTGAATCAGGAAAGACAGTTGGGAGCTTTACTTGACTTCAGCATCTGACTCCTGAAACTTCATTGGTAAAATTGATGTCTGGAATTTTGGATTGTAAAACAACAGGTTGGCCCTGCAGCTTTTGGCAAGGCCCATGGACAGAGAGATCGCACCTGATGGGAACAATCTTAAAAGCCATCTGATTCTGGTAAGTCACCTGAGAAGTCCTCAAGGAGAGAGGAATGAATGGGTAGCACCATAATAGAAGGCTTTAGGATCTCGGATAGTGCTACTCTAGATGCCTTGGAAATAGAAGCAGAAAATGTAAAGCTAAATGACTTCACAGGAATTAGCTCATTTCTGATTATGATTTTTTCATATTGGTATTTTATATTTATTCTTTTTTTAAAATTTAAATCAAGAGCCTTAGGTTGTAAGGTGAGGCGGTCTTAGAATCAGAAAATGCTTAGAACACTTGTATGGTGCCCCACAACTAACACTATCTGGCTAGAAATTCTACTTTTACCTTCGTCATCATCGACAGCTTCCATTTAACCAGCAGGGTCCATGCCAGGCAGACACTGAGCAGGTTGTATGTTCTGTTAATCTCCACAACAACCCAATTCAGCAGAAACACCCCCATTTTACAGGTGAAGAAACCACAGCTCAAAGCAAATGAGTATCAGGGTCCCCTCAGCCTCACTGGCTGTCACTCAGACACACATCCTTCTCTGTACAGGGAAGCCATGGCCTGATGTGGCTGTGCAAGCTGATTCTGCTGTGATGATCAATGCTATTCTTGACCCTGGGAGAATTTAAGACAAGGTGACCCACAGACTCCTGGGATAGATTCTGCCTCTGGGTTCTAGGGTGGGACACAGTATCCCTTGTCGTGGTTCTCTACTCAGCTGAGGAGTCAGCTCCCATGTGTCAGCTTCTATGGCAGTGGTTCTCAACAGTCCTACTGCTGCAACCCTTTAATACAGCTCTTCATACTGTGATGATCCCCTCCATAAAATTATTTCATTGCTACTTCATAAATAATATTGCTACTCTTATGAGTCATAATGTACAAGGTATCTGATATGCAATCTCTGTGAAGCAGTTGCCACCCACAGGTGGAGAAATATTGCTCTATAAACTTTTTTTTTTTTAATGAAAGGCTTTCACCTCAGAAGTACCTGGAGCAGTTGTAAGAGCCCTGAAATACTGACAAGTTTTGGCAGGCCCAAGACTGCTTGCCTTAATGACAACAGAGATTCCTGGCTAAAGGCACAATCTGAAATCACTGTCCCCAGGTCATTTCTTGCCTAAGTTTTCCCTCATTACAATGTCTGTCTGCTTGGACATGTCTGTCCAGGAAGCCAGTCCATGTAGTCTCTGATACAGACAGAATGCTAAAGGCAAGAATGCTTTCCCTCTGTTGGCCCACAGTCATTTCTATAGAAGTAAGTTCAAATCCCCTGTGGATAAATGTGTGTCTCTCACATGGTGTGTGAGACTTGAAATGTCAACCGTTTGAGTTGACAAAAAACAAATTTCACTTCAGATTTACAGCTGACTAAAAATTATTTTTGGGAGAATGCAGAGGGTGGCCAGGCCTGCAGAGTCAGATCCCCTCCCTGCCTGGGATGATCCCACCCTCAGTAGACTTCAGCTTCACCTATAAGGTGTAATCAGAAAAATCTGACCGTAAGATTCTGAAGTCCACAATATGCAAACCCCTAAAGTTGATAAACGGCCTATATGGGGGTTTTCTCCAGTTTAAACTATTCTGGCTTCTTTTCTCTCTTGTGCTGCAATCTGTTCTCTCAGGTCTGTTGATCCTGGAAGGACCTGGGTTCAAGTCAAGGCCTCGTGGGTGGGGAGGAAGATGTTCTGTTGTGTGAATGAGTATGGATTAAGAATGTAGCCCCACCAACAGATTGGGAAAAGATCTTTACCAATTCTACAACAGATAGAGGGCTTATATCCAAAATATACAAAGAACTCAAGAAGTTAGACCGCAGGGAGTCAAATAACCCTATTAAAAAATGGAGTTCAGAGGTAAACAAAGAATTCACAGCTGAGGAATGCCGAATGGCTGAGAAACACCGAAAGAAATGTTCAACATCTTTAGTCATAAGGGAAATGCAAATCAAAACAACCCTGATATTTCACCTCACACCAGTGAGAATGGCTAAGATCAAGAACTCAGGTGACAGCAAATGCTGGCCAGGATGTGGAGAAAGAGGAACACTCCTCCAATGTTGGTGGGAGGCAGACTGGTACAACCATTCTGGAAATCAGTTGGAGGTTTCTCAGAAAATTGGATATTGAACTACCTGAGGACTGAGCTATACCTCTCTTGGGCATATACCCAAAAGATGCCCCAACATATAAAAAAGACACGTGCTCCACTATGTTCATAGCAGCCTTACTTATAATAGCCAGAAGCTGGAAAGAACCCAACAGAGGAATGGATACAGAAAATGTGGTACATCTACACAATGGAATATTACTCGGCTATCAAAAACAATGA
The DNA here is from genome assembly GCF_021556685.1 of Rattus norvegicus. NCBI lineage: Eukaryota > Metazoa > Chordata > Mammalia > Rodentia > Muridae > Rattus > Rattus norvegicus. Next base: position 337,008 of record NW_028238785.1, read on the forward strand.
TTTTATGAAATTCATAGGCAAATGGATGGAACTGGAAAATATCATCCAGAGTGAGGTAACCCAATCACAGAAAAACACACATGGTATGCATTCATTGATAAGTGGCTATTAGCCCAAATGCTTGAAATACCCTAGATGCACAGAACACATGAAAATCAAGGATGACCAAAATGCAGATGCTTCACTCCTTCTTTAAAAGAGGAACAAGAATACCCTTGGCAGGGAATAGAGAGGCAAAGATTAAAACAGAGACAGAAGGAACACCCATTCAGAGCCTGCCCCACATGTGGCCCATACATATACAGCCACCCAATTAGATAAGATGGATGAAGCAAAGAAGTGCAGGCTGACAGGAGCCGGATGTAGATTGCTCCTGAGAGACACAGCCAGAATACAGCAAATACAGAGGCGAATGCCAGCAGCAAACCACTGAACTGAGAATAGGAACCCCGTTGAAGGAATCTTAGAAAGGACTGAAAGAGCTCAAGGGGGTTAAGACCGCATATGAAAAACAATTCCAACCAACCAGAGCTTCCAGGGACTAAGCCACTACCCAAAGACTGACCCTGGGCTCCAACTGCATACGTAGCAATGAATAGCCTAGTCAGAGCACCAGTGGAAGGGGAAGCCCTTGGTCCTGCCAAGACTGAACCCCCAGTGAACGTGATTGTTAGGGGGAGGGTGGTAATGGAGGGAGGATGGGGAGGGGAACAGCCATATAGAAGAGGAGGGGTTAGGAGGATGTTGGCCCGGAAACCGGGAAAGAGCATACAATCAAAATGTAAATAAGAAATACTCAAGTTAATAAAGAAAAAAAAAAAAAAAAAGAATGTAGCCCCACTCTGACTGGCCAACTAAGCTCCAGAAAATCTTCCCCAATCACAAAACTGGGCCATGTGGGAGCCTAAACTGTTTAAAGGGGAGAGCTGAGTGCTTTCTCCTGGAAGAAATACTTGGGGGTTGACTGTCACTTGTGAACCTTCTGTGTTAAGTCACTTCTCAGAAGGGAAGCTTTCCTCTAACTCTTCCATGGGACCCACCCAGCACTGGGGCCTGAGGATCCTATGGTGTTGCAGCTCTGAGCTGGGAGGGGTAGCTCTCACCCTGGCATGGAGAAGCCTGTTTTCACAGCTGATCTAGATCTGAGGAACAGGGGCTTTTAAAGAAGCATGTGAGAGTATCTCCTGCAGGAGAGCCCAGTCTGCAGAGAAAGTCACACAGGACAGCGAAAAGTGACTTCGCAACAAACACAGGGAATGGGAACCAGGGAGGGCACTGGATGGATGGTCGGAGAGTTTGAGAAAGCCTGCATCTCCCTAAAAGACTTCCCACAACCATAAGTCCCACCACTGTCCCCTTCTCACAGGGGAGGCTCAGCAAAGCCTGCCACCTGCTGGGATCCCTGCAAACTAAAACCACAGTGGAGAACTGAGGAAAGCACTTTGGTGGAGGGGGAGACACAAGTCTCCAGGGCCAGGCCAGCCTTCTGTCCCTTTGGTTCTCCTCACTTCACAGAGGTGCCTATTGAAAGGTGAGGCAAGCCGGGATCTCAACAGTCTTTGGCCAAAGAAGTGAGAGCCCACAGGGCAGAGCAAGGCAAAGCAGAGCCAGGCAGAGCAAAGTGAAGCCCTGCCAGTCAGCAAATAGGCCTTGCGCATGTGGGACTGGTGGCAGCAGTGCTTGCCCTTGCTCTCCTGGTGGTGCAGAACACCTGCCTGGATGTGGGGAAACTCACAGTGGCTTGTCCTCCAGCTGCAACTGCCAGTGCTTGGGGAGGGGGAAGTTGAAGATGCTCCCATGATCCTCCGATTTCCGGCCCACTTTGTCCATGGTTGTCCATGTTCAAGGCTGTGGTCAGCCCCGCCAGAAGCCCCGAGGACAGGGAGAGCAAGCACAACTGGCCAGCAACCACCATGGGCATCTGCGGTGGGACCCAGGCCAAGTAGCCACAGAGGCGCACCAGGCAGCCAGGCACCAGCCCCAAGCCTGTGCATACTGAGGCCAATGACACTCCACTAGTCCCTCCCACCATGCACATCCCACCCCTGGCAGGCAAGATCTCTCTGTCCAGGGCTTCCCCCAGACCTCCAACTACCAACAGCTCAATGAGCCCTTACTTAATTCTTGTTAACCATAATGGCTTGTCATAAAAGGTCATTGGGAAAGTCAATGATGAGATGAAAGCCTTAAAAGAAAACTAGAGAGACTTACGGAAATGAAGAAGAAAGCTCTCTTCCCAGTAGGAGCCTGGCAGTCCCAAGCTCAGGGCACCTCATGTCCAGTCTTGAACCCAGCATGCATTGTTGTGGAGAACCTGCCTGCTTAAGGACCTGGCTTCCCACTCATTCTCCTGAGATGATGACTTTAATTCTTTTAATTTTTACTGGTTATTTTCTTCATTTCCATTTCATGTGTTATCCCCTTTTCCAGTTTCCTTTCTCCACGAAGCAGAGTCCAGCTCACAAGCCTGAGCAGCTGCAGCCATAGTGCACCATGGGGGATCCTGGGGCAGACTGTTTCATCACCAAGATCCTGTGGACCCACAGGGGATGCATGACCTTAAAGGAACTGCAGAGTAGGAGCAGGCTCCAGAGGCAGAGCTCTATGAGCTGCTGGGCAAGACTGCTTATTCCTATTGGAGACTGGAGATCAGGCAGGGATCACGCTGTAGGTGGCGGCTACTACTGAAGCCTGTGGCTTCAATCTCAAGTGCATCCAGGGACCATGCTACAGATTGCCCAAGCCTCTGCAAGCTCAAACTTCTGGGACAGAGTCATTATGCAAAATCCCAGAGAAACCTCTGCAAATATCCACACCAAGTTTTTAGGAACAGAGCTTCCAGGTCCTGAAGAATCATGAGCTTTCTGGGCTTAACCAAGAGGAGCCGGCCTTCTTCCTGGTACAGGGGGATGCTTTTCTCCTGCAAAAGTTACTACAAAGGAGACAGCCACAAACAGATGTGCTTGAAGCCACAGCCATGCAAGAGAGTCCAAGTCTGTGAGCACTTCACCCAGGCCAACTGCCGTTACCTCAACTGTCTCAGGTCTCATGACCTGATGGACAGGAAGGTGCTGACCTCCGTGACTGAGCACGGGCTGAGTTCTGATGGGGTCCAGAACATCCAGGACATCTGCAACAACAAACACATTAGGAGGAGACCCACTGGCATGAGAGCTCCTCATGAACATCATAGCAGCAGGGCACACAGAGACAGAAGCAATAGCAGAGACTGATTCCTTCCAAACAGCCTAGGATTTCTCTCCCATGTCTCATTTTGGCATCTGGTTCACCTTGTCCAGATGTCACCAGCTGTAAGGATTCCCTGGAGGACGTGTCTACAGCTGTCACTCAGGAGGTCAAGAACCTGGGGACCCAGGACTCTGCACAGCTTTCCTTGGTCTCATCTAAGGCTGCTGGTGTCTGAGGACCCAGTCACATGAGAGCAAGCCAGGGGTTTTCTGAGAATGGACATCTGGATGGCTTCTTTTCTAGAAATCCTACTGATTCTTTGTAAGCTCCTGCCCTCTCTGCTGGCTTTCTTCTTGCTGCAGCAAAAAGAGATGAGTCCATGTCCATGAGAACAGGCATGCCTTCTGGACACCGCATGGAGGTCAAGGGAAAGAATGAGGCTCCAGACATCGATTACATCCCATTTTAAATGGTTCTATTGATGGGGTGACAATGGAAGAAGCAACAGACTCAGGAATTCTAGGTAAAGGTAGAAACTCAGGGAAGGAGTTTGGCAATGTTCCTTCTCTTTCAATTCAGTGGAATAATTGAAGCACTATTGTTATTGGGTCTTCATTAAAAGTCTGGTAGAAAGGATGCATTAAAGCCATGTGGCCCTGATTATTATTATTTTTAATTTTTGGAGTGGCAGCCTTTAATGACTGTATCTATTTTCTTATGGGAATTATTCATTACCTTCCCAGATCTGTATTTAACTTGGTATTTGTTATCTGTTAGAAAAATCACCAGTATCAAATAGATTTTTCACTTTTCTGTAGTAAAGGCCTCTGAAGTAAGCCCTAATGATTGTTGAATTCACTCAGTGTCCTTTGTTATATCCCCCTTTTCATTTCTGATTTGGTACTTTAGATATAGGCTCTGTGGTTTGTCTGTCTTGTGGATCTTCTCAAAAAAAAAAAAAAAAAGCCAGCTCTTGCTTTGCTTGGCTCTTTGTATCATTCTCTTTGTTTGTAATTGATTGATTTTAGTTCTGAGTTTATTTCCTGCCATCAAATCCTACCAGACTCTCTATGGGATGAGGCTTTGCCTCACCTTGGTAACAGCAGCATGTGATACATGAAGCTTTTGCTGCTCTCTGTAGTGGGGACGACGTCACAATTTCACTGAAAACCATGCACAGCCTCGTTTTAGACTGTATTAAAGTAGCCCACGATTTCAGTGCTCCCTGCAAGGTGCCATGAGACAGTAGTAACATGAGTCTGCCTGCACCTCGACAGTTTTCACTAGGGACTTCTAAGTGATTTTATGAAAATTTATAGTGAGTTCATGGATGAACATGCACAAACACAAACGCACACACACACTTTACTGGCATGGTGCACATTCTTTCCACACAAAGAAGAAAGTGAGTATTAATGAAAACACACCAATAAAGGAATCGATGGACGGGGTTGTGGGGAAGCTGGGGCTTAGAGTTATTTAAAGGCCCTGTGCAGGCTCTCCTTCTGTTGGAGGCTAATCTTCAAGTGCAATGGGGTTCTTTATTTTCTTTCTGTATAGCACACAGAGCTAGGGTGGAAACTAGTTTTTGAGCATATTTGGCAAGTACTAGAACACTGAATTAATTCCTAGGGCTGGAACCCTATTAATGTTCTACAGAATTACAGGGCAGGCTGGATGAAGACTCTCAGCTGACAATGTGGACATCTCAAGACAGGCACTGGACAATGGCTGACAGACTTGTATGAAGACTGGAAATGTTTTGCTATCTCAGAGGAAAAGAAGGCCCCTCCGACTACACTGTACTCTAAGGACAGTTTATTCAGGTAAGGGATGACATGAACTATTGTCTCATGTCACAGATGTCAGCACAAAATATCCTAGGTATTGTATGCCAATGGTAGCATTAACAGAACAAATCACACAGTGCTGTGAAGATATAGAATATGACTATATGTAGCAAGAACCAGGCCTCTTCTAGTTTCTAAGATCATACCTGAGAACCTCAAATATAGTAATAATGTGATAATGTGGTATAAGTCTAGTTACAACTAGTTTCTATTGTGACACAGATGACTCTTTTTGTGTCATGGTCAGCTTATAATGAATGACTAGACCTAAGCATGAGAATAACCAAATACTACATTGCTTCTCTAGCTGCTGAGCTTTTAAAAGCCCTGGTATGACAGCAAGCTTTTGTGGACATCTGGATTATTCCTTCTGTACTTTAACTCTCTAAGTCAACCCCACTCTGAGTAAGTCAGTTCCATTCCATAAGTTGGAAATCAGTCAACTGGAAAAAAAATACTTTCTCAATACAAACACAGATTGGCCATGGAAAAAGGGCAGCTTGAACTGTCCCACCTAGGTCCTGGGCTTGCACAGGCCTGCTCTCCAAAAGAAACGTGTGTTCACAGCTGCAGGCTGCATTCACTATGGATGCTCTTGAGGTTCCTCCCTAAACTGCTTAGATTAAGATAATTTTGTTGCCATCTATCAAAAGAATTCATTGTGCCAAACTGGCCTTTCTTCTGAACCTTCTGTTCTGTGGGCAGGGCAAAATCTCCTGCAACCCTCACAGCAATGTGGGCTGCCAATCTGGGACTCAGAATTATACCAGTGCAAACCAAGAACAGGGCAACTGGAAGAGACCTCATTGGGTTGTAGGAACCTTCTGTTCTGAGTCACTTCTCAGAAGGGGCACTTTGCTCTAACTCCTCCATGAGACCCAACCAGTACTGGGGCTGGAGGCTCCTTAGGTGTGGCAGCTCTGAGCTGGGAGGGGGAGCTGGCACACTGACAGGGAGAAGCCTGTTTTCACAACTGATCTGGATCTGAGGAGCAGGTGCTTTTAAAGAAGCATGTGAGAGTACCTCCTGCAGGAGAGCTCACTCTGCAGGGAAAGTCACACAGGACAGCGAAAAGTGGCTTCCCAACTTCCACAGGTCCTGTGACCCCAGGGAGGGCACCAGATGGTCCAAGAGTTTGAGAAAAGCCTGCATTTGCCTGAAAGACTTCCCTCAACCATAAGTCCCACCACTGTCCCAGACTCACACCTGAGGATCAGCAAAGCCTGCCACCTGCTGGGGTCCCCACAAACTGAACCCAGAATGGAGAACTGCGGGAAAGCACTTCGGGAGAGGGGGGAGACACAAGTCTCTGGGGCCAGGCCTGGGGTCTGTCCCTTAGGCTCTCCTCACCTCCGTTAGCCTCCTAGTGCAGAGCGCTGCAAGCCGGGATCTCAAAAGTCTTGGGCTGAAGAAATGGGAGAAGGTAGCAGCAGTGGCGGTGGGGTCCACAGGGGAGTTGAAGACGGAATGGTAGCAACGCAAGCAGCAAAGGCTAGGGCTGAGGCCGGGGGGGGGGGGGGGGGGCGAAGGAGAGGACGGTGGGGGGGGGGGTCGGGGCGGGGGCAGGGTAGGGGCAAGGGCAGGCTGGGGGCGGGGGTTGGGACGGGTCTGAGTCGAGGGCGGTGGTGGGACTGGGAGGGGGGATGGGTCTGAGGCGAGGTAGAGTGCAGGTGTGAGGCGGGGGCAGGAGCAGGGGCAAGCAGAGCAAAACCCAGCCCTGTCAGCTGGCAGATACCCTCTGGGGCGGGACAGACTCGCCCTGCAGCTCTATTGATGGGGTGACAATGGAAGAAGCAACAGACTCAGGAATTCTAGGTAAAAAGAGAAACTCAGAGAAGGGGTTTGACAATGTTCCTTCTCTTTCAAATCAGAGGAATAATTGAAGCACTATTGTTATTAGGTCGTCATTAAACTTCTGGTAGAAAGGCTGCATTAAAGCCTAGTGGCCCTCATATATATTTTTTAATTTTTGTAGTGGCATCGTTTAAATACTATCTATTTTCTTATGAGAATAATCTTATGAGTTAAATCCCACATTTGGATTTAACTTGGTATTTGTTATCTGTGTAGAAAAATTACCAATATCAAATAGATTTTTCACTTTTCTGTAGTAAAGGACTCTGAAGAAGCCCTAATGATTGTTGAATTCACTCACATGTCTATTGCTTCATCCCCCTTTTCATTTCTGATTTGATAATTTAGGTATTGACACTGTGGTGTGTACTTCGTTTCAGAAAGGGGTTGTTTCTCTTATGGATCTCCTCAAAAAACAGCTCTTGCTTCCTATGACTCTTTGTATTATCCTCTTCGTTTGTAATAGATTTTAGTACTAAGTTTATTTCCTGCCATCAAATCATACCAGACTCTCTGTAGGATAAGGCTTTGCCTCATCTTGGTAACAGCAGCATGTGATAAATGAAGCTTTTGCTGCTCTCTCGTGGTGATGACGTCACAATCTCTGTGTAAACCATCCACAGCCTGTTTTTAGGCTGTATTATAGTAGACCACCATTTCAGTGTTACCTGCCAGGTGCCGTGGGACACTAGTAACACATGTCTGCATGCACCTCGACAGTTTTCATTACAGTCTTCTAAGTCATTTTATGAAAATTGATAGTGAGTTCATGGATGAACATACACAAACACCTGCACAGAAACACAAACAAACACAAACTCTCTCTCTCTCTCTCTCTCTCTCTCTCTCTCTCTCACTCTCACTCTCTCTCTCTCTCTCTCTCTCTCACACTCACACACACACACACACTTTACTGACATGGTACACATTCTTTGCACACCAAAAATAAAGTGAGCAGTAATGAAAATACACCAATAATGGAGTCGATGGAGGGAGTTATGCAGAAGCTGGGACTTAGAGTTACTTAAAGGCCCTATGCAGGCTCTCCTTTTGTTGGAGGAGAAATTTCAAGTGCAATGTGGTTCGTTATTTTCTTTCTCTAAAGCACACAGGCTATGGTGGAATGTAGGGCTTTGACCATGTTTGGAAAGTACAATCACACTGAATTAAATCCTAGGGCTGGAACCCTATTAATCTTCTACAAAATTACAGAGCAGGCTGGATGAATACTCCCAGGAGACAATGTGGACATCTCAAGACAGGCACTGGACAATGGCTGAAGACTTGTCTGAAGACTGGAAATATTTTGAAAATTCAGAGAGAAAAAAAAGGCCCCTCTGACTACACCGTACTCTAAGGACAGTTTATGCAGGTTAGGCATGGCATGAACTATTGTCTCATGTCACAGATGTCAGCACAAAGTATCCAAGGTATTGTATGCCAATGGTAGCATCAACAGAACAAGGCACACAGTGTCATGAAGACATAAATTATGAGTTTGTGTAGCAAGACCCAGGCCTCCTCCAGGGTCTTAGATAGTAACTGAGAACCTCAAATACGGTAGTGATGTGATAGTGTGGGGGTGAATCTAGTTACAACTAGCTTCTATTGTGACACAGATGACTCTTTTTGTGTCATGGTCAGCTTATAATGAGAAGAAGACCTAAGCATGAGAATAACCAAATACTACATTGCTTCTCTAGCTGCTGAGCTTTTAAAAGCCCTGGTGTGACAGCCAGCATTTGTGGACATTCTGGATTGGTCCTTTTGTACTTTAACTCTCTGAGTCACCTCCACTCTCAGTAATTTAGTTCAATTCCATAAATTGGAAATCAGTCACCTGGAAAAAATACATTCTCAATATGATCCCAGATTGGCCATGGAAAAAGGGTAGCTTGAACTGTCCCACCTAGGTTCTGGGCTTGCACAGGCCTGCTCTCCAACAGAAACCTGTGTTCACAGCTGCAGGCTGCATTCACTATGGATGCTCTTGAGGTTCTTCCCTAAACTGCTTAGATTAAAATAATTTTCATGCTAACAATCAAAAAACTCATTATGCCAATCTGGCCAACAGGAAGCTAATTTCTATTCTGTATTTTATCAGATGTGCAGAATACATATGGTCATCATTGATAGTAGGTGAAAGATCTGCTCTAATATGGACACTAAGTGGTGCTGGAGGATGATCCTGACCCACAATGAGGAGTGGGAACACCAGAGCCCTGTAGGGATGGCTGGCAAGCTAACACATTGAGCATGCACAGCTCAGTAAATTTCCTGTGAATACACATCTCCTGAGATCTCTCTATTTGATTGGAGGTGATCCTGTCCACCTAATACAGTACATGATGTGGAAGGACAAAAGCACCTGCAGGAGCTGTGGTGATGACTCACAGGATAGAGCATCTGCTACTCTCTCAGAAGAACCACATGGACCCTAACAATTGGGTAAAGCATGTCAGTGATTACTTCATAAAGTGTGTGTCCGAGAAACAGCCACATTTTCCACACAAAAGACACTGTCACACTGGGTACCCCTTGGTGACTTTGAATTCACTTATTAGCCCAGGATCCATGGAACATGCAGAGATCCATCTCCACCTGTCAGTTCTAAGTCCACAGGAGGGGACAGAACCCTTGAATAAGAATGATGGTCTTAAGAGTCAAGAGATAGAATTCAATTTTTATTCATAAGGAATTCATTTTTACAACAAAACAGGATTAAAACAAATAAATTAAAATATTTAAAAATATTTGAAAAGATAAAAACAGTAACAAGAACATATAAATATGAAACAACAAAAAGAAAATTTCAATTAAAATCATAACAAAAATATTTCTAAACACCACAATCTTAACGAACATTTGGAAGCACAGATGTATTGCTGTTTCTCCTCTTGCACACATAATGAAAGGCGGTCCCCCAAGTTGTCTCTCAGGTGCTTTTTTCTGAGAAGAAAGTAAGACCTCAATCAGTTTGGCTGGCTTAGTGTTATATAAATTTAGGGTCTCTAAGCAATGACAAATTAACTCTGAGGAAGAATACTCATCCAAAAAATTTGTTACCATTCAGGATGTTTGTCATCAGGGACTCCTGAGAAAGCAACTTATTCTTCAGGAAGCTCTCTTACTGCTGTGTGTCCAATTCCAGCTCTCTTGCACTTTCTGAGACCTGGGAGAGGAAGGCAGTTTTTCAGACACTATTTGGTGGTGAAATGCAAGGCAGCTGTCGGAAGGCTGCCTTCTACCATCTCAGTTCTATTGGACAGTCAACATGGACCTTTTAACTGATATCATTGTTGCTACTCTTTGGGAAGGGCAAAATCTCCAGAGAGCCTCAAAGTAATATGGGCTGCCAATATGGGACCCAGACTTATACCAGTGCAAACCAAGAACAGGGCAATGGAAGGAACCTCATTGGGTTGCAGGAAGAAAGTAGATGTCCATATGTCACCAAGGTTAAAACCAATGACAAGTTCTAATTTGACATTTGCACTTTGTTCTTATCCCGAAAAGGTGCTTCCCACACAAGAAGTCACATGACCACAGAGTGTCATTTGTCAAAGAACCAAGAACTTGTTCAAAACTCTACAGAGCATCCAATCTATCACGTGGATATGCAATAATGAGGTATGTTATTAATCTGTCACCATTTCTATACTGCAGCTTCAAAAAGAGCAGCAAAATATGCTTGCACAATAATTCAGTTTCTGAAAAGTGGTTGGCTTCCCAGAATACTTGTGCATAGGCAGAGCAATGAACAATTCCATTACATGAGGTGGTTGGCTGGTTGTGAGTGTAAATTAGAAAGGTGGTAGGAGAGAGCAAAGATGTATCAAATTGGCAAACTTTATCAGATATTTTTAAGCTAACACAGCTGCTCAACCCTACCAGATGATGCTGGGTCTGGACGTTGCTGGTCTTTATCTTTCTTGTTGAAGTCAACCAAATTTTTCTGGTTCAGTGCACAATCAAGATGTACCTCCTTGCTCTCCTGCTTCAGTGGGACCAACTTCTTCATACATGTGTTCTCCATCAGGAGCTGGCTGAGCAGGTTTCTGGAAATACAGTCTGCATAGTAAGATCATGCTGCCCCTTTCTCCCATTCCCACTCCCGAGTGCCACTAACTCCACCAGGACCCAGATACCCATGAAGACTTAACAGAATTCATTTCGATACATATAAGGCTGCTGCACAAACCACAAAGAGTAAATTCCGGGAAGAATAAATTGTTTGTTTGGCCCGAGCACCAATTAGTGTCCACATCTCTCAAAAAGAACATGGATCTACAACTATCCATGAAAGCCCAATGCATGGGGGCAACATCAATTAGTAGTGGGCAAACACCCTCAAAGGAGGTCAGTAGAACCAAGAGAAGGTCATGCTAACCATGTGGTCCACACACTGAGTTTTGTAAAACCTGGTATGACACCATAGGTCCAGGTCAGCCTAATAACCTGCTGACTTCAATCAGTGCTGTTCTATCTAGAGCCTTCTGAAGATGCCTAGACAATCCTGGGATGAGTAACAGTCTTTTGTGGAACTGAAAACTGAGTCCTAATGACCCTGGCACACTGATGTGTAAACAGCACAAGAGATAGAACCAGAGCTGAAGACCGTCCAATCCAGAACAAAGAAAGTCAGAAATGGCCATTCCACAGGTGATAGGCTTTCTGACCAGGACTTACCTAGAGAAGGTAATCTCCTTCTTCAGCTTATGGCTGTTCTCATGGATCTCAGTGTTCTCCGTCTCTAAGTTGTGCAGAATTGACATGACCGCCTCCTCCATTCTCTCCAGGTCTTCATAATATGGATTTGGCCTGAAGTGTGGCCTGGCCCCAAATGATAGAATACAATGAACATCAGCATTTAGGAATATATGAGCTCAGGGTGGGTCCTGTACTACCCCAGTCCTGGAAGGACACCTTCTGAATTCTACATATTGGATATTCTTCAGCTTCAGAAACGTGTTTTTCTGCGTCCAGGACACCAGAATCTCGGCATCCAGATGGAGGCTTCCCTGGCTCCCTTTGTTCAATCAAGAGGAAATCTGCAGTCAAGCCAGTTGAGCTATCAAGAGCCTAGGCCACACCTCTCCATGCTCCCCGACCCCAACACACCCAGAAACCTGTGATTTCTTTTCTCCTGTTTTGACAAGAGACCACATATCAACACAAAATTATAATCTGCACAAGGAATACAAATGTACAGACAATCGTGGCCACATAGGCAAAGAACTGTACTGTTGACAGTGGGGCTCCCAGAACAAAGCATTCACATGACCATGAAAGTGTTACAGGTAAATACTCAGGCCAAGACATAGACCCCTATATTCCATGTGTGGAGGGAAATATAAACATATAAAAGTTGTGCATATGCATTTGGATGTATGCACACACAGACTCACAGACTGAGACACACCCACAAAAAAAAGAGAAAAGTTAACAGAATCAGAGAAAGAGAAAAACAAATATGGAAACAGAGAGTACTGTGAGAACCAGGAGAAATGCATGCACCATTGCTGTCTCAGAGTGCAAGACACACAGACAATAACAAACAGGCCTGAGCCTGAGACCTTCTAGTCAAGCATTGAGATGAACAGTTTGGGAACAGGCCCCTCGGGCTGCTGCCTGGATCTTCCAGCACTCAGTCCCCTGCCTAGCAAGTACAGAGACTCACCATAAACTCACTGCAATTACAATCTTGCAAAGCCACCATCTGTCAAGGGCTTTGCAAATGCACACTAGACACTCACTCTCCCTGACTTTATCCCTGAATTCTTCATTCAGACCACAAGATCTGCTTTTCAATAAATTAAGCAGATGAGTCCATTTTCCATCTTGCTCCTCAGGAAGGGTCAAGGTTCTGAATCTCCTCTATATGGGAGGTGAGGTTTAGCACAGGGTGGTTAGGGAGGCACAGCTTTCTAGAACCCAAAACCTTAATAGGATAAGAAGAAGGTGACCTTGCAGACCCAGGAATGAAACAAGAGCATTTGGAGCGATTCATACCTGTTCTTCATGGATCTCTCTGTCAGAAACCTCAGGCGATCTCTCAGGTCATTTCTCTCCTCGGTAATGAGCTGCAGCTCTTTAATCAGCTTCTCCTTTTCCTTCTTGGCCTGATTCTCGCTTAGTTCAGTGCCAGGGGATGATGTTTCTCTCCCAGCGTCTGTAGGTAGAAGAACACAAGTGAACCTGCATGGGGAGAATGCATAGAGTGTACATAGACCACAGTTAGGCCTAAACAGGAGAACAAGCCTGGAACCCAGTGTCACTGCTAGGCGATTGGTCTATGCTTAAGAGGCCTCCTCAGTGGATCTCAGTTCTCCCACTACTCTATAGAGACCAAGAGATGTAAGCATCCAGGTGTTCCCTATTCCGGACATCAGGTGCTTACATGGACCACGGAGATGGCTTCTCCAGGATTATCATCAGCTGAACAGGGTACAGCTTGGTTTCAGGACCCTCACCCCTGTGGTTTCAGAACTCAGATGATAAATTCACCATCCACAAGACTTGAGTGACTGGAGACACTCAGATGTCCTACCCTGATACTCTAGGCCAACAACTTTGGATTAAAAACACATTTCCATGGAGGACATGTTCAACAGACTTATCAGTTTCCCTATTTGAAATACCAAATGCCCGAGAAGTTCCAATAGGTTACAGGATGAATCTTGGTCCACATGTTCCAAATACTTTTGGTATTTTAGAAACATGTTTGTAACACACAACCTCTAATATATAAAGCTAACGATGACCCTGCCAGTTAGAAGAAATCAGAGGAGGTCGAAGAACATAAGGTTATTGCCTGGAGCACAATTCTCCCCCTGTTCCTACTGTCAGATATCCACTGTATTTAAAGAAGCAATGATAGTGAAGTACATTGCTGCCCTGTCTAAACTCAGAAAAGGTGGACCCTCCATGACTCCTGATGGTGTTATTATACAATGTAACATAACAAATGCACTGTAAAAGTAAGGACCAGAAGTTCACAGAATAATAGCATTGGCCTTACCATATCCTCCCAGTGGGGATGGGGAAACTAAAGTTCTGAAATCCTGACTTTCAGGAATTGTGATATTCATGGAAATTCAATTTCTTTTCAGATGCTCCAGTTGTTGTGGCCCATTGCTAGAAAGGTCAGCTTAAGCCTGCAGCCCCCCTGGCAGGAAGCTCAAAATACACTACCCAGAACTTACTCAACATTCCCCAGAAGTGCTGTCTTTGTCCATCATTACTTTGAGACGAAAGGCTAGACTCCTTCACTTTAGTCTCTCCAGAATCGACGTTCCCCTTCCCAAAATGCTTGCGAAGACGGGAAAACATGTCTTAGCTTGTAACCGCCAGACTCAGACTGAGAGAAACTAGGGCACTGGTTGTCACTACAACACTGGTGACATCACAGAGGATGCCAGAACTCTCTAGGAGACAATAGAATGTCCAAGAAGGGACAGCAGATGTCATGGAGAGCAGACTTTGCCTCCCTGCTAATGTTCTCCCTGTACTGAGCATAAGCAGAGGTGCCCTTTCCAGGAGACTTTCCTGGGGCAGAGCCACTGAGCATCTCCTGCTTCCAAAGCCAAATTTTCCTCAAGGCTTGATTATAAAACCTTAGTAATTCTTATGCATCTAAATGAATGGTTCCTTCCATATCTTGCCCCAAAATGTCTCATCCTAACTCAAATTGTCTTCATTCACCAATGTTAGCCATTAAACCTTCCTGAGATTTCACACCAGTTTGAATATGCAGTCAAAAGTTCTCTTGTCTCATTATGTACGGGTGCTTTATATCACATCAAGAAATAGTCTGCATGGTAGGTTACAACATGGGCGTGTGTTAGGGGAACACTCATGAAGTCATGTGCTTAGCAATTGACAATTGCCAGAAAATTCCTTAGTTGAAAGAGTTGAAGTCTTTACGGTGCTAGGAACAGTGTGGAGACCAGTTGGCAGAGGAAAGTGCAATATTGGACCCACCAATGAAGGGAACCTCATGCTGCTTGTGGGGTTCTCATCTCTGCGCCAATGTCGCCAAAGGAGCACTGCTGACAGGCCTTCTATCAGAAGCTGAGCTTCTATCAGAAAAATAAAATAGTCAAGAGATATAGGGGGTGCAGATAAAGGTGTAGGACGAGGCTATACATATCACTACGTGGATAGAGCAAGGACCCAGCACTTGTGCTCTGGGTCATGGGCTTCCCCACAAACACAAAAGCATCTGTCACAGTAAAAAATGGATACTGTATTGAGTGCACACACTAACACTGATTGATCAGATCCATACCCCAGATTTTGGGGGCAGATCCATGGCCCCAAATATCTTCCTCTCAACTTATACAGCAAAAAATAAGAAAGAAAGAAAAAGTCAAAACAAAAAGCTCAAGCTTCTCATATGAGGATTGCAGGAAGTGTGATCTGGTGGTCAGTTCTGATTAGGCCATTTTAGATAGAACAGTGCACAGTGATGCTTAATGTGATGGGTCCTATATAAAGCTTTCTGCAATATTGGAATTTTAACAAGCCTCATCCAGAACATACAGAACAGGAAAGGATGTGATCACCATGTCCTTGCTCTCTATCAGGTTATTTTTCTGTGTCCGTGATTGTCAGCGATAGACAGCAACAATCTGAAATAGCTGGTAGACATGGGAAAACGTGGCTAAAACTATAGTTGTGGGTTACACACCTCAACTGTCAAAGGCTAATGCTGTCCTCACAGTCCCTGGAGGCCCCTCTTGTAAGACTGTCTACTGGAAAGTAGAAGCAGGTTTATCTGAGCTCAAAGTGAACCTGGCCAGCTAGGAAGAGGGCAACATGGGATACTTGAGACCCTGTCTAAACCAGCACAGAAACCCACACTTCCTTCAAAGCATCATCTATGAATTCTTGATTATCTACCATTCTCTCCCTACCAGTCTTTCAGACTGGAATTGTAGAAAAGAACTGGAAATGATCTTCCTATTCTGAAGACCTTGATCTCTCTTTCCTTAGGTGCACATTAAGAACTCATGCAAATGGGTATGACCATCTGAACATCTTAGTATCATCTACTCAGTATATCCAGCATAATACTGTGCCTATGGCAATCTCAAGCTTCCTTGAGTTTTGCTGACCCAGCAAGAAGTATGAAGTACTGAGGTCAAACCCCAGTGATCCTTTCAAGGGTTTAGAAGAAAGCCATCAGAGAAACTCCACTTCTTTGTCCTTAGATTAAATCACATTGACACAATGTGAACCTGGTGGGCTATTTAACCATGCATCTTTCTGCCAACCCCACCTTTCTGAATTCAGTCCATGTGAACCTGCATGCGGAGAATGCATAGAGTGTACATAGACCACAGTGAGGCCTAAAGAGGACAACAAGCCTGGAATCCAGTGTCACTGCAAGGAGTTTGGTCTTCGCTTAAGAGACCTCCTCAGTGGGTTTCAGTTCTCCCTCTACTCTATAGAGACCAAGAGATGTAAGCAGCCAGGTGTTCCCTATGCCTGCTGACACACGCAATAAATGCAGTAAATTTTAATTTCTGTTCAATTGTTCAGTAACTTACATACACTTGCATATTGCTGTGGAAGTGATGGGGTTTCGTGATCAGCATTGCATTTAACAATGCATAACCAATCATCCCTCCTAGAATGATTCTGTATATAGAGAAAGAAAATTTATTAGAATGGCTTATAGGCTGTGGTACAGCTAATTCAACAAGGAATGGAAGGTCTAAAACGCAGTAGTTACCCCTGTTGAAGCCAATCCCCCTAGCATAGCTGTAGCCATTTTGTTCCATGCCGGCTAGATACTTCATATTCTTGCTGTAATATGTCACATATCATTGTTGTCTGAAAATAATTTAACACAGCAGGGTCAGGAATGATCACATAACTTGTGTATGTTTTTTTTTTATCGGTTATTTTGTTTATTTGGATTTCAAATGTTAACCCCTTTCCAGTTTCCCCTACAATAACCCTGCATTCCACCCCCTTCCCCAGCCTCCTCGAGGGTGCTCCCCCACCCACCCATTCCCGAAATACTGGAAGGAAATACTTTATGTTGTCAGGTTTCTTAATCTTAAATTTCATAATTATAAGCTTCATGTAGGACCAAAAAATTAAAGGTCAATATGAGGGCTGCAGAGATGGCTCCATGGTTAAGAGCACTGACTGCTCTTCCAGAGGTCCTGAGTTCAAATCCCAGCAACCACGTGGTGGCTCACAACCATCTGTAATGAGACCTGATGCCCTCTTCTGGTGTGTCTGCAGACAGCTACAGTGTACTTATATATAAATAAATAAATCTTTAAACAGATAAAAAGTCAGTATGAACCTTTGTTGTCTAAAATGGCTTGAGTCAGGGCTGACAAACAGACAGCCCTTCCAGCACCTGCCTATGAGCTCACAGTTTTAGGCTTTATAAACTGACATAGAAAAATGTCCAGGGTCCTAGCCTGACAAATTCTCAGCTACGTCTCTGATGATCAGTCTTAGGGTGGGCATTCAAAAAACCATCCCTCTCTAAGTGAGGTCAGAGTTTGTGTGGTTTATGGGGCAACTCCTGGACCCCAACGGTTTTGTCCATAAGGCTGGATATTTCAGCTGCTCTTCAGTACATGCAGGAATCCTGAAGAAGTAGGCAAATTAATAAAGCAAACTTCCTTCTTCCATGTCCTTGATATGAGCTGCCAGCAGAAGGTGTGGTCTAAACAACAACCAACGGATTGGGTAAAGATCTTTATCAATCCTACAACAGATAGAGGGCTTATATCCAAAATATACACCGAACTCAAGAAGTTAGACCGCAGGGAGACAAATAACCCTATTTAAAAAATGGAGCTCAGAGCTAAACAAAGAATTCACAGCTGAGGAATGCCGAATGGCTGAGAAACACCAAAAGAAATGCTCAACATCTTTAGTCACAAGGGAAATGCAAATCAAAACAACCCTTAGATTTCACCTCACACCAGTCAGAATGGCTAAGATCAAAAACTCAGGTGACAGCAAATGCTGGAGAGGATGTAGAGAAAGAGGAACACTCCTCCATTGTTGGTGGGATTGCAGACTGGTACAACCATTCTGGAAATCAGTCTGGAGATTCCTCAGAAAATTGGACATTGAACTACCTGAGGATCCAGCTATACCTCTCTTGGGCATATACCCAAAAGATGCCCCAACATATAACAAAGACACATGCTCCACTATGTTCATAGCAGCCTTATTTATAATAGCCAGAAGCTGGAAAGAACCCAGATGCCCTTAAAGAAAGGAATGGATACAGAAAATGTGGTACGTCTACACAATGTATATTAATCAGCTATCAAAAACAATGACTTTATGAAATTCATAGGGAAATGGATGGAACTAGAAAATATCATCCTGTGTGAGGTAACCCAATCACAGGAAAACACACATGGTATGCACTCATTGATAAGTGGATATTAGCCCAAATGCTCGAATTACCCTAGATGCACAGAACACATGAAAATCAAGAAGGATGACCAAAATGCAGATGCTTCACTCCTTCTTTAAAAGGGGAACAAGAATACCCTTGGCAGGGAATAGGGAGGCAAAGTTTAGAACAGAGGCAGAAGGAACATCCATTCAGAGCCTGCCCCACATGTGGCCCATACCTATACAGATATTAGGTAAGATGGATGAAGCAAAGAAGTGCAAGCCGACAGGAACTGGATGTAGATCTCTCCTGAGAGACACAGCCAGAATACAGCAAATACGTAGCCGAATGCCATCATTAAACCACTGAACTGAGAACTGGGCCCCCGTTGATGTAATCAGAGAAAGGACTGGAAGAGCTTGAAGGGGGTTGAGACCCCATATGAACAAGAATTCCAACCAACCAGAGCTTCCAGGGACTAAGCCACTACCCAAAGACTATACATGGACTGACCCTGGACTCCAACTGCATACGTAGCAATGAATAGCCTAGTAAGAACACCAGCGGAAAGGGAAACCCTTGGTCCTGCCAAGACTGAACCCCCAGTGATCATGATTGTTGGGGGGAGGGCGCTTATCGGGGAAGGATGAGGAGGGGATCACCCAAATAGAAGGGGAGGGGAAAGGGTTGAGGGATGTTGGCCTGGAAATCGGGAAGGGGAATAACAATCGAAATGTAAATAAGAAATACTCAAGTTAATAAAGATGAAAAAAAAATAAAAAGAAAAAAGAAGGTGTGGTCCAGATTAGAGGTGGGCCTTTCCATCTCAAAAGATCTGAATTAAAGATTTATCTTCTGATCTCCAAGATTTGGATTACAAGTAGGTCTTCTTGCTTCAGAAAATTTAATTAAGAAAAAAAAATCCAATGGTGCTAATGCCTTTAGCCTCAGCATCCAGGAGGTAGAGGCAGGTGGATCTCTGAGTTCAAGGCCAGCCTGGTCTACAATATGAATTCTAGGACAGCCAGAGCTACACAGGGAAACCCTGTCTCAAAAAAACCAAAGAAGAGGAGGAGGACCAAGAGGAGGGGGTTGAAGAGAGGAAAACAGAAAGAAGGAAGGAGAGAGAGAGGGGGGGGGGAGAGAGAGAGAGAGAGAGAGAGAGAGAGAGAGAGAGAGAGAGAGAGAGAGATCCCCCTCACAGGGCGTCAAGCCATTTGGCATTAGTTAATTCCAGGTACACTCAAGTTGACAACCAAGAACAGCAATCCCATTACGTGGTTGTGATCTCACCCTGGTAGGCTCCTGAGTAGGAGGCTGAAGCAGGAGAATTGCCATAAGTCTGATGCCAGCAGGAACTACACACGTGTTCCAAGGCAAGCCAATCTCAGCTACAGTTTGAGATTCTGTCTGAAAAATATGAAAGAGAAAGAAAACATAATTTCCTAGAGCAGTGTTTCTCAACCTTCCTATGGCCTCAACCCTTTAGAACAGTTCCTCAAGCTGTGGTGACCCCCAACTACAAATTATTTTGTCGCTACTTCACAACTGTAAATTTGCTACTGTAATGAATCTTTATTGTAGTGTTAACTATCTGATAGGAGACCCCGTGTGGGTCACGACCCCCAGGCTGAGGGCCTTTGCCCTAGAGGCGGTCTTGGCCCAGATTATATAGTTCATATTATGATGGGCTCTCTCAGCGTTTGAAGGTCAAGTATATTCACTTGTACCATCAAAACTTAAAAATTCAGTTGAGCTGCTGGCTGGTACGGTGTGACATCCCCCAGAATACCTTTGCCATTTTGTTCCATGCCTGCCAGCCATTTCATATTGTTGCTGTAACACGCCTGCTGTCACTGACGAGGAGAAGGGACTTGGCTCAAGGACATGCTGACCACACACCTTGTTTTGTTCTGAATGTTCTGTATGCGGTTTGCTAATCTAGAGAAATTCTACACCTGAAGGAGTGGTTCCCTGAAGTGGACACAGGTGAAAGGCTAAGGCAGATGTGTGAAGGAACGTTTCACTGAGGCAGACACAGGTAAAAGGATGTTCTGCTAAAGCACACATGTGAAAGGACACGTGATGAAGGGTTCTGCACTAAGAACACACATGCATTGGTCTGCCTTGCATTCTGTAGTTGAGCTGCATTTGTTGGGACTTCATAGAACCACAGCAAAAACCCTTCTGGTGGGCTGTGTAGTTTCTCACTGTTTCCTTGGACTCGTGCTGATGGACAGAGTGATGTCAGCTGAGACAGACACATGTGCTGACATAGGACACACGCTGAGGCCAGGCCCACGGAGGACACGGGATATTGAGAGGGAGTTTGGATGGAGTTATGCTTGCGTAGCTTGTTGGTCTGGGGTCTCTGCTGATCTCTGCTCGCCTGAGAGCTGCTCTTACTGACTGTGTAGCATCTTGGCTGCTCTTTGTTCCCCTTGGACAGCCCTCAGGACCAGGCGCTCCTCTCCGTTAACCATGGCTGCTGTCCTCTTCCTCTCTCCTCTCCATCACACATGTTCTTCCTTTATTCTCTGGCAGCTTCTTCCTCCTTCTTCCCTCCTCATGATCCTCTCTAGCAAAGCCCTCAAAGCTCCCCTCCCCCATCTCTCTGCTGTGCAGCTGTTGGCTGTTGGCTTCTTTATAATCACAGTTAACTGGGAGCAGGGTCAGTTTTTCAGGGTTAACCAGTGTTGAGTTCAACAAATTAGCATTAAAATACAAGCAGCATTAGGCCAATACACTACAGGGGTTTTTGTTTGTTTGTTTGGTTGGTTTGGTTTAATTTTCATTTACCTTTTTACTTGAAATTTTATTTTTCGCTATTTTTTATTAATCGGTTATTTTATTTATTTACGTTTCAACTGTTGTCCTGCTTTCCACACTCCCCTCATCAAACCTTACATCCCATTTCTGCTCAGCTTTGCCTATGTGACAGTGCTCCTGCACCCACACATATCCATCCCCACCTCACACCTCTAGGATCTGCATTTGGTGGGGCAATAGGCCTCACCTTGAACCATGGAGCATCCTTGCATACACTTTGGCTGGCAGTTTGGCCCCTGGGAGCTTAGGGATTAGGGAAAGAAGATCTGGTCAGATATTAAATCCAACGATTGCTGCTTTCTCTTCTTTTTCTGGTTATAGGTGAAATTATGTTTGTGTGCTTATCTTTTTATAAATTATTGAGAGAAGATTAATGTCTTGGTTTTTCTTGGTTATAGTTTAGTTCATTGTCTTGGAGTTTTCCTCCTATTAGCCTCTGTTGTGCTTTCTTACAGAAAAGAATTGTTTAAATTTGGTTTTCTCATGAAATATCCTGGTTCTTCCTTTTATGGTGATGGAGGGTTATGCTGGATATAGGGGCCTGTGTCTGCATTACATCTGCCCAAGATTTTCTGACTTTTAGAATCTCTGTTGAGAAGTCTGGTGTAATTCAGATACGTCTGAATTTATTTGTTACTAGATATTTATACCTTACCCCTTTTAATGTTCTTTCTTGATCTGTGCTTTTAGCGTTTTAATTATTATGTGAATGGAGGAATTTTTCTGGTACAATTAGTTTGATGTTCTGTAGGCTTGTTGTACCTTTATGGCCTTTTCTTTCTTTACCTTATGGAAGTTTGCTGCTATGATTTGTTGAAGATGTTTACTGGATCTATGAACTAGAAATCTTAATTCTCTTCTCTATCTATTATCCTTAGGTTTCAACATTTAATTGTGTCCTGAAATTCTTGGATGTTTTGGATTCAATAAACCATACATGTTTATCTGAGATGGGTGTTTTGTGCTTTGTGGGATGACCTCCTTGACCCCAGGCTGCATGAAGAATCTCAGCTGACAGTGGGGACATAAATTATAAGTATGTGTAGCAAGACCCAGGCCTCTTCCGGGTTCTTAGATATTAAATGAGAACCTCAAATACAGTAGTAATGTGATAGTGTGGTGTGAATCTAGTTACTATTCTCTATTTTGATATAGATGACTCTTTTTGTGTCATGGTCAGCTTATAATGACTAGAAGACCTAAGCTTGAGAATAACCAAAGACTACATTGCTTCTCTAGCAACTGAGCTTTTAAAAGCCCTGGTGTGACAGCAACTGTTGGTGGACATTCTGGATTATTCCTTCTGTACTTTAACTCTCTGTGTCACTTCCACCATCACTAAGTTAGTTCAATTCCATAAATTGGAAATCCAAAACCTGGAAGAAATACTCTTTTTTTTTTAAAGATTTATTTATTCATTTATTATATACAAGTACACCGTGACTGTCTTCAGACACACCAGAAGAGGGCATCAGATCTCATTACAGATGGTTGTGAGCCACCATGTGGTTGCTGGGATTTGAACTCAGGACCTCTGGAAGAGCTGTCAGTGCTCTTAACCACTAAGCCATCTCTTTAGCCCAAGAAATACTTTCTGAATATGATCTGAGATTGGCCATGGAAAAAGGGTAGCTTGAACTGTCCCACCTAGGTTCTGGGCCTGCACAGGCCTGCTCTCCAAAAGAAACCTGTGTTCACAGCTGTTGGCTGGCTAAGAAATATTTCACGAGACGTGATACACAGCCCTTGGACTTCTGCTCCAGTCATCTGCACAATTTTTCCCGGACGATATCCTCATACCTCCAGCAGGCGGGTGATGAAACTGTCCACTCTCAGCTCCGCTTCAGCCATCTTGTGGCCACCAGACTCTCCTCCCTGCAGCAGGAACAAGGGCTTCTCCATGGTGGCTGCAGCAGCAGTGGTGGTTTGGCATTCTCACCTAGGAGGACCTATGCCTTTCTACCCCAGTTCCAACTCACCTCAGGCCCGGGCCTTCCCCCCATCCACTTCCCACGGAGCAGGGAGAGCAGCACCCACTAGAAATAAAAGGGAAGCCCTTGGTCTTGCCAAGAGTGAACCCCCAGTGAAAGGGATTGTTGGGGGGAGGACGGTAATGGGAGGAGGATGGGGAGGGAACACCAATAGAGAAGGGGAGGGGGGGTTAGGGGGATGTTTGCCTGGAAACCCAGAAAGGTAATAACAATTGAAATGTAAATAAGAAATACCCATTTAATAAAGATGGAGAAAAAAAGAGAAAAGTGTCACACATTTAAAACAGAAGAATATGGACCCTAATTTTAAAGCACAGCTCTGTCAATTAACTAAACCTTTAAAAAACTCAGAAAATCAGGCCAAACAATATTTTCTCGGTTTATGTATCTGTAATGTCGCATAAATAATAATGTCCGTTTCTTGCTATTGTGGAGGGAATTAAATAGTTAATATGTAATCATGGAAATTTTGAAGTACCATCCATTTTTCTGTTCATTAAATCAATCTTCCTCATTTCATTGATCAAGTATGTATGTTTTCTTTTCATAATTACATGTATAATAAAACCAGCATAAAAACCTTCAGAATTGTATAAGCTTTCACTTTTAACAAATTAAATTAGTTGTTCTTTGTATTTCTGCTGAACATTTAAATGTTCTTTATATGTCCCAATGCGAGTTTATTAGGTACCTATAAACTTTAAACTCTTTGCCTGAGAGCATGAGTACTATTTAATTATATAGTAACTACACTCAGGCTGTCTTTGTATTAGAACCAATTATATCAGACTCTAAGAAAAATTACTATTGCGTAAAAGTTTGTGTGTGTATGAGTGTGAGTGTCTGTGTGTGTGTGAGTGTGTGTGTGTGAGTGTGTGTGTGTGTGTGTGTGTGTGTGTGTGTGTGTGTGCAGCACATGACCAAACAACTTTCAGGAGCCATTTCTCTCCTTCTGTCATGTGGGTCCCAGGATGTAACCCAGATGTTTGACTTTGGCAATAAATAATATTACCAACTAAATAAATAAATAAACAAACAAAAAACAAGCCACCAATCCACTTTAAAAGTAAAGGCCAGAAGTTCACAGAATAGTAGCATTGGCCTTACCATATCCTTTCTTTGGGGATGGGAAAATTAATGTTCTGAAATCCATGACTTTCAGGAATTGTGATATTCATGGAAATTCAATTCCTTTGCAGATGCTCCAGTTGTTATGGCCAATTGCTAGAAAGGCAGCTTAAGCTTGCAGGACCCCAACCATCCCTCCCCCCGCCTCCACAGATGCTCAAAAGACACTGCCCAGAACTTACTCCACATTCCCCAGAACCACTTTCTATGTCCATCATTTCTTTGAGATGAAAGGTCAGACTCCTTCACCCTAGTCTCTCCACAATCGACATCCCCCCTCCCAAAACACTTCTAAGACTGCAAAACATGTCTTAGGATGTATCTGCCAGACTCGGACTGAGACAATCTAGGGCACTGGTTGTCACTACAACATTGGTGACATAGCACAGGACGCCAAGAACTCTCTAGGAGACAATAGAATGTCCAAGAAGTGACAGCTGATGTCGTGGGGAGCAGACTTTGCCTCTCTGCTAATGTTCTCCCTGTACTGAGCATAAGCTGAGGTGGCCTTACCAGGAGACTTTCCCGGGGCAGAGCCACTGAGCACCTCCTGCTTCCGAAGCCAAATTTTCCTCAAGGGTTGATTATAAAAACCTTAGTAATTCCTATGCATCTAAATGAATGTTTCCTTCCAAATCCTGCCCAAAAAATGTCTCATCCTAACTCAAATTATCCTTCTTCACCAATATTAGCCATTAAAAATTCCTGAGAAATAATACGAGTTTGAATATGCAGTCAAAATGTTCTCCTGTCTTATTATGTACAGGTGCTTGAAATCACATCAAGAAATAGCCTGCATGGAAGATTGCAACATGGGTGTGTGTTAGGGGAACACCCATGAAGCCTTGTGCTTAGCATTCAATGGTTGCCACAAAATTCCTTAGGAGGAAGACTTGAAATCATTATGGTCCTAGAAACAGTGTGGAGGCCAGTTGGCAGAGGAAAGTGAAACATTAGAGCCACCAGTGAAGGCTCCTGTTGGGCTCTACCTTGGTGTTTCCCTCCCCCCACCCTGAGCCTTTCAGCCTGCTATAGCAAGAAATTGTTTACACCTTTGACAGCTGCTCTTAGCCCCTGATTTGGGGCTGGGATTTTCCATGGAACCCTTCCTCCCCACTGAGCTTTCCTGCTTCTTGTTTTTAAGAAGCTGTTTATGCCCCTGATTGGGCTGGAACTTTCACCTCACAGACTTGTCCTAATTTCCTGGTTGGGGATTTTCACCTACCTTGTTGTTTTTCCACTGCTTTTGCCTCTGGTATATAAGGAGATCTCAGTAAAGCCTTGGTGGCACTCGCTAAAAAGGGGTGACCCGTGTACGTTTTTTCTTTCAACCCCACAAACCTACACCCGATATTCACACACTGTCGGCGCAGGCACTGACAATAGGTACCACAATAGAAACTAGTAACTAGATTTAACCAAACTATCACATTAATGCCGTATTTCGTGGTATTTTTTTTTTTTTTTTGCTCTCCTAGAACCTGGAAGAGGCTTGGGGTTTTCTAATCCTACTCATAATTTATTAATCTTCCCAACACTATGTGCTTTGTTCTGTTAATACTAACAGCGGCATCCAATACCTAGGATATTTTCTACTGTCATGTGTGACATGAGACAAAACAGTCCCTGTCATCCCTCACCTGAATAAACTTCCTTAGCGGACAGTGTAGTTGGAGGGTCCTTCTTTCCTCTCCAAGATCGAGAAACATTTCCAGTCTTCAGACAAGTGTGTCAGCCATTGTCCAGTGACTGTCTTGAGATGTCCACATTGTCAGCTGAGTGTCGTCATCTAGCCTGCCCTGTAATTGTTGTAGATGATTAACAGGGTTCCAGCCCTAGGATTTAATTCAGTGCTACAGTACTTGCCAAATACACTCAAAGCCCTAGCTGCCACCCTAGTCCTGTGTGCTCTAGAGAAAGAAAATAAAGAACCACATTGTCTATCAAGTTTCTCCTCCAATAGAAGGAGAATCTGCGAATCTGCATCTGGTCTTTTAAGTAACTCTAAGCCCCAGCTTCCCCACAGCTCCCTCCATCGATTCCATTATTGGTGCATTTTCAGTAACGCTCACTTTATTTTTGGTGTGCAAAGAATATGCACCATGTCATTAAAGTGTGTGTGTATGTTTGTGTGTGTGTTCATCCATGAACTCACTATAAATTATTATCAGATGACCCAGAAGACCGTGGAGAAACCTGTCGATGTGCATGCATAATTACGTTACTACTGTTCCATGGCACCTTGCAGGGAACACTGAATTAGTGGGCTGCTTTAATAGAGCCTAAAACCAGGCTATGCATGGTTTTCGGTGAGATTGTGATGTGCAACACCACAACAGAGATCAGCAGAAGCTTCATTTATTCCATGCTGCTGTTACCAAGAGGAGGCAAAGCCTCATCCCATAGACAGTCTGGTAGGATCTGATGAAGGGCAATAAACTCAGGGTTGAAATCAAGCCTTTAGAAACAAAGAGAAAAATACAAAGTCAAGGAAAGCAAGAGCTGTCTTTTTCTTTTCTTCCTCTTTTTTTTTTGAGAAGATCCACAAGAGAGACAACCCCTTCCTCAAACTAACAATGCACAAGAGAGACAATACATGACTTAAAAATCAGAAATGAAATGAGGGACATAACAATAGACACCGAGCAAATTCCAAAATCATTAGTTCTTACTCCCGAGGACTTTACGCCAGAAAACTGGAATATATAACCAATATATATTCCAGATAACAATTACCAAATTTAAATCCAGATCTGGGAAGGTATCTGAAAAATACCCCTAAGAAAATAGATACACTCATTAAAGGTTGCATACATTATATATTATATTGCTTTCTTTTTGCATGATTAAACCCCTTCAAGGACATTTAGCTATGTTATAGAAAGTGTTACTTTTAAAACAAAAGGACAAAGAGTGAAATTGAGGAGTCACTGAGAGACACTTCCCAGACAGGATCAAGGAAAGACGGCTGAGAGATGCAAGCAGGGGCTGCAATGCTGCCCTTGAGAAGGAAATGTTTTTCTCACTTTACCTTACTCTATGCTGTACTGTGTCCGTTTTTTGTGGAAGCGGCTCTCATGCTCTCTGGGTTATGACAAGTATATTGTGATACTAGGAAGAGGGGTGATTTGCTATACAGATATTTTAAGGAGAAGCCTTTGCTTAGTCTCACTTCTTTGCCTAGTCTTGCCTCAGTCGTTCCTGGTATCATGGGAATAACGATCTTATTATATCTTGCCAAAAGGGAAAGTGAGGTAATGCATATTCATGCCTATATAAGGGTTAATAAGCTTGCAGCTGCATGCAGTTGCATCTGCCTTTGCTCTGCATCCCCTGTGTCCTGGTTATTTGTGACCGTACCTGGGCCCCCAACACACTAGATGTTGACACGCATCACCCTTCTCAGTGTCAGGTTTATTTTCTTTCTTTTTTGGAATCTATGATGTGGAGGCGTATTACAGCAACAATATGAAATAGCAGGCGGGCATGTATGAAAATTGCTGTGTTTAAGCTAGGTGTGGGGACAAGTCCTCAAAGGGAGCTGTTAAGATGGGAAACAAATAATGCATTTGTTGCTGGAATTGAGTTGCCTCAGCTGTGTTGCTCTGCCTGCTCAGTGTCCATTCAACATCACTCTGTTTCTACAGAGGAACTCAAGGTTTGCCCCAGCTGCCTGTGAGCTGTGATATGGGCAGAGAAAGGCCAGGACACAGTGGTGATTTCCCACTCCTCAGTTATGCTGAATTTTCCACTACTGTACTTGTATACACAAGTCCAGTGTGGTCAGTTATTATAGATATTTGTCATTTCTTACAGAGGACAACTATGATTGACTACACCCAATTCTATAAAAAACAAAACTCAGGAAACCTGGCCCTTGGCAGCAATGAATCAAGAAATATCTAGGATGGTGGGGCATGAATTCTGCCAAGCAATGAACTCAGATAGGTGGGGTTGTGAGGAAGATGTATGGTTGAATAGCCCAATAGATTCACGTTGTATCATCTTGATTTAATCTAAGGACAAAGAAGTGCAGTATCTCTGATGGCTTTCTTCTAACCCCTTGAAAGGTTCACTGGGGTTTGACCTCAGTTCTTCATTCTTCTTGCTGGGGCAGCAACACTCAGGGAAGCTTGAGATTGCCATAGGCACAGTATTAGGCTACAAATGCTGAGTAGGTGATAATTAGTTGTTCAGATGGTGATTCCCATTTCATTTGTTCTTAACGTGGACCTAAGGAAAGACAGATCGAGGTCCTTAGAATACAAAGATCATTTCCAGTTCTTTTCTACCTTTCCTGAATGAAAGACTGGTTGGCAGAGAATGGTAAAAATTCAAGAATTGGTAGATGATGCTTTGAATGGAGGGTGGGTTTCTGTGCTGGTTTTAGACAGGTTCTCAATTACCCCATCTTGTTCTCTACGCTGCTCGTCAGGTTCACTTTGAGCTCAAATAAAGCTGCTTCTACTTTCCAACAGGTAGTCTTACAAAGGGGCCTCCAAGGACTGTGAGGACAGCATTAGCCAATGAGAATTGAGGTGTGTAACCCACAACTATAGCTTTATCTGAAAGACCCTCAGACAGAGGAGACTCTTGCTCCAGTCCTGAGGACAATCACCACCCCATGAACACACAGGACTCAGTCTTGATGTAAAAACAAGAGGTTTACTTTGGGATACCAATGCACTGGGGCTCGACACGGTCCACACGCAGGAGGGATGTGAGGAGCCTCGAACAACAGAAATGTACAGCTTAAACAGTCATTTACGATCACACAGTTTCATTAGCTCAGCTATTTCGGTGCCAAGGATAACTAGGCAGATGTTTCTCATACTGGAATTCCTGGGATAAGGCCTTAACCACATCAATGTAGCTATTTCTGTAGGAAGGACGTCTGACTTGATATATGTTTTCTTATCCTGGGGTTCCCAGGACAAGGATCAAGGATATCTGTCTTGGCAGGTGTTTCTCTTCTGGAGTTCCCAGGACAAGGTTATAGCGATGTCAGCCTATAGCACAGCTGCATTCAGTACCAAGGACATCTTACTTCTATAGTGGTCAGTCAGCTTCCCAGAGATGTTTCCTGTCTTGTAATTGCCCTGCAGTAAATATGTTCTATACCCTCTGTTCTTATGGTCGGGCAGCTTCCTAGAGAGTGGGTGGGAATGTGCTTTCTGTACTTTCTGGTCTATTGTCTAATGTCACGGGGCTAAGTGAGGGCCAGCTTAAAGGATTCTCATTCTTAAGAAATGGCTGTACTGATATCAAACGGGGATCTTTCATATCCACTTTCTTCCAAGTCTACCAGCCATCTCAGATTGTTGCTGTAATATGCCTGACAATCAAGGACACAGAAAAATAACTTGATACACAGCAAGGAAATGGCAATCATATCCTGTGTCGTTATGTATGCTCTGGATGAGGTTTGTTAAAATGACAATATTGCACAAAGCTTTATATAAGACCCATCAAATTAAGGGTCACTATGCACTGTCATAGCTAAAATGGCCTGGTCAGAAGCGACCACTGGATCACTCTTCTGTAACTTCACATGAGAGGCTTGTGCTTTTTGTGTTTTTTTATTTTTCTGTTTTTTTCTTATTTATTTATTTATTTATTTATTGCTTTATATGTTTTCCGGAAGATAGTTCAAGTCATGGATCTGCCCCCAAAATCTGAGCTTTGCTACTAATACTGTAAACAGTATTAGTGTATGCATTCAATAAAATAACTGGTTTTTTTTTTTAGTACGATAGATGCTTTTGTGTTTTGTGGGGTGATCCATGAAACAGGAGTGAAGATGCTTGTTTCTTACTCTGTCCACTGAGTTATGTCTCTAGGCTTGTCCTACTCCTTTGGCTGCATCCCCCCCCCACACATCTGCTGACTATTTTATTTTTCAGATGAAATCACACGTTATAGCTTAGAGAGGCCTGTAAGCAATCCTACTTTGGTAACTTAAGTGCAAAGAGGAGAGCCCCACACTCAGCCTGAGGGTGCATTCACTGGTGGATCCAATATTTCAGTTTCCTCTCCTAACAGATCACCACATTGTTGCCAGGACCATAATGAATGCAATTCTTTCTCCTAAAGAATCTGGTGGCAACTGTCAAATGTTAAGCACAAGGCTTCAGGTTGTACCTATAACACACACCCACATTACAACCTACCCTACAGGCTATTTCTGGGTTTGATTTCATGCACCTGCACATGATGAGACAGGAGACCTCTTTGACTACTTATAGGAACTGGTGTGATTTCTCAGTAATCATTAATGGGTAATATTGCTGACTGAGGAGAATTTGAGGTAGGATGAAACATTTCTGTGCAGGGATTGGGGACGAAGCACTCATTTAGATACATAGCAATGACTTAGGTTTTTCCAATCAAGCCTAGAGCCAAATTTGGCTTTGGAATCATGTGGTGCTCAGTGGCTATGCCACAGGGAAGTCCCCTGAAAAGGGCACATCAGCTTTTGCTCAGTACAGGGAGAACATTAGCAAGAAGGCAAAGTCTGTTATCCATGACATCAGCCGTCCCTTCGTGGACATTCTATTGTCTCCTAGAGACTTCTTGGAATCCCTGTGATGTCACCAGTATTGTTGTGACAACCAATTCCCTACTTTTTCTCTTAGTGTCCAAAGGATATATCCACAGACATGTTTGCCCGTCTTTGTAGGCACTTTGGGAGAGTTGATGTTGATAGAGAAGAGTCTAGAGTGAAGCAAACGAAACCTAAAGGTAATGATGGACACAGGACATGGGGAATGTGGAGTAAGTTCTGGGCAGTGTATGTTGAGCTTCCTGTCAGGGGTGTGTGTGGGGGTCTTCTGCTGGCCTTCTTAGTAATGGGCCACAACCACTGGAACATCTCCACAGATATTGAATTCCATGATTATCACAATTCCTGAAAGTCAAGGTTTTCACATCATTAGTTTCTCCATAACCACATGGAGGATATGGCAATGCCTATGCTATTATTGGGTGAACTTCTAGTCTTTACTTTTACAGTGCATTTGGTATGTTAAATTGATATAATAACACCATCAGGAGGCATGGAGGGTATAACTTTTCTGAATTAAACAGGGCATCAATGTACTTCACTTTCATTGCTTCTTTAAATTCAGTGAATATCTGACAGTCGTAAGAGGGAGAGAACTGTGCTCCTGGCATGACCTTATATTCTTAGAACTCCTCTGAATACCTCCGGGTGACGGGGCCAATCTTACCTTCATATAGTAGAGGTTCTGTGTGGCAGATATTTTTCTACAGTAGCCAAACTATATGGAGCAGGTAGAGAAAGAGCCTGTAACCTATTGGCACTTCTGGGGCATTTGTCATTTCAGTAGGGGGAATTAATAAGTCTGTTGACCATGTCCTCCCCCTACATGACTTTTTAATGCAAAGTTATTGGACTAGAGTAACAGTGTAGGATATCTGAGTATCCCTGATCAATCAAGTCATTGTGGATGCTGAATTGATGATCTGACTTCTGAAACCAGAGGGGTGAGGGTCCTGAAACCAGGTTGTAGCCTGCTTACCTGATAATAATCCTGGAGAAGGCATCTCTCTGGTACTTGTAAGCCTGTGTGGACAGGCATGGGGAACACCTGGCTGCTTACATCTCTTGGTCTCTATATAGTAGTGGGGGAACTGTGATCCACTTAGGATGCCTCTTACACATAGACCAAACTCCTTGCAGTGACACTGGCTTCCAAGCATGTTCTCCTGTTTGGACCTCACTGTGGTCTGTGTATGCTCTATGCATTCGCCCCATGCGGGTTCACTTGTGTTCTTCTACCTACAGAGGCCCGCAGACAGACGTCATCCCCTGAAAATGTCCTAAACAAGGTGCAGGCCAACGAGGAAGAGGAGAGGCTGAATAGAGAACTGGAGCTAACTACCAAGGAGAGAAATGAGCTGACAGATCGCCTCCTTTATGTGACAGGGGGATCCATGAGTAAGAGGTATGCATTGCTCCAAACAAAGACCTTGTTCTAAACCTCATCTCCCATAGAGAGGAGATTCAGAACCTGACCCTTACTGAGCAGTGAGATTGAAAATGGACTCTCTGATTCTGCCTGTTGAAAATCTGAACTTGTGATCTGAGTGAAGATTTCAGGGATAAAGTCACTGGAGCATGAGTTCCCAGTGTACAAATTGGAAAGCCCTTGACAGGTGGTAGCTTTGCAAGGTTCTAGGTGCTGTGAGTTTGTGGAGAGTGTTTGTACTTGCTAGGAAGGTGACTGAACGCTATCATCTCATGGCAGCACCCTTAGGTAACAGGTCCCACATTGTTCATCTCCATGCTTAACTAGAAGGCCTGAGGCTCAGGCCTGTTCCTTCTTGTCTGTGTGCCTTACACTCTGAGACAGTAATGGTGCATACATTTCTACTGATTCTCATTGTGCTCTATCCATGTTTGTCTCTCTTTCTCATTCTCTGAGTCTGTTTACTTTTCTTTTCTTGTGGGTGTGTCCCAGTTTTTGTGTCTGTGTGTGCACAGGTCTGCATGCCTATGTACAACTTTTATATGTTTCTATGTCCCTGCACACTTGGAATTTAGGGGTCTGTTTTTTGACCTCAGGATTTACCTTTATAATAGTTTCATGGAGGTGTAAGTGCGTTATTTTGGAAGCCCCACTTTCAACAGTACAGTTCTTTGCCTGTGTGGTCACATTTGTCTATACATTTGTATGCCTTGGGCAGATTATAAGTTTGTGGCAATATCTGGTCTCATCTCCAGAATTATGTGTACTGTCTGCCTCTAGAATATTAGTTATTCGGCTTGTAGCATTCCACTTGTCAAAACAGGAAAAATGAAAGCAGAGGTTTCTGGATGTATGTGTGTGTGTGTGTGGTTGGGTAAGCTCTGTGGCCTAGGCTCTTGACCGCATAACAGGTTTGAATGCAGATCCAGCCCTCCTGATTGAAAAAAGTGAGCCAGGGAACCCTTTATCTGGGTGCTTAGCTTCTGTTGTCCTGGGCACACAATTCCAAGTTTCTGAAGCTGAAGAAGATCCAAATATGTAGAATTCAGAAAGTGTCCTTCCAGGGCTGGGGTAGTACAGGACACAGCCTGAGTTCATATAATCTTAAACCTCGATGTTCATTGGGTTCTATCTTCCTGGGGCCAGCCCCTACTTCAGGCCAAATCCATTTTATGAAAACTTGAAGATAAAGGAGAAAGAGGTCATGTCATTACTGCACAACTTAGACACAAAGAATATTGAACATCGTGAGAAATTTCAGGAGCTCAAGAAGGAGATTAACTTCTATCGGTAAGTACTGGTCAGAAGGGCCCATCACTTGTGGAATGGCCATGTCTGCCTCTCTTTGTTCTGGACCGGGGGGTCTGCAGCTCTGGGCCCATCTCTTCTGCTGTTTAAATATCACTGTGCCGTGGGTCTTTTGGACTCAGTTTCAGTTCCATAAGAGACTGTCATTTATCACCACAGTGTCTATGCATCTTTAGAAGGCTCTGGATAGAACTACACAGATTCAGGCATCAGAGTGTTATTAGGCCAACCTGGGCCTCTGGGGTCATACCAGGTTTAACAAAGCTCAATGTGTGGACCACATTGTTAGCATGACCTCCCTTGGTTCTACTGTCCTCTTGTGGTTGTTTACTGCCTACTAATTGATGCTGTCCCGATGCATTGGGCTCTCATGGGTAGTTGTAGATCCCTTGTTCTTTTGGACAGACATGGACTCTTATTCGTGCTTGGGTCACAGAAACAATTTATTCTTCCCTGGATTGGCCGTTTGCTGTTTGTGCAGCAGCCTTACATGTATGGAGATGTATTCTATGAAGTCTTTATGGGAATCTGGGTCCTGGTGGAGTTTGTGGGATTTGGCAGTTGGAATGGGAGGAAGAGGCTTCAGTATCTTACTATGCAGAGTGTGTTTCCAGCAACCTGCACAGCCGGCTCCTGATGGACCAGGCATGTATGAAGAAGAAGTTGGTCACATTGAAGCAGGAGAGCAAGGAGGTACAGCGATATTTGTTTGAGTTGAACCCGAATGATGAAGACGAACAGGAGAAGGCCAGCAACCTCCAGACCCAGCAAAATGTGGTAGGAACAAGCAGCTGAGTCAGATTAACAATGTCTGATACCATTTGCCTATTGGATACATCTTTGCTTCCCCTATCACCTTTCTAATCTCCCCACACCCAGTCAGTCACCCACCTCATGTGATAGAGTTATTCATTGCTCTGTCTATGCACAAGTATTCTGGGATGTTAACCACTCTTCAGAAACTGAATTGTTGGCAATTATACTTCTCTGCCCTTTTTGTAACTGCAGTCCAGAAATGGTGACAGAGGAATAACATATCACATGACTGCATCTCCCTATCACAGATTGGATGCTATGAAGAGTTTTGAACGAGTTCTTGGTCGTGTGACAAAGGTCATACAGGGGTCATGTGATGGTTGGAAGCACCTTGTAGGGATAAGAACCAAGTGCAAATGGCAAATGAGTCCTGGTCATTGGCTTTGATCTGGGTATCATGTGGCCATCTCCTTTCTTCCTGCACCCCAATTAGGTCTCTCCCCATTTCCCCATTCTTGGTTTGCACTGGTAGAGTCTGAGGAGCAGCTTGTTCTCCCACAGTGCTGTGAGGGTTGCTGGTGATGTTCCTCAGCCTGCAGAGATATCAGCAATGATTTCAGTGAAAAGATCAGTGCTGTCTGTCCAATGCAGCTGAGGGGACAGAAGGCAGCAACTTGACAGCTGGTATGCATGTCCCCACCAAATCAGTGTCTTAATAGCTGCCTTCTCCTCCCAGGTCTCAGGAACTGCAGGAGACATGGCATAGCATGGATCCCAGGAAGACAGCCCCCTGAGGAATGAGTTTCTCTCTCAGGAGTTCCCTGTGACGACAATCCTCACAGTCAAAGACTTTTTGGGGGAATATTCTTCTTCTCAGATAATTTCCTCAATGTATAGAGACCCTAAATTTATGTATCCGTATGCCAGCCTGTCTCCTTGAGGTCTTTCTCCTTTCTCATACCGACAACACCATTTGAGAGACAACTGAGGGGACTACCTTGACATCTCACGACCTAGAGGAGAAACAGCACTACAACTGTGTTTCTAAATGTTCATTAAGAAAATGCTGTTAAGAAATGTTTTTGGTTATGATTTTCATTGAAGTTTTCTTTTTGTTATTTCATAGTTATATATTCTTGTTACTGTTTTTCATTTTTATACCATTTTAGTTGTTCATTTTATGCCTGTTTTTTGTTAAATGTATTCCTTATGAATAAAAATTGATTTGTAACACTTGACTCTTAAGACCATCTTATTCAAGGGTCCTTTCCCCTCCTGTAGACTTAGAACTGACAGCTATATATATAGAACTTTACATGGTCCAGTGAATTCAAAGCCACCAAGGGGTACACAGTGTGATAGTGTCTTTTGTGTGGATAATGTGACTTTTTTATGGACACACACTTTATGATGTAATCACTGACATACTGCATCCATGCTGTCATGTCTTCTGCTCATCCTAGTCTATATCAGTCTACAACACACATTCCTTATTGACTGTGTGCACCAGTTATTGAGTAACACACACTCATGCCTGTAGAGCTGCAGAAAAATGACAACTTTCACAAAGGAATATAGAATAATCCTAATGGAGAAGCATGTGCCTCAGTTTTTCTTACAATACAGCATTAGTATTAAACCACAAAGATAATGACCATCAACGTCATTTTGGGAAATAGGTTTTTATAGGTGCTGTTTCACTTGATCATTCATATGCTGTGTTTTTTATTGTTGCTGATTATATTTATTTTTATCATTTAACTCAATGGATCTTTTTTTTTCAAATGTATGTCTGGGCCACTCCTGAGTGCATTTCCCTCATGATCCAAAAGAGGGAATAGCATTCCCCATTGTAGATGATTGTTAGGGACCATGTGGCTCTTCTGAGAGAGCAGCAGATGCTCTAACCTGGGAGTCATCACCACAGCTCCTGTAGGTAGCTTTTGTCCTTCCAGGGCATGTGCTGTACTAGGTGGACACGATCACCTCCCATTTAGGAGAGAGATCTCAGGAGATGTGTATGTACAGGTGGTTGAGCAGTGCCTGCTCAATGTGGCAGCCTGCTAGGCATCCACACCGGGCTCTGGTGCCTCCACTGCTCATTGTGCATTCAGGATCACCCTCCAGCATCACTCGGTTTCAATTCCAAACTGATCTTTCACTTACTATGGATGATTATATACATTAAGCACATCTCTTGAAATACAGAAGAGACTAGCATCCTTCTACAGGCCAACTTGGCATAATGAATTCTTTTGATAGAAAGCAAGATAATTATCTCAATCTATGCAGCTTAGGGAGGACCTCAAGACCATCCATAGTGAATGCAGACTGCAGCTGTGACCACATGTTTCTTTTCCAGAGCAGGTCTGTGCAAGCCCAGGACTTAGGTGGGACAGTTCAGTTTCACCTTTTACATGGAAATCTGTGATTGTATTGAGAAAGTATATGTTCCACGTGCCTCATTTCCAATTTATGGAATTAAACATACTTACTGTGAGTGGAGGTGACTCAGAGAGATAAAGTGAAGAAGAATAATCCAGTATGTCTGCAAACAGATGCTGTCCCATTAGGGCTTTTCAATGCTCAGCAGCTGGAGAAGCAAGGGAGAGGCATTGGTGACTCTCAGGCTTAGGTCCTCTAGTCATTGTAAGCTGAGCATGACACAAAAAGGGTCATAGGTATCACACTAGAATCTAGTAACTAGATTTAACCAACCTATCCCATTAATGCTATGTTTGGTGGTAGTTTTTGCCCTCTTAGGACCTGGAAGAGGCTTGGGGTTTTCTAATCCTACTCATAATTTATTATCCTACTCAACACTATGTGTTTTGTTCTGTTAATGCTAACAGCGGCATCCAATACCTAGGATATTTTCTACTGTCATGTGTGACATGAGACAAAACAGTCCCTGTCATCCCTCACCTGAATAAACTTCCTTAGAGTTCAGTGTAGTTGGAGGGTCCTTCTTTCCTCTCCAAGATCGAGAAACATTTCCAGTCTTCAGACAAGTGTGTCAGCCATTGTCCAGTGACTGTCTTGAGATTTCCACAATGTCAGCTGAGTGAGGGCAGGGCAGGGCTGGGCAGGGGACTGGGGCAGGGCAGGTCAGGGCTGGGCAGGGGATTGGGACAGAGTCCATGAGATGTCAGTAGGCAACAGGCCAGCTGGGGCTAGTGTGGGTACAGGGCTTCTAGTGTGGGTGTGAGAGGAGGAAATTAGGAATGGTCAGATTCTGATGCAGCATATAGGCGGGAAGGAGCTTAGACCATCTCAGTGCCATATAGGGACATTGTAGACACTGATGGGCAGTGTGGGGATTGTAGGGTCCCATATACTGCTCTCTGCAGGTGTCAGGAGAGCATACAGTGGCTCTGTCAGACTTATGACAATCAGGCAGGCACTGGGTGCAAGTGAGAATCATGGGACAAGCCCTGTGTGCAGCCTGGTTTTGGGACATTCCCAGGTGCCCCATGGACTGCAAAGTAAAGGCAAAGGACACAGGGAAGCCAGCAATTCCCATGCACAGGACATAAATACCTGTAGATCTTTCTAGAATTTCCATAGACTATCTGTCACTAGTCCTCATTATAGAAGGCACCAACATTCTGCCCTCTACTTCAACTTGGTGAGACAGCTATTCTAACTCCAGTAGGAAGGCCTCAGGGAAGACAGTAAGAACTCGCAGGTGACCCCTTTTACTATTGAAACAGGGTCTTCCTATGGAGCCTAGAGTGGCTGTAGGATCCTAATGCTCTTGCCTCACAGTGACTAGAATTCCAATCCACCCTCAAGAGCAGTTGATTCATAGCCAGATCTGATTAAGGACATGTGAGGCCCCAGGGTGCTAGGATTACCAGGGTCCTAGTAAGTTTCTCCAGCCTAAATTACAACCTGAGTTGGTGCTGCTCTTTGGTACACCGCCTGATGCCCACTGACATCACACCTTGGAACTCTTTGTCAAACATAAGCTGTTCTGGGAATGAAGTACCCACACAATAAAAACTGGTCTGGATACTCCTAGGT
This sequence comes from Rattus norvegicus, assembly GCF_021556685.1. NCBI lineage: Eukaryota > Metazoa > Chordata > Mammalia > Rodentia > Muridae > Rattus > Rattus norvegicus. Next base: position 375,316 of record NW_028238785.1, read on the forward strand.
CAAGAATCCCCTGTTGGAAATGCCTTGGACCGCAAAATTTTAAATTCTAGATCCTTCTGGCTTTTAGAAGATTTATAAATACAAAAAAAAAAACAAAAAAAAAAACAAAGATGGGCATAGTAATTTAAGCCCGTGAGCCCAGTCATGGGAAACTGAGTCAGAGTGATGGAAGACTGTAAGTTCCAGGGCAACCTGTGTTTCAAGAAAAAAAAAAAGCATGGTGAAAATTCCACTCAAGTGGAAACCAAAAGGGTTTCACATGGGCCCTGCCATCCACTGGTCAGCACTCTCATCACCACAGCCACAGGCAGACACTGGGGAACATTTCCCACTGTCTCTCTTTGGGATGCAATCCACCCCATGATTCTATGTGAGGAATCCCCCAAAGGTTACATCATGTGAGGGACCTAGAAAGTTCCAGGATTGGGAGAATTTAGGAGTTTATAATTAGGGATGATCTACAGCTGTGGCAAAGTCTTTTCCCAGCACATGGCAGCCCTAGGTTTGTCCCCAACAGTAAAAATAAAATCCCCCAAAATAATTCAAACAAAATGTCATGAAGCCTGCTCCCTGACCAGTCTCCTCAAAAGTGCGCAGGAACCTGGGTCCACAATTAGGACCCAGCACGGCCTCTGTGACCCGTGAGAAGGGATCTAATATGGGAATTAGTACAGTATGACTTATCCTTGTGGATACCTTTGGTGACAATAACCACCTGACCCCTGAAAACCCATCTACCTGGGGGGCTCAGCACTCATGTCAGCCAAAAAGCCCAGATCCTAGGGCCAGCATGGGCAGGTTCGGTGAAGAAAGTTTGTCTCTGGTGAACATCAGTTGCTGCTCCTGATCTGACTCTATCCTCAGGAGACAATGTCACTCCAGAAAGTGTGGGTGTCAGCGGCTCTTCCCAGGCCAAGGCTGGGATACTGCTTAAGTTCCACAATGCACAGCAGTGCTCACTCTAGAACTCTAAATGTTCTACAGCTGAAAGGGTTGGGTGCTCTGCTGGCCACACCCCTCCCCTGCAGTATTTAGTGCACTCAGAGTGGTGCTTCAGATGTGAGGGACTTCTTGAGGCTACTCCCATGGAGAATGGCAGATTCATCAGAACGGGGCACAGGGTGAGTTCAGAGCACAGCTGGGAGGAATTTAGGGGTGCCAAGCCATGACTAAGACCAGATCCTGGGCTGACAGGCAGTTGAGCTGGAGAACTGGCATCCAAAGAGTGACTGCCTGAATTCCTCTTAGACCAAAAGCCCTGGATCTGAGCTACTTTGGTGCATTCTCCTGAGCAGGGTCCCAGAGGCAGCTCAGAATCGGGGCTGTGCATGGACTTTGGTGCTGGCAGCAGGTGGCTTAGCCATAAAGTGCCGAGCTTTCCCATCTGTGCCCACTCAAACTCCTCTGTCTCATTTTAGGTGTGTTTGGTATAGTTTTGAGACAGGTTATCTTGTAGCAGCCCAACTCGCTTTGAGCAACAATGTAACAGAAAAATAACCTTGAATTCAAGATCCTCCAACCCCTCTGTCCCAAGTCCTGGAATTAAGACCTCCAGCTGTGACCATTTTACTGCAGCATAGGATCCATCTGTATTAGAGTGAGCTTTGGAAATACTGGAGCTCCGACTGTTCCTTAGAATTCAGGTTTCCTTAATTCTTAGCAGGAGTTTTGTGATGATGCTGATGAGAGAGTCAGGAGTTAGACTGGGAGAGGTAACAGTCCTGGCAGCCTTGAGTGCGCAGTGAAAGTCAAGACAGAAGCCTGCTGATTAGCACCTGAGTGAAAGTGGGAGGATTCAGAGTTCAAGAACAGACTCAGTTACATACTGAAGACCACATTGCAACATTTTTGTTTCATTTTTGGCTTGTTTTCTTTGAGACAAGGTGTTAATTTATAGCCCTGGCTGTCCTGGAACTCACAATGCCTCTACCATCCCAACGGATGGAATTAAAGGCATGTGCCAACATGCACTGCCACTAATTAATTTTTAATTAAACATGCTGGCACAATCCAGTAATCCCAGTGCTTAAGAGGCCGAGGCAGGCAGATATATGGTTTCCTGACAAGTCTGATCTACAGAGAGTATGTCAGAATAGCCAGGGCCAAACAGAGAAACCCTGTCTCAAAAAATAAACAACAAAATGAACTTGTTTTAAAGAAGAGAGGAACGATTTAACAGAAAATTAGAGACGAAGATACAAATGATATTGGGTAGTGCAGAGCCTAGCTTCTGAGATGAAACTGGACACAATGGGATTAGGGTGGGGATTCTCATCTTGGACTGGGAGACAGAGGGTGACTTCAGGCATGGAAGGCTCAGTCAGTCATTAGTCAGGATTCTCAATCAAGAGGGTGTTGTAAGATCCAAAATGTGTGAGCAGTGTTCTTCTGCATGAGACTAGAGGAACCCGCCTACCCATACAAAACAGCAAATGAAGAGTAATCACAAGTATACGTCTGGAAGTCCACAAGAGGTTATGGTCCACCTTAGTGTGGATTATTCAGAGCACAGGTGGAGAGGAGTAGAAGAGCTGATGGTGGCTGAGGCAGGAGAGGAGTTCGGGTGTGAATTTGAGCCAGTAAAGGAGCTTGTAGGTTGGGCAGAGCAATGAGAGGTGTAACAGCATAGCTGTTGAGATCCTTCAGATTAATTTGTCTTAAGATCCTCATGCCATAGCCAAGGACAGGAGTAGATCTGACTATTGGGTGGCTGGGCTCACATAGCCCAACAGGTTTGGCCTTGCATCTGTGGGATTCCAAGTCTCTCCCTTTAGACACAGCCATGGAGAAGGTGTAGCAGTGAATTTGCAATGCTTGGCTTATGGTGTTGAGTACTTCATGCTCCACAGAGCTAGGAAATGTCCTAGAAGCCAGGGAGGCTGAGCCATGATTAGGACAGGTCTCCAGGAGAGAGAAATGATAACCAAAGTCACTAAGAATTTCCTGAATCACAGTGTCTGTTAACCATATATTTTATTTACTTATTTTTATGGGCCTGAGTGTTTCACCTAATACATGCTTGTGCACCATGTGGTATGTCTGGTGCCCATGAAGTCCAGAACGATTCCATTGAACTGCAATTACAGGCTAATAGGAGCCACCATGTGGGCACTGGGAACTGAACCCTGGTCTTCTGCTCTTAGCCACTAAACCAACCATCTCTTCAGCACCCCCACCTCATTGTATTGTCATTAAGCTTTAACCATTTGGCCTTCAGTATTTGAATTAATGAAGATGTGACAAGAGTTATAGTTACCATGATGGTTCAGGCATAGACAGGCAGGCATCTCATTGTATACAAAATATAAATTCTTTCTTTCTTTCTTCCCTTCTTTCTTTCTTTATCTTTCTTTGTTTTACTCTTGGAAACAGGGTTTCTTTTGTGTAGCTGACCTGGAACTAGCTCTGTAGAGGGAGCTGGCCTAGAATTCACAGAGATCTGTCTGCCTCTGCCTCCCAAGTGTTAGGATCAAAGGCCTGTGCCACCACCATCACACATCCTTCTGTTTTAAAGGAAAAATGTAGCCCTACATGGCAGCACGAGTTTAGTCCCAGTATAGACATTTTTCTAGAGTTCCTGAAGGGCTTGCTGCCTTCCCCTTTAGCCCTGGCTAACTGTGAGAGCTCCACACCTCTGGGGTTTGCTTCATAAGAGTCTGGATGATGAGGGTCACAGGCTGATATATCTGTGTACAGCAAAGGATGCTTGGTGAAGGTCAAGTGGGTACAGATCAGCAGGTAAAGGCTCTGCCACCCAGCCTCATGGCCTCAGTTTGATCATCTGGTGAAAGTAGAGGACTGAGTCCACATTGTGTCCTCTGCTCTCCATGTGCATATCATGGCACAGGAACACCACAAACTACATAAAATGTAAAATGCTGAAATGCTGAGAGAAGAGGCCTATGGTAGGCACCTCCTACACCTGAGACTTCCAACCCAGAAAAGCAGGGGGTAGAGAGTGAGGATGCAGAGTGCACACAGGTCAGGACAAGGCCATGTTACTGAAGCCTCCATGTGTGGTGAGCAGGCTCTGGGGCACCATGAGGGAAATCAGGAGCCTCTGGACTTTGTAGAATTACAGGGTTCCATGTTACCTCACATGCCCATGATTTGCCCCCTACTGCAGGGAGAAGCCAACACCAGAAGCCTTCAGCTCCCAGCCCTGCTTTTGCCATGTAGCTTTATTCAGAAGAGCTTGGAGATCCCTGGACCTGGAGTCTCAGGTGGTTGTGAGCCACCTGACCCGGGTGCTGGAGACTGAACTCAAGCCTTCTGCAAGAGCAGCAAAGACCCGTGCGCTGCCTGGCCCAGCCAGGGCTGTGAAATGGTGTTTATTTTCATGCTGAACAAGCCCAACAACAGTTTAGGTCCCTAGAAGCCACATGAACCTGGATGCAGTAGAGTCTGTCATCCAGCCCTTCCCACAGGGAGATAGGAGCCTAAAGTGGACAGTCTCCAGGATTAGGGGGAAGGGCTAGCCTAGCATACACAGCCATGGATGAGAGGTAGAAGGTGAGGACTTGTGCTCAGGTTGTCCCTGACCTTTACACAAGCACATGAGTACCTGTACTCACAGAAACGCCATACAGTCATAGGTGAGAAAAGAAATAAAAACAAACAATATTGAAAATACAATATACTGGGGCTGGAGGGATGGCTCAGTGGTTAAGACCACTCACTGCTCTTCCAGGGGATCTGAGTTCAATTCCCAGCAACAACACTGTGTCTTATAACCATTTCTAATCTCATCTTCTACCCTCTACTGTTGTGTCTGAAAACAGGGACAGTGTACTCACTCATATGGACAAAATAAATAGTTTTTGTTTTAATCCTTTTCTAAAAAAAGAAACCCATCTGTGACACATGATCATTGTGTGATTCCAAATGTCCCTAAGTCAGTACAGTAGTATTGCTACATGGTCACCAGTTGTGTCAGTCTTGGTAGTAGAATGGCACAGTTGAAAATATGCTGGTCACAGTGACCAGGCAGCCTAGAAAGCTAACAATGAGCAGAGAAGGCTGTGCTGTGTCCAAGTCCTCTACCCCACACTGCCACCTCATCCCTATGAATAGAGCAATAAAGAACAGATGAGGAATTGTCCAGGTTTCTTTCCTCTTTGATTTCTTTATTAACCTAGCCCCTGTGCTACATGTAACCTTGTCACATCTTCTGTCCCATTCCTAAGCCCTCATACCTGTCAGATAAGACAGGGATCTTGCTTTGGGGGGAAGCTCTGGTCCCTCTCTGTCCTAAGAGGCTCTAGCCATCGCTGAAAGAGAGTCCTCTGAGGATTGAGGGAAGTCCATAGCCAGTGCTCTGACTTCCAGGAAGGTTTGAGGAAGGTGGTCCTCTTCTTGTGGTGCCTCTAGTAGGAGCAGCCCACACTTGGGCCCAGCTCCCACTGTCAGGAAAAGGCGGGTGGCTCTGGTATTTGCACAGCTCTCCAGCTGAATGAACAGTGCATCTCTCCTCTCTCTCTTGGAGGAAGTCTCCAGTCTCTGGTGCAGGTGCTGTTCCCAAGGCAAAGGAAAGGGAAGTGCAGAGTGAGGACTCCCAGGATCCTTTAAACCTTGTCTGCATTGTCTTCATTAATTTTTATGTTTAATTTTTATTCCATGTGTATTGATCTCATTGTAGGGGTGTGCATTCCAAAGCATGAATATTGAAGGTAGAGGAAAAAGCATGGGAGTCACTTTATCCTACCGTGTGGGGTCCCAGGCTCTGAACCGGGTTGTTGAGCTTGGCTACAAAGAGCTTTCATACTGAATTTCCTACTGGCTCCGATTTCAGGGAGAGTGTGTCATAGAGACCAGATTGGCCAGTAAACTACTGATCATCCTGCCTCAAGCATTGCCATCTAGTTCATGAAAGGTTGAGTTATTGACATGAGGAACTGGGGATGGCCCGAGGTGCATGACTGAGGCTATCTCTGCTCAGTGGCATGCCTTTGGGGACTGATAGTTTTCATCACTGAGATGTCATTTGACTGCAGTGCTCCTCTGGAGAGAAGGAGTCTCTTTTGCCAGGGCATCAGGCTCTCCAGACAGGCCTGGAAGGTGGAGGTCTAGAGGCCAGGCCTGCATTCCTCTTCAGAAGCTGCATTTACCACTCTGGACAGTGCTATAGCACAGGGTCACATATCCAGTTCTACCCTGAGACCTGCTGATAAAGAATGTCTATCCTGGGACAATGTCTATCATCGGTTCAAGGTGTGGCCCAACCAACTTAGTATAAAGGATGATAGTGGTTGGTTGAAAAAGGCAGTAACTTTCTATGAACCATATATTAAGTTTTTATGTATACTAAAATTAACAATGGAAAGAACAGTGGTAGGAGTGGAAGCTAGAGGACAACTGCTGAAAATGCTTGCTTTTGAAAATGCTAATAAAGAGTATAGGAGAGCATAATTACCTATAAAGGAGACTGGGGATATTAATGCTTATATGAAGGCATGTAAGTATATCTTCTCTGAAAATGGAAAGATGCATTTTTGGCACGTATTGATCCAGATAGAGTTATTAAATTATATATTGAAATACTCTTGAATATCCTATAGGCACTTTAGCTCAAGATGAGCTGCCTTTAGAATGGATATATATTAAATTTAACTTTAACAAAACATTAACAACATATGAGGAACAAATTTCTTTAATTATTCAGCAAGGCATACAAAGACCTGTTACACTGTGGGGATATGATTGTGCTGCTTTTGTTTTCTCATTAAGCAAAAATAAAGTGGAATATTTAATGCAGACGTCTGAAGTTTTTCAATTAGCCATGATTTCTTACACTAGAAATACTGAATTTCATTTTCCCCATAGTAAATTCTGGGATTGCTTAAGAAAACAAAAAAAAAAAATGTGATAAATACACTAATTTCTGTTGACCCATTACCATCTGCCCTTACTGTGTTTACAGATGGCTCCAAGACCAAAGATCTAAGACAGATGGCTTATTGGACCAAAGATTAATTTTGGGGACAAGAATCTTCTTTTGGGTCAGTACAACAAAATGAAGTATTAGCAGTAAGTAATGTATTGCCGGATTTTACTCATGATGTAAAAATATTATAGCCGAGTCAGCTTATGTTGTAGGAGTAGTACAGAATATTGCAACTGCTGTTGTTTCTACATCTAAGCCTATATTAAATGTTATTCTCACATATTAAAGGACTATTGTTATTCTGAAACTCCAGAATATTTTTTACACATATTAGATCACATTCAAGATTGCCAGCATCTTTAACACATGGCAATCATATGGTAGATCAATTAGTGGCATTTGCTACCCCAGAAGAAAACAGTCATAATCATGCCAATACAGGATATTTGCATATTAAATATAAGGTTCCCTATTCTGAAGCCAAACAAATTACTGCTAATTGTCTTATTTGTAAGCCTTCACTTATAAAATGTATTGCATCTGAAATTAATCCCAGAAGAATGCAACCTAATACATCGTGGCAGATGGATGGAACCCATATTTCTGAGTTTGGTCGCCTTTCATATATACATGTAAGCATAGATAATTTTTCAATATTTGTATGGGCTACACCATTGCCAGGAGTACGCACTACTCATGTTATACAGCATCTATTGGAAACTTCTGCTGTTATGGGACCGCCTTCTAAAATTAAAACTGATTATGGACCAACATATATTTCTTATCAATTTAAACAATTTTGTCGGCTCTTCCGGGAAAATGGCGACTCCTGCAGGTGCTCCAGAGTTGCTGCTGCCCTGGAGCCTGCGACCTCCATGGGCCCTGCTGGGGAACCCTGCCTGCGGGGCCAGCCTCAGCCCATGCACAATGTGCTCCCTGCCCCGTGGCTTTGAGCCCCCAGTTCCTGAGGACGTGGGGCTGCAGAGTTTGGCGGAGCTGTGGGAGAGGTTGAGGCGCCAGGAGAGACTTTTGGGCAAAGAAAAATTCATTTGCAAATTGCCCGACAAAGGTAAAAAGATCTCAGACACCACTGCCAAACTGAAAGCTGCCATTTCAGAAAGTGAAGAGGTCAGAGGGAGAACTGAACTACTTCATCCCGTCAGTGTTGACTGTAAGCTAAGGCATAAAGCATCCACAAGAGTTGATACCGACATAGACAAGGCCCAGAATTCTGACCTGATGCTTGATACTTCATCATTAGTTCCTGAATGTTCGTCAGTAGACATTGAATCATCTAAAACAACCTCAGAAACACAGGAACCTACACAGCTCACTCACAAAGGCAATGAAGAGACTTTGGAGACTAGCTGCACAGTGAGTACCAGCCCATCTGTCCGCATCACAGCCCAGGCTCCCCCATCTGAAGTTAATGAACATCTCCCCCAGCATTCAAGTCAAGCGGAAGAGATTTCCAGCAGCGTCGACAGTCTGTTTATCACTAAATTGCAAAAGATCACAACTGCAGACCAGACTGAACCCTCAGAAGAAAACACCAGCACTGAGAACTTTCCAGAACTGCAGAGTGAGACTCCTAAGAAGCCTCATTACATGACAGTGCTAGAAATGCGAGCTAGAAACCCAGTGCCCCCTCCTCATAAGTTTAAGACCAATGTGTTACCCACACAACAGAGTGACTCACCAAGTCATTGTCAGAGGGCTCAGTCTCCTGCTTCCTCAGAAGAGCAGCGACACAGGGGTAGGCAGCATCTTGATGATGTCACAGCAGCTTGCCTTCTTCTGCTCCACCACCTGCCTGCACAGCTGCTCTCCGTAGAAGAGTAGCTGGCTCTGCAGAAAGTGCAGAAGCAGATTTATGAGGAGATGCGGGCAAAGCTCGCAGCACAGAAACTATCCGAGAGACTGAATATTACAATCCAGAGCTACAATCCAGAAGGGGAGTCTTCAGGGAGATACCGAGAAGTGAGGGATGAAGATGATGCCCAGTCCTCGGACGAATGCTGAAAATGAGCGCTGGGAGATCCCGGGAGTTGACTGTTGAGCTTACATTGTCTCATCAAACTTCCTAACAAGTACCAAGAGTGTCAGACCTTGTTGAGGGACAGTAGTTCAAGTTACACAAAGGTAGCTACAAAATAAGAACCCAGTTTGTCTTTCAGAAGATGATCTTCACATGCTTGAACAGTTCAATATTTGAACATTGTGTTTGGCCGTATTGTGTTACAGTTTTGCAGTATATTGTGCATTGGTCTGATATTTTAGTGTGAGTAGAACACACGTTTTCTTTAAGATATCTGCTTTTTCCTTCTTCGTATTCTTATCAGATAGTACTGCTTACACCCCTTCTGGTGAAATACTTTGTTATCCCAGGCACCTAAAGTGAATTAGGAAGGCCTGGTCCCCTCACTCGAGAAATGAGGGGAGCAGTCTAAAGAATGGTACGCATGCTTGCATGGACACATTCCTGAGACGCTGGATGTGAAATGCCGCAAACAACACTCGGGAACCACCACCACTGTGTCTGCTGCTCTGTCCTCTCTTGGGGCGACTGCTGTCACCTGTGATGAGGTTAAGGAGCACTTGGAAGAAGTGCTGGGTGGGGAGGGTCTTCTGAGCTGGTGTGGGGAACTGCTCCTGGCTGCCCTAGGCTTGAACTCATTGCCATCTGGGATGATAGGTCCCTGTACAGGACACTCGTGCTTGGTAAGGAAACCGGTGTTTTTCTAAGAGTTACAGTTGAATTGTCAGTATATTGCTTTTTTTCCTTGTTAAACCCACAGAGGTGTTTACAGGCTGTAGAAACCTCAGTCCTGTATGTGCACATTTGTGCTTTTTAAAATGATTATATGATCATTTCCAGCAAAGATAACAATGTTATCAAAAAGCCTTTGTCTATTATGTGGAACTTGTAAAGGAGAAATAAAATACCAATCAGAGCAAAAAAAAAAAAAAACCATTTTGTCAATGATATCATACTGTACATATTACTGGCATAGAACGCCATGCACAAGGACAAGCTTTTGTTGAAAGAGTTCACCATACCCTGAAATGACAAATTATAAAATTAAAAAGGAGGAAAAGAGATGACCTTACACAGCCTGAATGGAGTTGGCATACCAGTCCCAGAGTAATATTGGCATAAGCATTATTTTTTATTAATCTTCTTAATTTACCACAAGGTGAAGTTATATGCAGAGCAGATAGACTCTTTATTGGACTTCTCTCTGAAGGCATGGAACAGACAATATGGATAAAAATTGCCCGAGATGCTGAATGACAGGAAGGGACATTACTGTATGTAGGGGAGAGGGTTTTGTCTCCTTACAGGATGGGAGACTATTCTGGTTACCCGGGAGACAGATCCAAGCACAGAATGATAAGAACCGCTCCCTACCCTCAGAGGAATCCAGTTAAACCAGCTACATTTTCTCCTGATGGATGTTCTCCGGAGATGAAGGAGGTGTCCTCCATTACTGAGGCCCTGGCTTCTCTTAGTGTCGACCTACGACAACGGAGAAGGATCGATGCAGTGACAACCCCATTACCTAGGTGAGGCAATTAAGTACTGAAAGGAAAACTATGTTGTCTCCTACAGGAAGTCCTTTACTGCTGAGCACGTATTCTTAGCAGTGTGTGCTTTACTCACGGTTTCTTCTGTTGCGGCCAATGCGAGTTTTCAGGCTTATATTCCTTGTCCACCTTTATTTGAACCTGCTACTTGGCGGGGAAACAGATGTGGTTTTATACACCACCCCAAGCATTTTATCATCTCTTTGGAATAATTTGACCTTTTGAATAGACGTGATGGAGCTTTGTATAATTTTCCTTATGCTGGATTAAAGATGCCTTTGTGTTTAGGAAAGAGACCAGGCCTACAAATGGGTTATTAAAATTGGCGATTACCAGGAATAATTGTTACAGGCTCCAGGATTGACAGCTTGGTCTATAACCAAAATTGGAATAACATTACATTTGTTAGCGAGCCAGTATATCCTATTTGTGCTTGGTTTACTTATGTAGGCTTAAAATATCTCCCATGCAATTGGAAATACTGCCCTGGCATATTTCGAAAAATTATTCAAGATAAATGAATAAATTGGGGTCCTTATGGCCAATTATTAATACATGTTCAGAATGGAATGTTACCACTTGTGATTTGTCAAATGTTACCAGGATGAACTGAGAGGAGAATGAACGCCTGAATGGATGCTTGCTGATGGAATGTGGAGATGGAGGCATTGGTGATAACCGACTGGCCTCTGTGGAAGATCCTACTGCGTTTCAAGTTCATTTGTGGAAGACTGCCACTGCATTAAAAGAAGTTGTGCTTGCTAATGAAAGCTTTTCTGGGACTGCTCAATCTGCCTCTCAGTATAATTTTATGATGTTTAAGAAAGAAAAGGTTACTACTTGTATTCCTATGCCATATTTGTTTTTAATAGGTAGATTTAATTTTAATAATGGATTTCCTTATATTAACTGTCATTTGTATTCATGTATTAATTCATCTGTTCAGTTTAACATGAAACAAAATTCTATTAATATATGCAACAAAAATATATCTATGGATGCCTGTTAATTTGGGACGTCATTGGTCTCAAGAGCCTCTTAATCATGTGATTATTGTTTTTTTTTTTTTAATAATCTGCTGAAGAGAAGTAAAAGAATTCTTGGAGTCATTGTAGCGACTATTTTAAGCCTTATTTCTGTTGCTACTTTGGCAGCGATTTCCAGCATAGCATTAAAAACACTTATTGAGACAAAGCGTTTTGTTGAAGACTGGCTTAAAGATTCACATGAGTTATGGATAGAGCAAACTAAAATTGATACTAGACTTCCACATCAAGTAGATGCTTCAAAACAAACAGTAGAATGGCTGGGTCGAATGATGTTATCTATTGAAAAATATGAGGATTTAAGATATGATTGAAATTCCACTACTTTTGTGTCAATAAATATATGGATAATGATACAGAACATGATTGGAAGTGAATTCAAGCCTATATAGAAGGTAATGAAAGTGCTACAAAAGTAAGTAATGCCTTGAAATATGATGTGCGAATGTCTTTTGGTAAACAGCTAGAAGATACTACCCCTATGGAAATAGCTAAATTATTGGCTGATCAATTGACAGGATTAGATCCCAAGGCTTGGCTTCAAAGGATTTTCCATAGCTTGGGAGGAGCTAGTTTTGCCATAATCTTATGTACATTATGTATTATGTTGCTTTATTTTTACATGATTAAACCCCTACAAGGACATTTGGCTATGTTATGGAAAGTGTTTCTTTTAAAACAAAAGAAAAAAGAAGGAATTGTTAAGACATAGAGATGCAGCTCCCAGGCAGGGTCAAGAAAGGCCTGGAGACAGGTGCAAGTAGGGGCTGGAATGCCGCCCTAGAGAAGAAAATGTTTCTCTCACTTGGACTTAAGCTATGTTCTGCTGTGTCCTGTTTCTGTGCAAGTGGTTTTAACGCTGTCTTGGTAATGGTGAGTATATTTTGATTATAATAAGAGAGGTGATTTGTTATATGAATATTTTGAGAAGAAGCTTTTGTTTATTCGTATTTCTTTGTTTAATCTTCCCTCAGTTGTTCCTGTTATCCTGGGAATAATGATCTTATGGTATCTTGGCAAGATGAAAATAGTAGTTATTCATATTCCTAGCTTTATAAGGATTAATAAAGCTTGCAACTGCGTGCAGTTTCTTATGCCTTTGCTCTGCACCCCCTGTGTCCTGGGGGTATGCGACCATACCCAGGGCCCCAACTCACTACACATTGACAATGGGTCACCCCACAAAACACAGAAGCATCTACCTTAGTCAAAAATGTACATTTTATTGAATGCATACACTAATACTGATTGATCATTTCCATAGCTAAGATATTATGGGCAAAACTGTGGCCCAAAGTACATTCCTCTAAACTTATAAAGCGAGAGAAAGAAAGAAAGGAAGGAAGAAAGGAAGAAACGAAGAAAGAAAGAGAAAAGAAAAAGAAAAAACACAAAAAACTTTAGCTTCTCATAGGAACTTCACAGGAAGTGTTGTCTGGTGATCAGTTCTGATTGGGCCATTTTAGATAGAACAGTGCATAGTGACACTTAATATGTTGGGTCCTATAGAAAGCTTTCTGCAATATAGGAATTTTAATGAAACTCATACAGAACACAGAGAACAGGAAAGGATGTGATCACCATGTCCTTCCTCTCTATCAGGTTATTTTTCTGTGTCCATGATTGTCCGGCATAGAACAGCAACAATCTGAAATAGCTGGTAGACATGGAAAAAATTGACTAAAATTATAGTTGTGGGTTACACACCTCAACAATGGCTAATGCTGTCCTCAGAGTCCTCGGAGGCTCCTCTTATAAGCCTATCTATTGGAAAGTGGAAGCAGGTTTATCTGAGCTCAAGGTGAACCTGGCCAGCCAGGGAGAGGGCAACATGGGATACTTGAGACCCTCTCTTAAACCAGCATAAAAACCAACCCTTCATTCAAAGCATCATCTATTAATTCTTTATTATTTACCACTTTCTCCCTACCAGTCTTTCGGTCTGGAATGGTAGAAAAGAACTGGGAATGATTTTCAATTCTAATGACCTTGATCTCTCTTTCCTTAGGTGCACATTAAGAATGCATGCAAACGGGTATCACCATCTGAACAACTTAGTATCATCTACTCAGTATATCTAGCCTAACACTGTGCTATGACAATCTCAAGCTTCCTTGAGTTTCGCTGACCTAGCAAGAAGTATGAAGTACTGAGGTCACACCCCAGGGATCCTTTCAAGGGGTTAGAAGAAAGCCATGAGAGATGCTCCACTTCTTTGTCCTTAGATTAAATCACATTGACACAATGTGGGTGGACTATTTAACCAGACATCTTTCTCCCAACCCCACCTTTCTGAGTTCACACCATGGCAGAATTCATGCCACACCACCCTAGATATTGAGTTTAGTGATATGTAATTATTATTTAAACCTATGTATTAAATTTTGTAATTTTGTTAATTTTTGTGGTTTTCACAGTCTTCTTTGATTAACTTTCCTAGTTTTATTAATTTATCTCCTGTGTTCTGTGGTATTTTATCCTTCCCTTCAAACTAAAGTATTCCTTTTAGGATTCTCTACAGAGCTGCCTTACTGGTTATACATATTTTGTTAAATTTATTTTTAGTATGCATTAGTCAGCACAGTAGCTGGGCAGCTGCCTGCCCTCCATGGTATCAGATCTACTTTCCAAACAATAGCACTCAACTCTTACTGACTGTAGCATCTTGGCTGCTCTTTGTTCCCCTTGGACAGCCCTCAGGACCAGGCTCTCCTCTCCCTTAACCATGGCTGCTGTCCTCTTCCTCTCTCCTCTCCATCACACATGTTCTTCCTTTATTCTCTGGCAGCTTCTTCCTCCTTCTTCCCTCCTCATGATCCTCTCTAGCAAAGCCCTCAAAGCTCACCTCCCCCATCTCTGCTGTGCAGCTGTTGGCTGTTGGCTTCTTTATAATCACAGTTAACCGGGAGCAGGGTCAGTTTTGGGGGGTTAGCCAGTAGTGAGTTCTCCAAATTAGAATTAAAATACAAGAATTAGGCCAATACACTACAGGGGATTCTTTTGTTTTGTTTTGGTTTAATTTTTCTTTTACCTTTTTACTATTTATTTTATTTTTGGCTATTTTATTAATTTGTTATTTTATTTACTTATATTTCAACTGTGGCCCCCTTTCCAGTATCCCCTCATCAAACCGTACTTCCCATTTCTGCTCAGCTTTGCCTATGTGACAGCGCTCCCCGACCACACATATCCATTCCCACCTCACACCTCTAGGATCCCTATTTGGTGGGCAACAGGTTTCACAAGAGCCAAGGGCCTACCACTGCATTAATGCCAGGGAAGTCAATCAATCCTCTTCTACACAGTGACCTAGAACCATAGACCCATCCTTGTATACACTTTGGCTGGCAAAAGTGGTCCCTAGGAGCTGGGGGATTGGTGACAGACAGACTAGTTAAATATTAAAGACCAATGATTGCTGCTTTCCCTTCTTTTTCTGATTGTGGGTGAAATTATGTTTGTGTGCTTGTCTTTTTTTCTTTTTGAAATTATTTCGAGGTGATTAATTTCTTGCTTTTTGGGGGTATAGTTTAGCTCATTGTCTTTGAGTTTTCCTCCTATTATCATCTGTTATGGTGTCTTAGAGAAAAATATTGTTTAAATTTGGATTTGTCATGAAATATCTTGGTTTCTCCATTCATGATGATTGAGAATTATGCTGGGTATAGGATCCTGGGTCTGCATTACATCTGTCCAGGATTTCCTGGCTTTTGGAGTCTCTGTTGAGAAGTCTGGTGTAATTCAGATAGGTCTGAATTCATTTGTTACTGCATATTTATACCTTACCCCTTTTAATATTCTTTCTTTGATCTGTGCATTTAGGGTTTTAATTATTATGTGAATGGAGGAATATTTTCTGGTCTGCTCCCATCTGTCAGATTCTATGGCAGTGGTTCTCAACACTTCTACTGCTGCACACCTGTAATACAGCGCTTCATGCTGTGATGACTCCCACCATAAAATTATTTCAGTACTACTTCATAACTAATATTGCTACTCTTATAAGTCATAATATGCAAGGTATCTGATATACAATCTTTGTGAGTGGTCGTGGCCCAGAGTTTGAGAAACATTGCATTATATACACTTTTATTTATTTATTTTTTTAAAGTGAGGCCTTCATCTAAGAAGGTCCTGTTGCAGGTGTAAGAGCAGAGACACCCTGACGTAGTGACAAGTTAGGAGGCCCAAGGCCACTTGCCTTAATGGCAACAGAGATTCCTGGCTAAAGGCACAATCTGAAATCACTGTCCCCAGGACATTTCTTACCTCAGTTTTCCCCATTATACAGTGTGTCTGCTTGGCCATGTCTGTCCAGGAAGCCAGTCCCCGTAGTCTCTAATACAGACAGAATGCTAAAGGCAAGAATGTTTTCCCTCTGTTGGCTCCCAGTCACTTCTATAGAAGTAAGTTCAAATCCCCTGTGGGTAAATGTGTGTCTCACATAATGTGTGATACTTGAAATGTTATCCATTTGAGTTGACAAAAACCAACTCTCACTTCAGATTTACAGCTGACCAACACTTAGTTTCAGGAGAATGAAGAAGCTGGCCAGGCCTGCAGAGTCAGATCCCCTCCCTGCCTGGGACAATCCCACCCACAGCAGACTTCAGCTTCACCTAGCAGCTGTTATCAGAAAATCTGACCTTAAGGTTCTGAAGTCCACACATGCACAAACCCTAACGTTGTCAGATGGTGGATATGGGGTTTTCTCCAATTTAAAATCATTCAGGCCTCTTTTCGCCCCTGGGATGCCCCCTGTTCTCTCTGGTCTGTTCTTCTCCAAAGTCACCTCTCAGAAGGGGCACTTTGCTCTAACTCCTCCTTGGTACCCACCCAGCATTGTGACTGGAGGATCCTATGGAGTTGTAGCTCTGAGCTGGGAGGGGCAGGTCTCACCCTGAGTTGAAGAAGCCTGTTTTCGCAGCTGAGCTAGATCTGAGGAACAGGTGCTTTTAAAGAAGCATGTGAAAGTATCTCCTGCAGGAGAGCCCACCCTGCAGGGAAAGTCACACAGGACAGGGAAAAGTGGCTTCCCAACTTTCCCAGGGCTCTCAAACCAGGGAGGGTACCTGATTTCAGAGAGTTTGAGAAAGGCCTCCATCTCCCTGAAAGACTTCCCTCAATCATAAGTCCCACCACTATCCCAGGCTCAGCAAAGCCCTCCACCTGCCAGTTCCCTGCAAATGAAACCCAGTCTGGAGAATTGAGGATAACACTTCTAGGAAAAGGGAGACACAAGCGTCTGGGGGTCCTGGCCTGGAATCTGTCCCTTAGGCTCTCCTCACTTCCCCTAGGTGCCTAGGGCAGAGGCAGGGTCAGGAGACGGGGGAGGGGTAAGTTCATGGTCAGGGGCAGGGTCAGGGGCAAGCTGTGACCTCCAGCCAAAAGATAGGCTTTGGGTCCATGGAACAGGCAGCAGCAGAGCTCGCCCTGCCCTCCTCCTCTCTGGAGTGGGAAGGCATGGAGACCTGAGTGGTTGGGAAGAGTTGGGGAACTCACAGCTGCTTTTCCTCTGGCTGCAACTGCAAGTGCAGGGCGAAAGAAGCCAGAGATGCTTAGGGGATCCCCCCATTTCCTGATTTCATTGTCCTTGTGGATGTCCAGGATGAAGGCTCTGCTTGGCTGGGCCAGAAGCCCCGCAGACAGGTAGAAGATGCACAACTGGCCTGTGACCTCCCTGGGCACCCACTGGGACCCAGCTCAAGTGGCTACAGACACTCACCACGCACCCTGCCCCAGCCCTAAGCCTGTGCACACCAAGGCCACAGCACCTCTGCTAGTCCCTCCCACCATGAGCACTCACCCTGGCCCCCTGGCTGGCTTACACTCTCTGTAGGGAGCTCCTTGTGTGGTTTAGACACCAGGTTGATTACGGCCTCAGAGAAGGAGCCTAACAATGTTCCATCTCGTCCAATATAGTGGAATAATTGAAGCACTATTGTTATTAGGTCTTCATTAAAAGTCTGATAGCATTCTGCGTTAAAGCCATATGGCCCAGAAATTTTGCTTTTTAATTTTGGGAGGGGCAAACTATACTGACAGTACCTATTTTCTTCTGAGAATTATCCATGTACCTTCCCAGATCTGTGTTTATGTTGGTAATTGTTATCTGTCTAGAAAATACCAATATCAAATAGATTTTCAGTTTTCTGGAGTAAAGGCCTCTGAGGTAAGACCTAATGGTTGTTGAATTTGTTCATTGCCTCATGTTAGATTCCCCCATTCATTTCTAGTTGTGTCAATTTAGGTATTGTCTCTGGTGTGCAGTTTGTTTGAGGAAGGGGTTGCCTCTCTGGTGGATCTTCTGAACAAAAATACAAAAAAAGAAACAAAAAAAATAAAACAAACAAAAAACCCAACACACAGGACTTGGTTCTCTTGACTCTTTGTATTTTTCATTTTATTTGTAATTGAATGATTTGATTTGAGCCCTGAGTTAATTTCCTGCCATTAAGTCGTACCTGACATTCTATGGGATGAGGTTTGGCCTCATCTTGTTAACAGCAACATGTAACTGCTGAGCTGTTTCTGCTCTCTGTAGTGGTGATGACATCAAAATCTTACTGAAAACCATGCATAGCCTGGTTTAGGCTGTCATAAAGTAGCCCACCAATTCAGTGTTCCCCGCAAGGTGCTATGGGACAGTAGTAGCATGAGTCTGCATGCACCTGGACAGTTTTCACTAGGGAGTACACACACACACACACACACACACACACACACACACACACACACACACTTTACTGACATGGTGCACATTCTTTGCACACAAAGAAGAAAGTGAGTAGTAATGAAAACACACCAATAATGGAATTGATGGAGGGAGTTGTGGGGAAGCTGGGGCTTAGAGTTACTTAAAGGCCCTGTGCAGGCTCTCCTTTTGTTGGAGGAGAAACTTCAAGTGCAATGTGGTTCTTTATTTTCTTTCTCTAAAGCACAGAGGGCTAGGGTGAAACATAGGGCTTTGAGCATGTTTGGCAAGTGCAGTCAAACTGAATTAAATCCTAGGGCTGGAACCTATTAATCTTCTACAGAATTATAGAGCAGCCTGGATGAAGACTCTCAGCTGAAAAGGTGGACATCTCAAGACAGGCACTGACAATGGCTGACAGACTTGACTGAAGGCTGGAAATGTTTTGCTATCTCATAGGAAAAGAAGGCCCCTCCTACAACACTGTACTCTAAGGACAGTTTATTCAGGTTAGGATGACATGAACTATTGTCTCATGTGACAGATGTCAGCACAAAGTATCCAAGGTATTGTATGCCAATGGTAGCATTAACAGAACAAAGCACACAGTGTCATGAAGACATAAATCATGAGTTTGTGTAGCAAGACCCAGGCCTCTTCCAGGGTCTTAGATAGTAACTGAGAACCTCAAATGCGGTAGTGATGTGATAGTGTGGTGTAAATCTAGTTACAACTAGTTTCTATTGTGACACAGATGACACTTTTTGTGTCATGGTCAGCTTATAATGAATGACTATACCTAAGCTTGAGAATAAGCAAAGACTACATTGCTTCTCTAGCTGCTAAGCTTTTAAAAGCCCTGGGGTGACAGCAAGCTTTTGTGGACATTCTGGATTGGTCCTTCTGTACTTTAACTCTCTGAGTCACCTCCACTCTCAGCAGGTTAGATCAATTCGACAAATTGGAAATCAGTCACCTGGAAAAAATACATTCTCAATACGATCCCAGATTGGCCATGGAAAAAGGGTAGCGTGAACTGTCCCACCTAGGTTCTGGGATTGCACAGGCCTGCTCTCCAAGAGAAACCTGTGTTCACAGCTGCAGGGTACATTTACTATGGATGCTCTGGAGGTTCCTTCCTAAACTGCTTAGATTAAAATAATTTTCTTGCTAGCAATCAAAAAACTGATTATGCCAATTTGGCCTACAAGAAGCTAGTTTCTATTCTGTATTTTATCAGATGTGTATAATACATATGGTCATCATTGATATTAGGTGAAAGTTCTGCTCTAATAGGGACACTAAGTGATGCTG
The DNA here is from genome assembly GCF_021556685.1 of Rattus norvegicus. Taxonomy (NCBI): domain Eukaryota; kingdom Metazoa; phylum Chordata; class Mammalia; order Rodentia; family Muridae; genus Rattus; species Rattus norvegicus. Next base: position 394,841 of record NW_028238785.1, read on the forward strand.
GAGGATGATCCTGACCCACACTGAGCAGTGGGAACACCAGAGCCCTGTAGGGATGCCTGGCAAGCTAACACATTGAGCACGCGCGGCTCAGTAAGTTACCTGTGAATACACATCTCCTGAGATCTCTCTATTTAATTGGAGGTGATCCTGTCCACCTAATACAGCACATCATGTGGAATAACAAAAGCCACCTGCAGGAGCTGTGGTGATGACTCACAGGGTAGAGCATCTGCTGCTCTCTCAGAAGAACCACATGGACCCTAATAATTGGGTAAAGTGTGTCAGTGATTATATCACAAATTGTGTGTCCGAGACACAGCCACATTCTCCACACAAAAGACACTATCACACTGGGTACCCCTTGGTGACTTTGAATTCACTTATTAGCCCAGGATCCATGGAACATGCAGAGATCCATCTGTAGCTGTCAGTTCTAGGTCCACAGGAAGGGACAGAACCCTTGAGTAAGAATGATGGTCTTAAGAGTCAAGAGATAGAATTCAATTTTTATTCATAACAAATACATTTTTACAACAAAACAGGATTAAAATGAATAAAAATATTTAAAAATATTTGAAAGTAAAAATAGTAACAAGAACATATAAATATGAAACAACAAAAAGAAAACTTCAATTAAAATCATAACAAAAATATTTCTAAAAGCATATTCTTAACGAACATTTAGAAGCACAGACATATTGCTGTTTCTCCTCTAGCACACATAATGAAAGGCGGTCCCCCAAGTTGTCTCTCAAGTGCTGTTTTCTGAGAAGAAAGTAAGACCTCAATCAGTCAGGCTGGCTTAGTGGTATATAAACTTAGGGTCTCTAAGAAATGACAAATTAACTCTGAGGAAGAATACTCATCCAAAAAATGTTGTTACCATTCAGGATATTTGTCATCAGGGACTCCTGAGAAAGCAACTTATTCTTCAGGAAGCTCTCTTACTGGGGTGTGTCCAATTCCAGCTCTCTTGCACTTTCTGAGACCTGGGAGAGGAAGGGAGTTTTTCAGACACTGATTTGGTGGGGAAATGCAAGCCAGCTGTCAGAATGCTGCCTTCTACCACCTCAGTTCTATTGGACAGTCGACATGGACAGTTTAAGTGATATCATTTTTGCTAACTCTGTGGGCAGGGCAAAATCTCCAGAGAGCCTCACAGTAATGTGGGCTGCCAATATGGGACCAGACTTATACCAGTGCAAACCAAGAACAGGGCAAAGGCAAGAGACCTCATCGGGTTGCAGGAAGAAAGGAGATGTCCATATGTCAACAAGGATAAAGCCAATGACAAGTACTAATTTGACATTTGCACTTGGTTCTTATCCCAAAGGTGCTTCCTACACAAGAGGTCACATGACCACAGAGTGTCATTTGTCAAAGAACCAAGAAATTGTTCAAAACTCTACATAGGATCCAATGTATCACATGGATATGCAATAATGAGGTATGTTATTCATCTGTCACCATTTCTAGACTGCAGCTTCAAAAAGAGCAGCAAAATATGCTTGCACAATAATTCAGTTTCTGAAAAGTGGTTAACTTCCCAGAATACTTGTGCATAGGCAGAGCAATGAACAATTCCACTACATGAGGTGGTTGGCTGGTTGTGAGTGTAAATTAGAAAGGTGGTAAGAGAAGCAAAGATGTATCAAATTGGCAAATTTTATCAGATATTGTTAATCTAACACAAATGCTCGTCCCTACCTGATAATGCTGGTTCTGGCCGTTGATGGTCTTTATCTTTCTTGTTGAAGTCAACCAAATATTTCTGGTTCAGTGCACAATCAAGATGTACCTCCTTGCTCTCCTGCTTCAGTGGGAACAACTTCTTCCTACATGTGTTCTCCATCAGGAGCTGGCTGAGCAGGTTTCTGGAAATACAGTCTGCATAGTAAGATCATGCTGCCCCTTTCTCCCATTCCTACTCCCAAGTCCCACTAACTCTACCAGGTCCCAGATACCCAGGAAGACTTAATAAAATGCATCTTGATACATATAAGGCTGCTGCACAAACCATAAAGAGTTAATTCGGGGAAGAATAAATTGTTTGCTTGGCCTGACACCAATTAGTGTCCACACCTCTGAGAAAGAACATGGATCTACAACTATCCATGAAAGCCCAATGCATGGGGCCAACATCAATTAGTAGTGGGCCAAGACCCTCAAAGGAGGTCAGTAGAACCAAGAGAAGGTCATGCTAACCATGTGGTCCACGCACTGAGTTTTGTAAAACCTGGTGTGACACCATAGGTCCAGGTCAGCCTAATAACCTTCTGCTGACTTCAATCAGTACTGTTCTCTCTAGAGCCTTCTGAAGATGCCTAGACAATCCTGGGATGAGTAACAGTCTTTTGTGGAACTGAAAACTGAGTCCTAATGACCCTGGCACACTGATGGGTAAATAGCACAAGAGATAGAACCAGAGCTGAAGACCGTCCAATCCAGAACAAAGAAAGTCAGAAATGGCCATTCCACAAGTGATAGCCTTTCTGACCAGGACTTACCTAGAGAAGGTCATCTCCTTCTTCAGCTTATGGTTGTTCTCATGGACCTCAGTGTTCTCCATCTCTAAGTTGTGCAGAATTGATATGACCGCCTCCTCCATTCTCTCCAGGTCTTCATAATATGGATTTGGCCTGAAGTGTGGCCTGGCCCCAAATGATAGAATACAATGAACATCGGCATTTAGGAATATATGAACTCAGGGTGGGTCCTATATTACCCCAGGCTGCTGCCTGGATCTTCCAGCACTCAATCCCCTGCCTAGCGAGTACAGAGACTCACCATAAACTCACTGCAATTACAATCTTGCAAAGCCACCAGCTGTCAAGGGCTTTGCAAATGCACACTGGGAACTCACTCTCCCTGACTTTATCCCTGAATTCTTTATTCAGACCACAAGTTCTGCTTTTCAATAAATGGAAGCAGATGAGTCCATTTTCAATCTAACTCCTCAGGAAGGGTCAGGTTCTGAATCTCCACTATATGGGAGGTGAGGTTTAGCACAGGGTGGTTCGGGAGGCACAGCTTTCTAGAACCCAAAACCTTAATAGGATAAGAAGAAGGTGACTTTGCAGACCCAGGAATGAAACAGGAGCATTTGGAGCGATTCATACCTCTTCTTCATGGATCTCTCGGTTAGAAACTTCAGGCGATCTCTCAGGTCATTTCTCTCCTCGGTAATGAGCTGCAGCTCTTTAATCAGCCTCTCCTTTTCCTTCATGGCCTGATTCTTGCTTAGGTCAGTGCCAGGGGATGATGTTTCTCTCCCAACGTCTGTAGGTAGAAGAACACAAGTGAACCTGCATGGGGAGAATGCATAGAGTGTTCATAGACCTCAGTGAGGCCTAAACAGGAGAACAAGCCAGGAACCCAGTGTCATTGCTAGGCGATTGGTCTATGCTGAAGAGGCCTCCTCAGTGGATCTCAGTTCTCCCACTACTCTATAGAGACCAAGAGACGTAAGCAGCCAGGTGTTCCCTATGCCGGACATCACGTGCTTACATGTACCACGGAGATGGCTTCTCCAGGATTATTATCAGCTGAACAGGGTACAGCTTGGTTTCAGGACCCTCACCCCTGTGGCTTCAGAACTCAGATGATAAATTCACCATCCACAAAACTTGAGTGATTGGAGACACTCAGATGTCCGACCCTGATACTCTAAGCCAACAACTTTGGATTTAAAACGCATTTCCAGGGAGGATATGTTCAACAGACTTATCAGTGTCCCTATGTGAAATACCAAATGCCCCAGAAGTGCGAATAGGTTACAGGCTGAATCTTGTTCTACACTTTCCAAATAGTTTTGGTATTGTAGAAAAATTTTTGTAACATACAACCTCTAATATATAAAGCAAACGATGACCCTGCCAGTTAGAAGAAATCGGAGAAGGTCTAAGAACATAAGGTTATTGCCTGGAGCACAATCTCTCCCTGTTACTACTGTCAGATATCCACTGTATTTAAAGAAGCAATGATAGTGAAATACATTGCTGCCCTGTCTAAACTCAGAAAATTTGGACCCTCCATGACTACTGATGGTGTTATTATATCAATGTAACAGAACAAATGAACTGAAAAGTAAAGACCAGAAGTTCACAGTATAATAGCATTGGCCTTACCATATCCTCCCAGTGGGGATGGAGAAACTAAAGTTCTGAAATCCTGACTTTAAGGAATTGTGATATTCGTGGATATTCAATTCCTTTTCAGATGCTCCAGTTGCTGTGGCCCATTGCTAGAAAGGTCAGCTTAAGCCTTCAGCCACCCTGGCAGGAAGCTCAAAATACACTGCCCAGAACTTACTCCACATTCCCCAGAAGTGCTGTCTTTCTCCATCATTACTTTGAGACGAAAGGCCAGACTCCTTCACTCTAGTCTCTCCAGAATCGACGTTCCCCCTCCCAAAACGCTTGCGAAGATGGGAAAACATGTCTTAGCTTGTAACCGCCAGACTCAGACTGAGAGAAACTAGGGCACTGGTTGTCACTACAACACTGGTGACATCACAGAGGATGCCAGAACTCTCTAGGAGACAATAGAATGTCCAAGAAGGGACAGCAGATGTCATAGGGAGCAGACTTTGCATCCCTGCTAATGTTCTCCCTGTACTGAGCATAAGCAGAGGTGCCCTTTCCAGGAGACTTTCCTGGGGCAGAGCCACTGAGCATCTCCTGCTTCCAAAGCCAAATTTTCCTCAAGGCTTGATTATAAAAAACCTTAGTAATTCCTATGCATCTAAATGAATGTTTCCTTTCAAATCTTGCCCAAAAAATGTCTCATCCTAACTCAAATTGTCCACATTCACCAATGTTAGCCATTAAAACTTCCTGAGATTTCATACCAGCTTGAATATGCAGTCAAAAGTTCTCCTGTCTCATTATGTACAGGTGCTTTATATCACATCAAGAAATAGTCTGCATGGTAGGTTACAACATGCGTGTGTATTAGGGGAACACTCACGAAGTCGTGTGCTTAGCAGTCGACAATTGCCAGAAAATTCCTTAGGAGAAAGAGTTGAAGTCTTTATGGTGCTAGGAAAAGTGTGGAGACCACTTGGCAGAGGAAAATGCAATATTGGAGACACCAGTGAAGGGAACCTCATGCTGCTTGTGGGGTGCTGCTCTTTGCACCAATGTCGCCAAAGGAGCACTGCTCACAGGCCTGAGTAATATATACCATGAGCTTTTATCAGAGAAATAAAATACACAAGAGATATAGAGGGTGGCACAGAAACGTCTAAAATGAGGCTATAAACATCATTAAGTGTATAGAGCAAGGTCCCAGCACCTGTACACTGGGAAATGGCCACCCCACCAAACACAAAAGCATCTATCATAGTAAAAAATGAATACTTTATAGAATGCACCCACTAACACTGATTGATCACATCTGTAGTTCAAATTTTGGGGGCAAATTCATGGCCTTAACTATCTTTGTCTCAACTTATATAGCAAAAAATAAGAAAGAACGAGAAAAGAAAAAGTCGAAACTAAAAGCTCAAGCTTCTCATATGAGGATTGCAGGAAGTGTTATATGGGAGTCAGTTCTGATTAGGCCATTTTAGATGGACCAGTGCATAGTGACCCTTACTGTGATGGGCCCTATATAAAGCTTTTTGCAATATTGGAATTTTAACAAACCTCATCCAGAATGTACGGAAGAGGCACCATGTGATCAGCATGTGATCACCATGTCCTTACTCTGTATCAGGTTATTTTTCTGCATCCTTGATTGTCAGGCATATAACAGCAACAATCGGAAATAGCTGGTAGACATGGAAAAACATGGCTAAAACTATAGTTGTGGGTTACACACCTCAACTGTGAAAGGCTAATGCTGTCTGCACAGTCCTTGGAGGCCACTCTTTTAAGCCTATTAATTACAAAGTGAAAGGAGGTTTATCTGAGCTCAAAGTGATCCTGGCCAGCCAGGTAGAGGGCAACATGTGATACTTGAGACCCTGTTTTAAAGGAGCACAGAAATCCACACTTCATTCAAAGCATCATCTACGAATTCTCGATTATTTACCATTCTCTCCCTACCAGTCGTTCTGTTTGGAATGGTAGAAAACAACTGGAACTGATCTTTCTATTTTAAGGACCTTGATCTCTCTTTTTTTAGGTGCACATTAAGAGTGCATACAAATGGACATCACCATCTGAACATCTTAGTATTATCTACTCTGTATATATAGCATAATACTGTGCCTATGACAGTCTTAAGCTTCCTTGAGTGTAGTTGCCCCATCAAGAAGTGTGAAGTTCTGAGTTCAAACCCCAGTGATGCTTTAAAGGGACTAGAAGAAAGCCATCAGAGATACTCCACTTCTTTGTCCTTAGATTAAATCAAGTTGACACAATGTGAACCTGGTGGGCTATTTAACCATGCATCTTTCTCCCAACCCCTCTTTTCTGAGTTCAGTCCATGGCAGAATTCATCCTCCACCATCCTATATATTTCTTTGTATATTTCTACAAGAGCCAGGTTTCTTTTTTTTTAATAGAATTAGTTGTAGTCAATCAACTGCTGCCCTATGTGAGAAATGATTAGTATCTATTGCAACTTACCACAGTGTATTTGTGTATACAAGTACATTATTGGAAATCCAGCATTACTGAGGGATTGGAAACCAGTGCTGTGACCTTGCCTTTCTGTGCCTCTTCCTGGCTCACAGGCAGCAGGGGACAGACCTTGAGTTCCTCTGAAGGGACAGAGTGATGTTGAATGGGCACTGAGCAGGCAGAGAAACACAGCTGAGGCAGCTCCTTTCAGTTATCAAACACATCATCTCCTTCCCATCTTAAGGGCTACTGCTGAGGTCTTGCCCCTGTACCTACCTTAATAGCAGCGAATTTGTTACACAGCAGCCAGCTCTTTCCTATTGTTCTGTAATATGCCTCCACATCATGGATGCCAAGAAAAACACTAACAAAGAACAAAAAACTCTGACGTTGAACTGTGTGGTGCTGGTCACATACCCTGTTATGTTCTGTATGTTATGAGGTTTGTTAATCTTAACAAGTTCCCCAAGTGTATTCTTCACATAGGACCCAATAGATTCAAGGAAAATAGGAACAATTATGTGTAAAATGGCCTGAGTCAGGGCCCATAGACCGAAACATTTCCAACACTTGTGCATGAGCCCATGTGGATTTTGCAATGAGCTGGGCCTAGCAATGTCCAGTACACAGTTGTGAGCTGTTGCTCTGGTTGAACTGTATTGGTGTGTGCGTTAATAAACTACACCTATTTAAATGAATTCAGTGTTCCTGTAGTTTGAATCTAGACCCCTTGACACCAGATCTTCCCTTCTGTAGCACTTGGGAAAAAGGCTAAGTTTAGGAAAGGTGACGTCTTGTCATAAGTTATGTGACAAGAGGGATGGTGAATGATCCCTTGAGATAAGAATCAAGGTTTCCTCTGTGGTATTTAGGTCTATACTGGCCATGTGCAACAGCTTCAAGAACCCATTTCTGATTTTCCTTGGGATTCCCGTGATGATGCACTCAGACATGATTGGAAACAACCAAAACAGTGGTCAGACTTGATTTATAAAATGTAGGTAACATTGCAAACTTATGTTGTAGGATATTTGATCATATTGTCATCCCCAATATTGTGTTATTTACTTAGAAAAATACCTTCTTCTGGCTGTGTAGTTCAGCACTAGCACCAATATTTCACCCTAGAGCTATTTTTGTTTGTTTGTTTGTTTTTTGTTTTTGTTTTTGGATGAACAAGTACTTTCCTATTTTGTGGCCCAGCCCTAGCTCTTACTTCTTTGCACAGTCATAGAGAGCCCTCAAACATATACTCAGACAAAGCCAGGGGAGTGTATAAAAGGGCCTAAGGCAATACCACATAATGACATTGAAAGTGGGCTCTCTTCTTGATCCACGCCTCCAGCTCTCCTGACATCTACATGAATTATAACTCCTAATGCAGTGTAAATGATGTCTGCGCTATTGCTGAAGGAATCATGAGAATAACAACTGTAAACATTCCACCATGGATAGAATTTGTGGAAAGAGGTGACTGGCAGCCAACAAGAGGGCTCTACAGTTAAAGGGGCTTGCTGTCAAGTGTGATGAGCTTGACTCAATCCCCAGGACCCACGTGGTAAAAAGGAGAGAACCAAGGGCCAAGCTGTCCTCTGGCTTCCACTCATGTGCTTACATGTATGTGAGTATGTATGTATATGTCTTATGTACGTGTGGATATGAATGTGTGTATGCATGTATGTGTATACGTGTATATGTATATGTGTGTATATGTCTGTCTATATGTGTGTATAGGTGTATTTGTATGTGTGTATATGTATTGTATGTGTGTGTATGTGTGTATGTATATGTGTATGAGTGTATGCATGTATGTGTGTATGTGTGTATATGTGTGTATGTGTGTGTGTATGCATGTAGGTGTGTATATATGTGTGTGTGAGCATGAATGTGTATAGTCATGTATATGCATGTGTTTTCAGGTATGTGTATTCGTGTATATGTACGAATGTATGTGTGTATATGTATGTATGGACACACAAACACACACAATGTTAAAACATAAAAAGCTCCTTGGAGTATTCACCGTGCCTGGATAAGTGGTGACCATGTGGGGGAAACACATGTCCATGTAAGCACACCTGTTCACATGCGCTGAGCAATGCCCAGCCTGGTCTTGAGCTCACTACCTGCCCAACGATGAGTTTCTGCCCACCTGGTCTTCTCAGAGCCAGGCGACGATTGTTCCTGCCATTCCAGTTCTGTTCCAGTTTCTCATGCCGCAAACCTTCTAGCTTGAATCTCACCTACTGATGCAGGAACCTAACAGCCTCCAACCCAGTGAAGTAAGTAAACTTCTTCCTGACATCCTCAGGCTTGGTGTCCCCATGAGTCACAGGGAGGAAGGATGGCATGCACCAAGGAGAAGGGCCATGGGCAAGGAAGACAGGATCATAAGTCAGTCATCACTGACACCAGCAAAGTGTGTGCTTCAGAGCTGGCTCTGCTCATTCTTGTCCCAGTGGCAGGACTTAAGAGTGGTGCATACCTGTCACCCAGCACTCAGAGACGTCTGAGGCATGAGAACCAGGAGTTCATGGCCATCTTAACTAATGGTGAGATCAAAGCCAGCCTGGGCTGCATGAGACTCAGTCTCAAAGCAGGCAAGGAGGAACTTGCTATATTTGAGCAAGGAAGCTGGAATCCTCCTGCGTTCTTAACTATCGCTGCAATACAGAAAGATGCTAGGGCTAGTGTGGCAGAAAGTAGGAGACAGAGAAGCCAGGTTAACCCCCACTATTCTCCTCATGCTGTGTGAGCAATGAGGAGAAGGTGCCCTATACACTGTGGACAGGATGGTCTCTCAGACGGTTCAGAAAGCAATGGTGGCCTCCAGCAATTCTCCACTTGGGTGTGACTTGAGTATTATACATGTGTGTTTACAAGCCAAAATATAAAATCCATAGGTGACTGTGTAAATTCAACATGGTCCAGCCATGTGCTGGAGTATTATTCAGCCTTACATAGGATTCAGATTCTGACCCTTGAACAGGAATGAGAATGGTAGCCATTCTCCTAAGTCAGACCTCCAGGCAGTGCAAAGACAAACTAACACTGTATGACACCACTGAGGGCTGCCGTGTCACCAATTATATAAAAACAGAAAGCAGGAAGGTCTATAGAGCTCCAGGGGTGACACGGGGTTGGGAGGTTGGAGGGTAGGTGTGTAAGTGGGACTGAGCCTCAGAGGAATCAGACATGGCTGCAGAATATGCATGTGGTTGCCTCCCATACCTGTGGGTCCTGCCTCCTCAGAAAGGCAAATACAGCAAAAGAAAGGACCAGAGGGGACAGGCTCTGACCTCCTGTAGACACACACAAATGACGTGACAGAATGTGCACACTGCTGCCTTGCTGCAGGAGCAGTTGAGCTTCCAGAAGGGTTGAAAGAGGCTGGAAGGGCTGAGCATGGCACTGAGTTCAAGGACATAGCTTTAGGTCCTGGGGAACCTATGGTGCCCAGGTCCCATCCTGCTGATACTGAGGGACACAGCTCACATACATGGTGATGGCTGGGCTGGGCTGGGGAATAGGTGTCCACTCTCACCTGCCTCAGCTTGAAGATGCGCTGGGTGAAGTAGGACTGCAACTACTTGTTGGATTCATTGATGCAAATCTGCTGGAAGCTATTCTGTTCAAAGTCCTCAAATCTGAGTATGGCCAAGACACCAATGGGCAAGCACTGTGAGACAAGGTTTGGTTATAGCCGGGGCCTCCTGGGAAGACCAGCCGTCCTGAGAGGAGTTGCAGCAGAGGGGGTGTGTTTTCCTGACCTGTTTGGTACCCAGTGTTTTTTTGCCAAGGGTCCCTTTATTACTTCTTGATGGAACCAGGCCTGCACATATCCAGTAAGCAATGGGGTGGAACCTGGGCTTGGTGCCCACATGCTGGCATTGCTGAGGGTGAAGCCTAGCCTACCACACTTCCAGACACCGAGTGCAGATGCCTGGGTTCCTATAGAATGGCGGTTCTTACCCTTCCTAACACTGTGACTCTTTATTTCAGTTCCTCATGTCGTTGTCATCCCAACATAAACTTATTGGAGAGCTACTTCATGAGTGTAACTTTGTTACTGTGAGGAACTGTAGTGTAAATGTCTGGTGTGCAGGAGCTCTGATGTAGAACCCACAGATTGAGAGCAGCTGCCGTAGAGGATCAGAGTTCTCTGCCAGCCCTGGTGTTTGCAGAGATCCCGTGGGTTCCCAGTCTCCATGGCTTTTCCCAAGGACAGGGTTTATTATTGGCCTTCTCAGGGCCCGGAATCTCACAGTAACAGCCTTTCCCATGTCCTTCCTGTTGAGGAGAGCGTGGTTGGTCCTCAGCACAGTCCAGTCAAACAGGGCCCTGTATAGACACTTGGCCAGGGGTCTCCTGCAGTTATGGCCTCTGGACAGAGGGGTTTCTTACCTGGGTGGGGCAACTGTGCCAGGTACAGACTGTGATGCTCAGAGTCAAGACCTCATTTTGTCTTATTTTCATAGACAAAGTTGCCCAGGCTGGCCTCGAACTTGCCGTGTAGCCAAGGATAATTAAACAACTGATCCTACTGCCTCTACCCACCATGGGCTGAGATTGCAGATGAGTGTCACCAGAGCTGGCTTGTCACAGCTGCTATACGGCTCTAAGTCAGGGGCCTCATGCGCAGGTGTGTTATGACTGTGCTATCCCCACCCCGCAACCAGGGTTTTCACCTTTCTCCTGCTGAAGTCTGCTTAATCCTACCCTGGACCCAGGACACAGCAGCTGTGGGAGACTCAAAGCCTGGGGCTTCAGCTCAGCATGGGTACACAGCATGGCATGCAGGATGTATGGTTGTGAAAAAGCCAAGGAAGTGCTTCTCAGCTCACCCCCTGCAGGAGTGTCTAGTCCATCCTTCTCTCCATGGACACAGACATCTGCTTCCAACTGCTCGACATGTCTCTCTGGTTTTGACTTTCCTGGATGCCATGTCAATGCCACCACACAGAGTGCTGCCTCTACTGGGGACACTCACACAACCTCTCTGGGGGACATCTGAGCCAAGCAGGGATTGGGTGCACTGCAGAGAGGTCAAGTCATGTCGTGAAGTACCTTGTCCCACAAAGGCTCACTGTTCAGGGAGTTGACTGGAAAAGTAAGCTTATGCCCCTGGGCAGGGTCCCCATAGGGAGTGTCCCACACCCTGCTATCAGGTCTATTCCTGGTGCCATGCAAATTCAATTTGCAAGACCCAATGCTCTGGAAATGTCAAGAGCTAACGGAAATGTACCAGGAAGTGCACACCATAGCAAAGGGAGAGGATGGCACAGAGACCTATGCTATGGGTTAAGGGGCACAGAAAGGCCACCTCGAGCACAGGGGTCAGTCACCTCTTTCACAAACAAGGCAAAAGGTCAATGCTCTCAGCTCTGGGAGCCTAAAGGGCTCTGTGGCTCCTAAGCCCTGCAGCTGCAGCCAGAAGCAGCACTGAACAGGATGTAAATGCTGAGGATGGCGATGTCAATAAAACTTTATTTACAAAACCAAATTGGTGGTGGTGCTGGTGGTGGTGGTGGTGGTGGTGGTGGTGGTGGTGGTGGTGGTGGTGGTGGTTGCAGACTGGTTCATTTCAAAGCATGCTGGAGTGGCATGGCCACTGAGCATCGGGAAACACAGAAAGGAATGCGACCGGACGAAGGGCTCCCAACACACTAGACGTTGACCTTTGGCACTGGAACAGGGTCCCTGAAGGTAAGTCTGGACAGTCAGATAAGGTAAGTACATTTTATTACAAGGAAATGGGACAAGATAAATCTTCTTTTCATCTTGCTATGCTTAAGCATCTTTAAGAGTGCAGGGAATTCATGTCTATCAGTCTGGTTTAGAAAAGTGTTTAGAGACAGCAAGAGTACACTCCTTGGTTCCCTGACGAGGGTTCGAGGGATTCTGATATCTGGGTCAAAGTGAAAGTTAAGGTGAAAAAGGCTGTCAGGCAGGGCAAAAAGATTCCAATTTCTGGTCTCTTTGGGCTGTAATTTTTACTGTGTTCAAGGCCATGAATGCACACAGGGTAATAACGAACATAGAACAAGAAGCTAGAGCTTCATTAAGACAAAACGAAAGTAAAAGTTTTGCCCTCTGCACCACTGCCTGAAGCAGGTTTTTCTAAGTCGTTTCCTGAGGATGGCATGTTGACCATTAGATTCACACGATGATGATGACAAATTCACCTGCTTTTTCTTTTCCTATACTTAGGCTAGCATCGATTCAAGGTGTGGCCCAACCGACTTATTATAAAGGATGATACTGGTTGGTTGAAAAAGGTAGTAGCTTTCTATGAACCATGTATTAAGTTTTTATGTATATTAAAATTAACATTGGAAAGAACAATGGTAGGAGAGGAAGCTGGAGGACAACTGCTGCAAATGCTTGCTTTTGAAAATGCTAATGAAGAGTACAGGAGAGCATTATTACCTATAAAGGAGGCTGGGGATATTAATGCTTATATGAAAGCATGCAAGGGTATCTTTTCTGAAAATGGAAAGATGCATATTTGGCATGTATTGATCCAGATAGAGTTATTAAATTATGTTTAAATACTCTTGAATATCCTACAGGCACTTTCGCTCAGGATGAGTTGCCTTTAGAATGGGTTTATATTAAATAAAACTTTAACCAAACATTAACAAATTATGAGGAACAAATTTCTTTAATCATTCAGCAAGGCATACAAAGACCTGTTACTCTGTGGGGATATGATTGTGCTGCTATTGTTTTCCATTAAGCAAAGATAAAGGGGAATATTTAATGCAGATGTCTGAGGTTTTTCAATTAGCCATGATTTCTTACACTGGAAATATTGAATTTCATCCTCCCCATAGTAAATTGTGGGATTGCTTTAAAAAACAAAAAAAAATTGATAAATACACTAATTTCTGTTGATCCATTACCATCAGCCTTTACTGTGTTTACAGACGGCTCTAAGACCAAGATGGCTTATTGGACCAAAGATTAATTTTGGGGACAAGAATCTTCTTTTGGGTCAGTACAACAAAATGAATTATTAGCAGTAATTAATGTATTCCAGGATTTTACTCATGATGTAAAAATATTATAGCTGAGTCCGCTTATGTTGTAGGAGTAGTACAGAATATTGAGACTGCTATTGTTTCTACATCTAAGCCTATATTAAATGTTATTCTCACATATTAAAGGCCTATTGTTATTATGAAACTCTAGAATATTCATTACACATACTAGATCACATTCAAAATTTCCAGAATCTTTAACACTTGGCAATCATATGGTAGATCAATTAGTGGCATTTGCTATCCTAGAAGAACACAGTCATAATCATGCCAATACAGGATATTTACATATTAAATATAAGCTTCCCTATTCTCAAGCCAAACAAATTATTGCTAATTGTCCTATGTGTCAGTCTTCACGTATAAAATGTATTCCATCTCAAATTAATCCCAGAAGGATGCAACTTAATACATCGTGTCAGATCGATATAACCCATATTTCTGAGTTTGGTCGCCTTTCACATATAGATGTAAGCATAGATAATTTTTCAAAATTTGTGTGGGCTACACCATTGCCAGGAGTACGCACTGCTCATGTTATACAGCATCTATTGGAAACGTCTGCTGTTATGGGACCGCCTTCTAAAATTAAACTTGATAATGGACCAACATATATTTCTTATCAATATAAACAATTTTGTCAATGATATCATATTGTACATATTACTGGTACAGAACACAATACACAAGGACAAGCTTTTGTTGAAAGAATTCACCATACCCTGAAATGACAAATTATAAAATTAAAAAGGGGGAAAAGAGATGGCCTTATTCAACCTGAATGGAGTTTGCAGACCAGTCCCAGAGCTATATTGGCACAAGCATTATACGTTATTAATTTTCTTAATTTACCACAAGGTGAAGTTATATCAATAGCCGATAGACACTTTGTTGAACTTCCCCCCAGAAGGCATGGAACAGACAGTATGGATAAAAATTGTCCGGGATGCTGAATGGCAGGAAGGGACATCATTGTATATAGGGGAGAGGGTTTTGTCTCATTACAGGATGGAAGACTATTCTGGTTACCCGGGAGATGGATCCAAGCACAGAATAATAAGAACTGCTCCCTACCCTCAAAGGAATCCAGTTAAACCAGCTACATTTTCTCCTGATGGATGTTCTCAGGAGATGAGGAGGTGTCCTCCATTACTGAGACCCTGGCTTCTCTTAGTGTCCACAAACAACAATGGATAAGGATCTGTGCAGTGACAACCCTATTACCTGTGGGGTCAGGTGAAGCGATTAAGCACTGAAAGGAATAATTTTGTCCCCTTCAGGAAAGTCCTTTACTGCTGAGCACTTATTCTTAGCAATGTGTGTTTTACTCATGGTTTCTTCTGCTGCGGCCAATGCCAGTTATCGGGCTTATATTGCTTATCATGATGAAATCCTACCAATTTTGTGTTAGTAAATATATGGAAAATGAC
The DNA here is from genome assembly GCF_021556685.1 of Rattus norvegicus. Lineage (NCBI taxonomy): Eukaryota > Metazoa > Chordata > Mammalia > Rodentia > Muridae > Rattus > Rattus norvegicus. The sequence continues at coordinate 409,883 of NW_028238785.1, forward strand.
ACAGAACATGATTGGAAGTTAATTCAAGCCTATTTAGAGGGTAATGAAGTGCTTCAAAAGTAATTAATGCCTTGAAATATGATGTTCGAATGTCTTTTGGTAAACAGCTAGAAGATACTACCCCTATGGAAATAGCGAAATTATTGGCTGATCAATTGACAGGATTAGATCCCAAGGCTTGGCTTCAAAGGATTTTCCATAGCATGGGAGGAGCTAGTTTTGCCATAATCTTATGTACATTTTGTATTATGTTGCTTTATTTTTACATGAGGTCCTACAAGGACCTTTAGCTATGTTATGTAAAGTGTTACTTTAAAACAAAAGAAAAAAGAAGGAATTGTTAATACATAGAGATGCAGCTCCCAGGCAGGGTCAAGAAAGGCCTGGTGACAGATTCAAGTAGGGTCTGGAATGCCGCCCTGGAGAAGAAAATGTTTTTCTCACTTGGCCTTAAATTATGTTCTGCTGTGTCCCGTTTCTGTGGAAGTGGTTCTAATGCTCTCTTGGTAATGGTGAGTATATTTTGATTATAATTAGAGAGGTGATTTGTTATATGAATATTTTGAGAAGAAGCTTTTCTTTATTCATCTTTCTTTGTTTAATCTTCCCTCATTGTTCCTGGTATCCTGGGAATAATGATCTTATGGTATCTTGACACAATGAAAATTGTAGTAATGCATATTCTTAGCTTAATAAGGATTGATAAAGCTTGCAACTGCGTGTAGTTTCTTCTGCCTTTGCTCTGCACCCCCTGTCCTGGGGGTATGCGACCATACCCAGGGCCCCAACTCACTAGACATTGACAATGGGTCCACCCACAAAACACAGAAGCATCTACCTTAGTCAAAAATGGACATTTTATTGAATGCATACACTAACACTGATTGATCACATCAATAGCTAAGGTACTAGGGGCAGATCCGTGGCCCAAAATACATTCCTCTAAACCTATAAAGAAAGAAAGAAAGAAAGAAAGAAAGAAAGAAAGAAAGAAAGAAAGAAAGAAAGAAAGGAAGGAAGGAAGAAGAAAAAACACAAAAAACTTAAGCTTCTCATAGGAACTTCGCAGGAAGTGTTGTCTGTCGGTCAGTTCTGATTAGGCCATTTTAGATGAAACAGTGCATAGTGACCCTTAATGTGATGGGCCCTATATAAAGCTTTTTGCAATGTTGGAATTTTAACAAACCTCATCCAGAACATACAGCAGAGGCAAGGATGTGATCACCATGTCCTTGCTCTCTATCAGGTTATTTTTCTGTGTCCTTGATTGTCAGGCATAGACAGCAACAATCTGAAATAGCTGGTAGACATGGAACAAAGTGGCTAAAACTATAGTTGTGGGTTGCACACCTCAACTGTCAATGGCTAATGCTGTCCTCAGAGACCTCGGAGGCCCCTCTTGTAAGACTGTCTATTGGAAATGGAAGCACTGACTTCAAAGTGAACCGGGCCAGCCAGGGAGAGGGCAACATGGATACGTGAGACCCTGTCTAAAACCAGCACAAAAACCAACCCTTCATTCAAAGCATCATCTATTAATTCTTTATTATTTACCACTTTCTCCCTACCAGCCTTTCAGTCTGGAATGGTAGAAAAGGATTGGGAATGTTCCTTCTATTCTAAGGACCTTGATCTCTCTTTCCTTAGGTCCACATTAAGAACACATGCAAATGGGTATCACCATCTGAACAACTTAGTATCATCTACTCAGTATATCTAGCCTAACACTGTGCTATGACAATCTCAAGCTTCCTTGAGTTTCGCTGACCTAGCAAGAAGTATGAAGTACTGAGGCCAACCCCAGTGATCCTTTCAAGGGGTTAGAAGAAAGCCATGAGAGATGCTCCACTTCTTTGTCCTTAGATTAAATCACATTGTCACAATGTGGGTGGACTATTTAACCAGACATGTTTCTCCCAACCCCACCTTTCTGAGTTCAGATCATGGCAGAATTCATGCCCCACCAACCTAGATATTGAGTTTAGTGATATGTAATTATTATTTAAACCTATGTATTAAATTTTGTCATTTTGTTAATTTTTGTGGTTTTCACAGTCTTCTTTGATTAACTTTCCAAGTTTTATTAATTTATCCCCTGTGTTCTCTGGTATTTTGTCCTTCCCTTCAAACTAAAGTATTCCTTTTAGGATCCTCTACAGAGCTGTCTTACTGGTTACTCATATTTTGTTAAATTTATTTTTAGTGTGCATTAGTCAGCACAGTAGCTGTGCAGCTGCCTGCCCTCCATGGTACCAGATCTACTTTCCAAACAATAACGCTAACTCTTACAGGCTGTGTAGAATCTTGGCTGCTCTTTGTTCCCCTTGGACAGCACTCAGGACCAGGCTCTCCTCTCCCTTAACCATGGCTGCTGTCCTCTTCCTCTCTCCTCTCCATCACACACGTTCTTCCTTTATTCTCTGGTAGCTTCTTCCTCCTTCTTCCCTCCTCATGATCCTCTCTAGCAAAGCCCTCAGAAACTCACCTCCCCCATCTCTCTGCTGTGCAGCTGTTGGCTTTGGCTTCTTTATATTCACAGTTAACTGGGAGCAGGGTCAGTTATTTGGGGTTAACCAGTCTTGGTTTTACAAATTAGCAGCAGTGGTGGTTTGACATTCTCACCTAGGAGAGCCTATGCCTTTCTACCCCAGTTCCAACTCACCTCAGGCCCGGGCCTTCCCCCCATCCACTTCCCACGGAGCAGGGAGAGAAGCACCCACTAGAAATAAAAGGGAAGCCCTTGGTCCTGCCAAGAGTGAACCCCCAGTGAAAGGGATTGTTGGGGGGAGGGCGGTAATGGGAGGAGGATGAGGAGGGGAACACCCATAGAGAAGGGGAGGGGGGGTTAGGGGGATGTTTCCCTGGAAACCCAGAAAGGTAATAACAATTGAAATGTAAATAAGAAATACCCATTTAATAAAGATGGAGAAAAAAGAGAAAAGTGTCACACATTTAAAACAGAAGAATATGGACCCTAATTTTAAAGCACAGCTCTGTCAATTAACTATATCTTTAAGGAAGCTCAGAAAATCAGGCCAAACAATATTTTCTCGGTTTATGTATCTGTAATGTCACATAAATAATAATCTTCGTTTCTTGCTATTGTGGGGGGAATTAAATAGTTAATATGTAATCATGGAAATTTTCAAGTACCATCCATTTTTCTGTTCATTAAATCAATCTTCCTCATTTCATTGATCAAGTATGTATGTTTTCTTTTCATAATTACATGTATAATAAAACCAGCATAAAAACCTTCAGAATTGTATAAGCTTTCACTTTAACAAATTAAATTAGTTGTTCTTTGTATTTCTGCTGAACATTTAAATGTTCTTTATATGTCCCAATGCGAGTTTATTAGGTACCTATAAACTTTAAACTCTTTGCCTGAGAGCATGAGTACTATTTAATTATATAGTAACTACATTCAGGCTGTCTTTGTATTAGAACCAATTATAACAGACTCTAAGAAAAATTACTATTGCGTAAAAGTTTGTGTGTGTATGAGTGTGAGTGTCTGTGTGTGTGTGAGTGTGAGTGTCTGTGTGTGTGTGAGTGTGTGTGTGTGTGTGTGTGTGTGTGTGTGTGTGTGTGTGTGTGTGCAGCACATGACCAAATAACTTTCAGGAGCCATTTCTCTCCTTCTGTCATGTGGGTCCCAGGATGTAACCCAGATGTTTGACTTTGGCAATAAATAATATTACCAACTAAATAAATAAATAAACAAACAAAAAACAAGCCACCAATCAACTTTAAAAGTAAAGGCCAGAAGTTCACAGAATAGTAGCATTGGCCTTACCATATCCTTTCTTTGGGGATGGGAAAATTAATGTTCTGAAATCCATGACTTTCAGGAATTGTGATATTCATGGAAATTCAATTCCTTTGCAGATGCTTCAGTTGTTGTGGCCAATTGCTAGAAAGGTCAACTTAAGCTTGCAGGACCCCCACCATCCCTCCCCCCGCCTCCACAGAAAGCTCAAAAGACACTGCCCAGAACTTACTCCACATTCCTGAGAACCACTTTCTTTGTCCATCATTTCTTTGAGATGAAAGGTCAGACTCCTTCACCCTAGTCTCTCCACAATCGACATCCCCCCTCCCAAAACACTTCTAAGACTGGAAAACATGTCTTAGGATGTATCTGCCAGACTCGGGCTGAGACAAACTAGGGCACTGGTTGTCACTACAACACTGGTGACATCACAGAGGATGCCAGAACTCTCTAGGAGACAATAGAGTGTCATAGAAGGGACAGCTGATGTCACGGGGAGCAGACTTTGCCTCCCTGCTAATGTTCTCCCTGTACTGAGCATAAGCTGAGGTGTCCTTTCCAGGAGACTTTCCCAGGGCAGAGCCACTGAGCATCTCCTGCTTCCAAAGCCAAATTTTCCTCAAGGCTTGATTATAAAAACCTTAGTAATTCCTATGCATCTAAATGAATGTTTCCTTCCAAATCCTGCCCAAAAATGTCTCATCCTAACTCAAATTATCCTTCTTCACCAATATTAGCCATTAAAAATTCCTGAGAAATAATACCAGTTTGAATATGCAGTCAAAATGTTCTCCTGTCTTATTATGTACAGGTGCTTGAAATCACATCAAGAAATAGACTGCATGGAAGGTTGCAATATGGGTGTGTGTTAGGGGAACACTCATGAAGCCTTGTGCTTAGCATTCAACGGTTGCCACAAAATTCCTTAGGAGGAAGACTTGAAATCATTATGGTGCTAGAAACAGTGTGGAGGCCAGTTGGCAGAGGAAAGTGAAACATTAGAGCCACCAGTGAAGGCTCCTGTTGGGCCCTACCTTGGTGTTTCCCTCCAGCCTCGCTGAGCCTTTCAGCCTGCTATAGCAAGAAATTGTTTACACCTTTGACAGCTGCTCTTAGCCCCTGATTTGGGGCTGGGATTTTCCATGGCACCCTTCCTCCCCACTGAGCTTTCCTGCTTCTTGTTTTTAAGAAGCTGTTTATGCCCCTGATTGGGCTGGAATTTTCACCACACAGACTTGTCCTATTTTCCTGGTTGGGGATTTTCACCTGCCTTGTTGTTTTTCCACAGCTTTTGCCTCTGGTATATAAGGAGATCTCAGCAAAGCCTTGGTGGCACTGGCTAAAAAGGGGTGACCCGTGTACGTGTTTTCTTTCAACCCCACAAACCTACACCCAATATTCACACACTGTCGGCGCAGGCACTGACAATAGGTATCACAATAGAAACTAGTAACTAGATTTAACCAAACTATCACATTAATGCTGTGTTTGGTGGTATTTTTTGCTCTCTTAGGACCTGGAAGAGGCTTGGGGTTTTCTAATCCTACTCATAATTTATTATCCTTCCCAACACTATGTGCTTTGTTCTGTTAATGCTAACAGCGCCATCCAATACCTAGGATATTTTCTACTGACATGTGTGACGTGAGACAAAACAGTCCCTGTCATCCGTCACCTGAATAAACTTCCTTAGAGGACAGTGTAGTTGGAGGGTCCTTCTTTCCTCTCCAAGATCGAGAAACATTTCCAGTCTTCAGACAAGTGTGTCAGCCATTGTCCAGTGACTGTCTTGAGATGTCCACAATGTCAGCTGAGTGAGGGCAGAGCAGGGTAGGGCGGGGCAGGGCAGGGCATTGGGGCAGGGCATTGGGGCGGGGCAGAGCATTGGGGCGGGGCAGGGCAGGGCATTGGGGCAGGGCATTGGGGCGGGGCAGGGCAGGGCAGGGCATTGGGGCGGGGCAGGGTATTGGGGCGGGGCGGGGCGGGGCGGGGCAGGGCAGGGGATTGGGACAGAGTCCATGAGATGTCAGTAGGCAACAGGCCAGCTGGGTCTAGTGTGGGTACAGGGCTTCTTGTGTGGGTGTGAGAGGAGGAAATTAGGAATGGTCAGATTCTGATGTACCATATAGGCGGGAAGGAGCTTAGACCATCTCAGTGCCATATAGGGACATTGTAGACCCTGATGGGCAGTGTGGGGATGGTAGGGTCCCATATAGTGCTCTCTGCAGGTGTCAGGAGAGCATACAGTGGCTCTGTGAGACTTATGACAATCAGGCAGGCACTGGTGTAAGTGAGAATCATGGGACAAGCCCTGTGTGCAGCCTGGTTTTGGGACATTCCCAGGTGCCCCATGGACTGCAAATTAAAGGCAAAGGACACAGGGAAGCCAGCAATTCCCATGCACAGGACATAAATACCTGTAGATCTTTCTAGAATTTCCATAGACTATCTGTCACTAGTCCTCATTATAGAAGGCACCAACATTCTGCCCTCTACTTCAACTTGGTGAGACAGCTATTCTAACTCCAGCAGAAAGGCCTCAGGGAAGACAGTAAGAAGTCGCAGGTGACACCTTTTACTATTGAAACAGGATCTTCCTATGGAGCCCAGAGTGGCCGTAGGGTCCTAATGCTCCTGCCTCACAGTGACTAGAATTCCAATCCACCCTCAAGAGCAGTTGATTCATCGCTAGATCAGACAAAGACATCTAAGGCCCCAGGGTGCTAGGATTACCAGGGTCCTAGTAAGTTTCTGCAGCCTAAATTACAACCTGAGTCGGTGCTGCTATTTGGGACACCGCCCGATGCCCAGTGACATCACACCTTGGAACTCTTTGTCAAGCATAAGCTGTTATGGGAATGAAGTGCTAACACAATAAAAACTGGACTGAATACTCCTAGGTCAAGAATCCCCTGTTGGAAATGCCTTGGACCGCAAATTTTTAAATTCTAGATCCTCCTGGCTTTTAGAAGATTTATAAATACAAAAAAAGAAAGATGGGCATAATAATTTAAGCCAGTGATCCCAGTCATGGGAAACTGAGTCAGGGTGATGGAAGACTGTAAGTTCCAGGGCAACCTGTGTTTCAAGAAAAAAAAAAAGGCATGGTGAAGATTCCACTCAAGTAGAAAACAAAAGGGTTTCACATGGGCCTTGCCATCCACTGGTCAGCACTCTCATCACCACAGCCACAGGCAGACACTGGGGAACATTTCCCACTGTCTCTCTTTGGGATGCAATCCACCCCATGATTCTATGTGAAGAATCCCCCAAAGGTTGCATCATGTGAGGGACCTAGAAAGTTCCAGGATTGGGAGAATTTAGGAGTTTATGATTAGGGATGATCTACAGCTGTGGCAAAGCCTTTTCCCAGCACATGGCAGCCCTAGGTTTGTCCCCAACAGTAAAAATAAAATCCCCCAAAATAATTCAAACAAAATATCTTGAAGCCTGCGCACTGACCAGTCTCCTCAAAAGTGCGTAGGAACCTGGGTCCACATTTAGGACCCAGCACGGCCTCTGTGACCCGTGAGAAGGGATCTAATATGGGAATTAGTACAGTATGACTTATCCTTGTGGATACCTTTGGTGACAATAACCAACTGACCCCTGAAAACCCATCTACCTGGGGGGCTCAGCACTCATGTCACCCAAAAAGCCCAGATGTCAGCATGGGCAGGTGGTGAAGAAAGTTTGTCTCTCGTGAACATCAGTTGCTGCTCCTGATCTGACTCTATCCTCAGGAGACAATGTCACTCCAGAAAGTGTGGGTGTCAACGGCTCTTCCCAGGCCAAGGCTTGAATACTGCTTAAGTTCCACAATGCACAGCAGTGCTCACTCTAGAGCTAAATGTTCTACAGCTGAAAGGGGTGGGTGCTCTGCTGGCCACGCCCCTCCCCTGCAGTATTTAGTGCACTCAGAGTGTTGCTTCAGATGTGAGGGACTTCTTGAGGCTACTCCCATGGAGAATGGCAGATTCATCAGAACGGGGCACAGGGTGAGTTCAGAGCACAGCTGGGAGGAATTTAGGGATGCCAAGCCATGACTAAGACCAGATCCTGGGCTGACAGGCAGTTGAGCTGGAGAACTGGCATCCAAAGTGTGACTGCCTGAATTCCTCTTAGACCAAAAGCCCTGGATCTGAGCTACTTTGGTGCGTGCTCCTAAGTGGGGTCCCAGACACAGCTCAGAATTGGGGCTGTGCATGGACTTTGGTGCTGGCAGCAGGTGGCTTAGCCATAAAGTGCCGAGCTTTCCCATCTGTGCCCACTCAAACTCCTCTGTTTCATTTTAGGTGTGTTTGGTATAGTTTTGAGACAGGGTATCTTGTAGCAGCCCAACTCGCTTTGAGCAACAATGTAACATAAAAATAACCTTGAGTTCAAGATCCTCCAACCCCTCTGTCCCAAGTCCTGGAATTAAAACCTCCAGCTGTGACCATTTTACTGTAGCATAGGATCCATCTGTATTAGAGTGAGCTTTGGAAATACTGGAGCTCCGACTGTTCCTTAGAATTCAGGTTTCCTTAATTCTTAGCAGGAGTTTTGTGATGATGCTGATGAGAGAGTCAGGAGTTACACTGGGAGAGGTAACAGTCCTGGCAGCCCTGAGTGCTCAGTGAAAGTCAAGACAGAAGCCTGCTGATTAGCACCTGAGTGAAAGTGGGAGGATTCAGAGTTCAAGAACAGACTCAGTTACATACCTAAGACAATATTGCAACATTTTTGTTTCATTTTTGGCTTGTTTTCTTTGAGACAAGGTGTTAATTTATAGCCCTGGCTGTCCTGGAACTCACAATGCCTCTACCTCCCAAGGGATGGAATTAAAGGCATGTGCCAACATGCACTGCCACTAATTAATTTTTAATTAAACATGCTGGCACAATCCAGTAATCCCAGTGCTTAAGAGGCCGAGGCAGGCAGATATCTGGCTTCCTGACAAGTCTGATCTACAGAGAGCATGTCAGAATAGCCAGGGCCAAACAGAGAAACCCTGTCTCAAAAAATAAACAACAAAATGAATTTGTTTTAAAGAAGAGAGGAACTATTTAACAGAATTAGAGGCAGAGAACCAAAAGGTAATGGGCAGTGCAGAGTCTAGCTTCTGAGATGAAACTGGACACCATGGGGTTAGGGTGGGGATTCTCATCTTGGACTGGGAGACAGAGGGTGGCTTCAGGGATGGAAGGCTCAGTCAGTCATTAGTCAGGATTCTCAATCAAGAGGGTGTTGTAAGATCCAAAATGTGTGAGCAGTGTTCTGCATGAGACTAGAAGAACCTGCCTACCTATACAAAACAGCCAATGAAGAGTAATCACAAGCATATGTCTGGAGGTCCACAAGAGGTTAACGTCCACCTTAGTGTGGATTATTCAGAGCACAGCTGGAGAGGAGTAGAAGAGCTGATGGTGGCTGAGGCAGGAGAGGAGTTCAGGTGTGAATTTGAGCCAGTAAAGGAGCTTGTAGGTTGGGCAGAGCAATGAGAGGTCTAACAGCATAGCTGTTGAGATCCTTCAGATTAATTTGTCTTAAGAGCCTCATGCCATAGCCAAGGGCAGGAATAGATCTGACTATTGGGTGGCTGGGCTCACATAGCCCAACAGGTTTGGCCTTGCATCTGTGAGATTCCAAGTGTCTCCCTTTAGACACAGCCATGGAGAAGGTGTAGCAGTGAAGGTGCAGATGGCTTTGCAACGCTTGGCTTATGGTGTTGAGTACTTCATGCTCCACAGAGCTAGGAAATGTCCTAGAAGCCAGGGAGGCTGAGCATGAGGAAGACAGGTCTCTGGGAGAGAGAAATGATAACCAAAGTCACTAAGAACTTCCTGAATCACAGTGTCTGTTAACCATATATTTTATTTACTTATTTTTATGGGCCTGAGTGTTTCACCTAATAAATGCTTGTGCACCATGTGGTATGTCTGGTGCCCGTGAAGTCCAGAGTGATTCCCTAGAATTGCAATTACAGGTTAATAGGAGCCACCATGTGGACACTGGGAACTGAACCTTGGTCTTCTGCTCTTAGCCACTAAACCAACCATCTCTTCAGCACCACCCCCCAATTGTATGGTCATTAAGATTTAACCATTTGGCCTTCAGTATTTGAATTAATACAGATGTGACAAGAGTTATAGTTAACATGGTGGTTCAGGTATAGACAGGCAGGCATCTCATTGTATACAAAATATGAATCCTTCCTTCCTTCCTTTCTTTCTTTCACTCCTTTCTTTCTTTCTTTCTTTCCTTTCCTTTCCTTTTCTTTCTTTCTTTCTTTCTTTCTTTCTTTCTTTCTTTCTTTCTCTTTTTGTTTTATTCTTGGAGACAGTGTTGTTTTTTGTGTAGCTGACCTGGAATTAGCTCTGTAGAGGAAGCTGGCCTAGAATTCAGAAATCTGTCTGCCTCTGCCTCCCAAGTGTTAGGATCAAAGGCCTGTGCCACCACCACCACACATCCTTCTGTTTAAAGGAAAAATATAGTCTTACAGGGCAGCATGAGTTTAGCCCCGGTATAGACATTTTCCTAGGCCTCAGGAGCTGTAGAGTTCATGAAGGATTTGCTGCCTTCCCCTTTAGCCTGGCTAACTATGAGAGCTGCACACCCATGGGTGTTTGCTTCACAAGAGTCTGGAGGATGAGGGTCACAGGCTGAGGTAACTGTGTAGAGCAGAGGATGCCTGGTGAAGGTCAAGTGGGTAAAATGCTGAAATGCTGAGAGAAGAGGCCTATGGTAGGCGCCTCCTACACCTGAGACTTCCAACCCCAAAAAGCAGGGGGTAGAGAGTGAGGATGCACAGTGCACACAGGTCAGGAAAAGGCCATGTTCCTGAAGCCTCCATGAGTGGTGAGCAGGCTCTAGGGTACCATGAGGGACATCAGGAGCTTCTGCACTTTGTAGAATTACAGGGTTCCATGTTACCTCACATGCCCATGATTTGCCCCCTACTGCAGGGAGAAGCCAACACCAGAAGCCTCCAGCTCCCAGCCCTGCTTTTGCCATGTAGGTTTATCCAGAAAGAGCTTGGAAGTCCCTGGACCTGGAGTCTCAGGTGGTTGTGAGCCACCTGACCCTGGTGCTGGAGACTGAACTCAAGTCTTCTGCAAGAGCAGCAAAGACCTGTGCGCTGCCTGGCCCAGCCAGGGCTGTGAAATGGTGTTTATTTTCATGCTGAACAAGCCCAACAACAGTTTAGGTCCCTAGAAGCCACATAAACCTGGATGCAGTAGTGTCTGTCATCCAGCCCTTCCCACAGGGAGATAGGAGCCTAAAGTGGACAGTCTCTAGGATTAGGGGGAAGGGCTAGCCTAGCATACACAGCCATGGAGGAGAGGTAGAAGGTGAGGACCTGTGCTCAGGTTGTCCCTGACCTTTACACAGGCACATGAGCACCTGTACTCACAGAAACGCCATACAGACATACGTGAAAAAGGAAATAAAAACAAACAACATTGAAAATACAATATACTGGGGCTGGAGGGATGGCTCAGTGGTTAAGACCACTGACTGCTCTTCCAGAGGATCTGAGTTCAATCCCCAGCAACCACGCATTGTGTCTCTTAACCATTTCTACTCTCATATACTACCCTCTACTCTTGTGTCTGAAAACAGGGACAGCGTACTCAGATGGACAAAATAAATAGTTTTTTAAAATCCTTTTCTTAAAAAAAAAAAAACTCTTCTGTGACACATGATCATTGTGTGATTCCAAATGTCGCTAAGTCAGTAAAGTCCTATTGCTACATGGTCCACCAGTTGTGTCAGCCTGGTTGTAGAATGGCACAGTTGAAAAGTTGCTGGTCACAGTGATCAGGCAGCCTAGAAAGCTCACCATGTGCAGAGAAGGCTGTGCTGTGTCCTAGTCCTCTACCCCACACTGCCCCTCATCCCTACGAACAGAGCAAAAAGAACAGATGAGGAATGTTCCAGGATTCTTTCCTCTTTGATTGCCTTACTAACCTAGCCCTGTGCTACATGTAACCTTGTCACATCCTCTGTCCCATCCCTAAGCTCTCATACCTGTCAGATGAGACAGGGATCTTGCTTTGGGGGGAAGCTCTGGTCCCTCTCTGTCCTAACAGTCTCTGAGCCATCGCTGAAAGAGAGTCCTCTGAGGATTGAGGGATGTCCATAGCCAGTGCTCTGACTTCCAGGAAGGTTTGAGGAAGGTGGTCCTCTTCTTGTGGTGCCTCTAGTAGGAGCAGCCCACACTTGGGCCCAGCTCCCACTGTCAGAAAAAGGAGGGTGGCTCTGGTCTTTGCACAGCTCTCTAGCTGAATGAACAGTGCATCTCTCCTCTCTCTCTTGCAGGAAGTCTCCAGTCTCTGGTGCAGGTGCTGTTCCCAAGACAAAGGAAAGGAAAGTGCTAAGTGAGGGTTCCCGGGATCCTTTAAAACATTGTATGTATTGTCTTCATTAATGTTTCTGTTTAATTTTTTATTCCATGTGTATTGATCTCATTGTAGGGGTGTGCATTCCAAAGCATGAGTGTTGAAGGTAGAGGAAAAAGCATGGGAGTCACTTTATCCTACCATGCGGGGTCCCAGGCTCTGAACTGGGTCATTGAGCTTCTTTACAAAGAGCTTTCATGCTGAATTTCTTGCTGGCTCTGATTTCAGGGAGAGCATCTCATAGAGCCCAGACTGGCCAGTAAACTACTGATCATCCTACCTCAAGCATTGCCATCTACTTCATGAAAGGTTGAGTTATTGACATGAGGAACTGGGGATGGGCAGAGGTGCATGACTGAGGCTATCTCTGCTCAGTGGCATGCCTTTGGGGACAGATAGTTTTCATCACTGAGGTGTCATTTGAGTGCAGTACTCCTCTGGAGAGATGGAGTCTCTTTGGCCAGGGCATCAGGTTCTCCAGACAGGACTTGAAGGTGGAGGTCTGGAGGCCAGGCCTGCATTCCTCTTCAGAAGCTGCAGTCCCCACTCTGGACAGTGCTATAGCACAGGGTCACATATCCAGTTCCACCCTGAGACCTGCTGAGTCACATGCAGGTTGTGCTGAGAAGCAAACTGGGGTCTCCTGCAAGGGCAGTGAGTGCCTCTCAACCACTTACTCATGCTTTCCTTAATTGTACACTCGAAGTGGGGCGGGCATGACACATGTGGGGGTCAAACACAAATCAAGGGAGTTTTTTCTCTTTTTGTATCAGAGAGGGCCTGAGGATCAAACTCAAGCTCTCAGGATTGACAGTGATGCCTGGACCTGGTGCGTTCAGGGTAGGGGATGAGGGTTTAGTCCTAGGGATGGAGCCCAGGACCTCACATATGCTAGGCAAGTGCCTAATCACTGAGCTACATCCCCAGCAGATGTTGGTTGCAAGAGAACTTGGGCCCTCACCATGCCAAAGGAGCACTCTATGACTTAGTGGCCCCAGCCTGGTAGTCTTGTTTGTAACCTCTGCTGTGTTTGCATGCTGCCTGAGCTTATTAATATAGCCACATCCTCAGGGTGACAAAAACTTCATGGAGACTCCCACTGTCAGATACCTGAAGACAGGTTTCAAAGAGAACAGGTAACCAGTGCAGAAGTCTCACAGTGTTCGTGTGAAGTACATGGAATATAAGTCCTAGATGACAGAATGCTCAGAACACTGGTGTCCCCACTGTTGGAAGTAACCAGGACCACAGATCCCAGTCTTTCATCACACCTGAAGACCCCTAGCTGGCATGGTGGCACATACTTCTCATCCCAACACTTGGGAGGCTTAGTCAGGAGAATCTCCTGAGAACAGGAGTAGGAGGACAGCCTGGCCAACCCATCAGGTGTTACCTGCAGGTCTAGTTCCAGACATAATCCTAGCATGCAGTCATCCCCGGCCATGCAGGGAAAGCATCATGGCACACCAGGAAGCCAGTGAGGCCCATGTTGCTTGACTGGGCAGCTACTTGTTAGCCATAAGGACTAGGGCTCAGAGTGCCCAGAGGCTGTGAGACTGAGGGTTTCAAGGACCCAGCAGCAGGCCAGATGGTCTCAGCCTGGACTCGATACTGAAGAAGGAAGGAGCCCTGAGTCCTGGGCCAAAGCTGTTAGTAGCCCCATGACCTGGGCTGCTGGTGGCTGCTGGGGTCAGGAGCAGTGTCTTGGTGGGTCCTGCTGTGGTGAGAGAGAGCAGCAGAACTTCTGGAGGACAGAGAGGGAGCAAAATAGAATGGGAAGCCAGTGTAGAGATCTCAGAGTGTTTGTGTGAAGCAGAGCTAGGAAGTGGGTTGCAGGGGCAGGGGAGTAGCAGGCTGTGCCTGTAGAGATGAGTCAGCCCAAGGGAGGAGTTGTCAGAGACCAGCAGCATGGGGTAGGGGAATATCTCCGGGGAGGGGCTCCTGTCCCTCCAGGACAGTCTCCATCAGAGACTGAAGGGCTGGGCCTGAGAGGGGAATTAGGGATGAGGGAGAGACTGGAGAGATGTGGGAAAAGAATGCACCTAGGAGTGAAGCAGGGCCCCCAATGTGGGATGGCTGAGGCCCGACAGAGTTGGATGTTGCTGATCCTACATTAGGCCAGGCCAGAGGGCCGAAGCTCCAGCAGCCAGAAAGGAAGCCAAAGTGTCTGAGGAGGCCTGCATCAGATTGAGTCTCATGAGGGTCCCACCAATGGCCAAGGCAGGATTTGTTGAAAGCAAGGTTGTGGGTATAATTGTTCTCACCTCGGAAGGGAATAGGTGGCCATGGGTCTCACAGGTACTGATGGTGCAGGGACAGGAGACCTATGGACTGACCTCATTGCCACAGGGCGGCTGAAGTCTCTTGTTGCCTTCAGTTAGTTGTTGTATTAACTTGGTAGCTTCATTTCTTGAGAAGCTTGGGTGGATGAGGTGTAGAGGAAGAAGGTCCAGCTGAGAGGAGGGATCCAGAGTGTTCCATGGTTGGCAAACAGGTTCTGAGATCTGGCCTGTGCACTCATGCCCATGTAACTGTTTGTCTTAGCTGCAGGCTCAAGAGGGTTGAACTGACCCAGGATCAAACACCACATGTGCCCTGTGTTTTCCAAGCTTTCTCATGGTTGCAAGCTCTGGGCGAACTCACATGGACTTTTCCATCATTCCCTGAGCTCTAGGTGACTCGGATGGATCATGGAGAGATCTCTAAGCCTATGCCAGCACAGCAGTGACATCATGGCAGTGTCCTCTAGGGTTCCAGGACTGGATCTTTTTTTTTTCTTTCTCTGCTGATATAAGGAATAAGACATCCTATAAAACAAGGCCAAGCCTTCCTAGAGTTGAAGCCCAGAACACACAAGACTCCCCCAGGGATGGGCCCATCCAAGAAGGTGTGGGATGTTTTGTGGCTTAGGTTGTTTCACGGTGAGTGAGAAGTGTCTAAGACGCACACATGTAGCTGCTTGGGAGCTGGGGAGGTCATGGGACCCCCTAGATCTGATTCTGCAGATGACTGTGAACATCCATGTGCTGGGATCTGAACTCTGGTCCTCAATCACTGAGCCATTCCACTGGCCCCTGGCTTTCCCTTCCTAGAATGTTTCTGTATTTCCTCCTACTTGATGCCTTGATGCTGGCTCCTAGCCCAATGGCCTATATACAAGATGAATTCTATAAATGTCTTATAAACACTAAGTATCCTGTGAAGGGTACTAGTGCCCTGTTCATAACAGGAAGGCTGAGGAATCCAGTCTGCAACAAAGAGAAGGCCGGGTGCTTTTCCTGTCATTCAGCATGAAGGGCCAGTCCTGCTTTTCACTGCAGGGTCCTGGTTATGCTATGGGTCTTCCTGGTGCAGCAGTCGTATCCTATGACACACGATGTGTCTCCTGCAGGAGGAAGAGTGGTCGAGTCACAGTACCTGCAATATGACAAGAAAACGAAAAAGGTGATGAAGTCCTTGACTCCCAGAACCACAGGAAGTGGGTGAGGTGAAGGGCAAGTAGGGAGACAGTGGAATCCTGGAGGACACTGTTGGGGCCTTTACCAGGTGCCTCTGTGACATCCAGGCTTGGACACAGGGATGAGTCTGGGTATCTAGCATCAGCCTATGTCAGTCTCCATGGTCTACGGCCCCTGCACCTCTTCACTGCTCCTCTTGCTTTGGAGACCTCTATTTTGCCAAGCCTTTTCTTCAGGACCATCCCCTGAATCATCCAGTGGCTCCCAAGAGACAGGCACTGACAGCAGACATTTGGTATGGATCACAGGCGAAATTGTCATGGGGCTTTTGCCATCCTACCCAGAATGCTGTGAAAGGCCCCACTTTGGTGGCGTTCACTTCTGGAATGTCCTGTGTGATAGTTTCAGCTGTGAATAACAAGGCTAGCAGTTTCTACTGCTGCCCACACAGGCCTCCAGCTCCCTGAAAGCTGCAGTGCTCACCTAGAAGGGAAGCACATTCAGGACAGGGAGAGCCCTGAGGAGCTCAGTCAGCTTCCTGGTCATCCCTGCAGGGACACCTCACCCCTGCAGTGTGGTCATCCCCGCAGTGACACCTCACCACTGCAGTGTGTGGTCATCCCCGCAGTGACACCTCACCCCTGCAGTGTGTGGTCACCTCTGCAGTGACACCTCACCCCTACAGTGGGTGGTCATCCCCTGAGTGACGCCTCACCCCTGCAGTGTGTGGTCATCCCTGCGGTGACACCTCACCCCTGCACTGTGTGGTCATTCCTGCAGTGACACCTCACTCCTGCAGTGTGTGGTCATTCCTGCAGTGACACCTCACCCCTGCACTGTGTGGTCATCCCTGCAGTGATGCCTCACCCCTGCAGTGCAGACCTTTGGGCCTGTGGCCTTCAGGTTCCAGATTATCTGTTAAACTCCGTTCATAATCAGAATGTTTTGTGATCAGCCTCTGCCTGGACTGTACTCCAAGAAGAGTTCAAGGGTTTCTGTGGCAACATCTAGCGATCAAGCCTTAGCAAAAGGATTCCCACATCACCCTGCAGGCAGATTCCCATAGTCATCCCTAGTCCATTTAAGCTGCTGCTGAAGATGCCTTGAAGGCATAACCACAGCGACCCCGTGTGTTCAGAGGTGATGTTTTCGTTCAGGAACCTGATGCTGAGTCTTCTCCTAACCCAGCAGGCGGTCCCTGCATCAGGCTGGAGTCTTGAGTTTCTGTGTTGTCCTGATACCACCTGCTGTGTTCTCCTGGGGCAGAATGGATCTCAGAAGGTCTGGGCCAGTCTCACTGGTTGAGGATTCTTGCAAGGCCTCATCTCCAATTCCTGAGGGAAGGTGTAGGTTAGGAGAATGCCTGGATTTGAAATTCAGTGTTTTCAGATTTCAGGATTGGATGAGGGGAACTCAGCATGTGCATGTGTCCATGTCTCTGTATGCATGCACATGCAGGCCAGGGATGGACACCAGCAACCTTCCTCAGTCACCCTATGCCTCTCACACAAAGGAGCACTCACACAGAAGCTGTGGCTCACAGATGAGGCTGGTCAGGCTTAGAGTCCCAGAGATTCTTCTGCTGTGCTTCAAAACTTGAATGTGTGTGTGTGTGTGTGTGTGTGTGTGTGTGTGTGTGTGTGTGAGAGAGAGAGAGAGAGAGAGAGAGAGAGAGAGAGAGAGAGAGAGAGATTCTACCAGCTTGTACAACCATGCATGCACATATGGATGCCAGAGGGAAATATCCGGTGACTTCCTTTTGGAACAGGGTCCTAATCAACTATCAGGTCTCTATATCTTAATATCTCGCAGGGGTCCCAGCGTGAGCATAGCCAGGGCATACATATGCTTGGCTGTCAGGCAGGCAAGAGGCAGAGATCTTGTTCTATTTTTCATGGTTAATGCTCTTAGTGCCCTTGAGGGCCTGGCTGACACCTGCCTGGAGACTGCTGGATCTGATGCTGGCCTAGACAGCCAGGGCTATTGATGATGGATGTCCAAAGTGGCCCTCATTCTTGGCAAACTTCTCTCTTCTAGTCTAAATGTGCTTGAGTGTTTAATGCAAGGACTGGGTTTTAGTGTTCCTCTTCCATCCTGCTCCCTCCTTGTTTCTTCAGCGGGTCACCTGCCCTAGTGATGAAAGAGAAGTGTGTGAACCACAGCACCACCCTCCCATGCTTCTGCTTGCTGGTCTGTGGTATCTGTTGATGTAGAACCGTTCCTGTGGCGGTCCTGTTGCTGTTTGTGAGTTTTGAGGATTTACGCCAGTGTAGTAATGTGCATAGTCATCCTGGGAAACACCACAGGAAGTTGGTCCCCAGGTTTCAGCACACAGAAGCACAGGCCAGAAGAGATGCCCAGGTGTTGAAGGAGGTCCGGTAGATGTGCTGTTAGTTTCCTGTGTCTGATGCATGATTGTCCCTTGCTTAATAAAATGTATACACAAAACTCTTTAAGTGTCCCACTGACCTCTGAGAAAGAACATCAGTGGGAAGATGGCTTTGAACTCTTAACTCCCTGTTCCTTTCCTCATAACAGGTTTCTGTAGCAACCAAAGGAGAGAAGCCACCTGAGGGAAGGAAGTCCAAGACAGTGCCTAGGAGCAGAAGTAGGGTCTGGCTGTAGAGGGGACAAGTGGCTGGGTATAGGGACTCTAGGATCAGAAAAGAGGTTGCCTGGCATCTCCCACAGCAACGAAGACAGTCACGCATAGTCATGCTCAAAGGCCAGTCTGATCCACACAGTCCCTCATTTCCCAGGCGATTATAGATGGTGTCAGGTAGCAGTTGAAAACTGCCATCATGCCATCAGGGCATGATTCAAGTGTTTATTAAGGTATCATGGCATCAAGAGTATATGAGGACATAGCCATATGTACACAGAACGACTTGCAGATCCAGAGAGCAGGGAGGGAATAGTCAGGAGCTCCTGCTTGCTGCTGCCTTAGGGGTTCTACAGAAATCCCAGTGGCACTTGGGAAGTGGAGGCCATATCAATTTGGGATTGTGGCCACATGGGGAGATTGAGACCAGCCATGTGCTGTGGCATCAGAACACTGTACAGCGATGACAAAATGGAACATAAAACACTGGTTGGCCAGCTTTGATACTGCTGACTCCTGACGTGGCCAGGGGCCATCCGGTTCACCAAAGGCTCAGCCAACAGTTGTCTCTCCACTCACCAAAAGTCAAAGAGTGGCCCAGCTCCACAACCAAATGTGTGCCCACATTGCAATGACTCCGGTACTGTTTCACCTCAGCTGCGGAGATCTCAGGATCCATGAGTGTCCAGCACGCACACACCCGAAAGAGACAGTCTTAGGGGTCGTAGGCAGCACTGAGGGTGGTGAGCCTCTGCCTCACGGCTCAACGGCCCTGACCTTGGCATTGTTTGGGCACAAGAGAGCAAAGTGCTGGGGACAGACAACCTGCAGTCTACCATGCTGGAAGGGCATGACTAACACTGATTGATCACATCCATGTGACTACTGAAGCTTTTCCTGCTCTCTGTAGTGGTGACCTTACAGAAACCATGCACACCCGGTTTAGACTGTATTAAAGTAGCCACCATTTCAGGGTTCCCTGCATTAATAAACTACACCTATTTAAATGAATTCAGTGTTCCTGTGGTTTGAGTCCAGACCCCTTGACACCAGATCTTCCCTTCTGCAGCACGTGGGAAAAAGGCTAAGTTTAGGAAAGGTGACGTCTTGTCATAAGTTGTGTGACAAGAGGGATGGTGAATGATCCCTTGTGATAAGAATCAAGGTTTCCTCTGTGGTATTTAGGTCTATACTGGCCCTGTGCAACAGCTTCAAGAACCCATTTCTGATTTTCCTTGGGATTCCCGTGATGATGCACTCAGACATGATTGGAAACAACCAAAACGGTGGTCAGACTTGATTTATAAAATGTAGGTAACATTGCAAACTTAAGTTGTAGGATATTTGATCATATTGTCATCCCTAATATTGTGTTATTTACTTAGAAAAATACCTTCTGGCTGTGTAGTTCAGCACTAGCACCAATATTTCACCCCTAAGCTATTTTTGTTTGTTTGTTTGTTTGTTTGTTTTTTGTTTTTGTTTTTGGATGAACAAGTACTTTCCTATTTTGAGGCCCAGCCCTAGCTCTTACTTCTTTGCACAGTCATAGAGAGCCCTCAAACATATACTCAGACAAAGCCAGGGGAGTGTATAAAAGGGCCTAAGGCAATACCACATAATGACATTGAAAGTGGGCTCTCTTCTTGATCCACGCCTCCAGCTCTCCTGACATCTACATGAATTATAACTCCTAATGCAGTGTAAATGATGTCTGCGCTATTGCTGAAGGAATCATGAGAATAACAACTCTAAACATCCCACCATGGATAGAATTTGTGGAAAGAGGTGACTGGCAGCCAACAAGAGGGCTCTACAGTTAAAGGGGCTTGCTGTCAAGTCTGATGAGCTTGACTCAATCCCCAGGATCCACGTGGTAAAAAGGAGAGAACCAAGGGCCAAGCTGTCGTCTGGCTTCCACTCATGTGCTTACATGTATGTGAGTATATATGTATATGTCTGTATGTACGTGTGGATATGAATGTGTGTATGCATGTATGTGTATACGTGTATATGTATATGTGTGTATATGTCTGTCTATATGTGTGTATAGGTGTATTTGTATGTGTGTATATGTATTGTATGTGTGTATGTGTGTATGTATATGTGTATGAGTGTATGCATGTATGTGTGTATGTGTGTATATGTGTGTATGTGTGTGTGTATGCATGTAGGTGTGTATATATGTGTGTGTGAGCATGAATGTGTATAGTCATGTATATGCATGTGTTTTCAGGTATGTGTATTCGTGTATATGTACGAATGTATGTGTGTATATGTATGTATGGACACACAAACACACACAATGTTAAAACATAAAAAGCTCCTTGGAGTATTCACCGTGCCTGGATAAGTGGTGACCATGTGGGGGAAACACATGTCCATGTAAGCACACCTGTTCACATGCGCTGAGTAATGCCCAGCCTGGACTTGAGCTCACTACCTGCCCAACAATGAGTTTCTGCCCACCTGGTCTTCTCAGAGCCAGGCGACGATTGTTCCTGCCATTCCAGTTCTGTTCCAGTTTCTCATGCCGCAAACCTTCTAGCTTGAATCTCACCTACTGACGCAGGAACCTAACAGCCTCCAACCCAGTGAAGTAAGTAAACTTCTTCCTGACATCCTCGGGCTTGGTGTCCCCATGAGTCACAGGGAGGAAGGATGGCATGCACCAAGGAGAAGGGCCATGGGCAAGGAAGACAGGATCATAAGTCAGTCATCACTGACACCAGCAAAGTGTGTGCTTCAGAGCTGGCTCTGCTCACTCTTGTCCCAGTGGCAGGACTTAAGAGTGGTGCATACCTGTCACCCAGCACTCAGAGACGTCTGACGCCCAAGAACCAGGAGTTCATGGCCATCTTAACTAATGGTGAGTTCAAAGCCAGCCTGGGCTGCATGAGACTCAGTCTCAAAGCAGGCAAGGAGGAACTTGCTATATTTGAGCAAGGAAGCTGCCATCCTCCTGGGTTCTAAACATTCACTGCAATACAGAAAGATGCTAGGGCTAGTGTGGCAGAAAGTAGGAGACAGAGAAGCCAGGTTAACCCTCACTAATCTCCTCATGCTGTGTGAGCTATGAGTAGATGGTGCCCTATACACTGTGGACAGGATGGTCTCTCAGACGGTTCAGAAAGCCATGGAGGACTCCAGCAATTCTCCACTTGGGTGTCACTTGAGTCTTATACGTGTGTGTTTACAAGCCAAAACATAAAATCCATAGGTGACTGTGTGAATTCAACATGGCCCAGCCATGTGCTGGAATATTATTCAGCCTTACATAGGATTCAGATTTTGACCCTTGAACAGGAATGAGAATGGTAGCCATTCTCCTAAGTCAGACCTCCAGGCAGTGCAAAAACAAACTAATACTGTATGACACCACTGAGGGCTGCAGTGTCACCAATTATATAAAGACAGAAAGCAGGAAGGTTTACAGAGCCCCAGGGGTGACACGGGGTGGGGAGGTTGGAGGGTAGGTGTGTAAGTGGGACTGAGCCTCAGAGGAATCAGACATGGCTGCAGAATATGCATGTGGCTGCCTCCCATACCTGTGGGTGCTGCCTCCTCAGAAAGGCAAATACAGCAAAATAATGGAACAGAGGGGACAGGCTCTGACCTCCTGTAGACACACAAAAATGATGTGACAGAATGTGCACACTGCTGCCTTGCTGCAGGAGCAGTTGAGCTTCCAGAAGGGTTGAAAGAGGCTGGAAGGGCTGAGCATGGCACTGAGTTCAAGGACATAGCTTTAGGTCCTGGGGAACTTAGGGTGCCCTGGCCCCATCCCGCTGATACTGAGGGACACAGCTGACATTCAGGGTGATGGCTGGGCTGGGCTGGGGAATAGGTGTCCACTCTCACCTGCTCCAGCTTGAAGATGTGCTGGGTGAAGTAGGACTGCAACTGCTTGTTGGATTCATTGATGCAAATCTGCTGGAAGCTATTCTGTTCAAAGTCTTCAAATCTGAATATGGCCAAGACACCAATGGGCAAGCACTGGGAGACAAGGTTTGGTTATAGCCGGGGCCTCCTGGGAAGACTAGCCGTCCTGAGAGGAGTTGCAGCAGAGGGGTGTGTTTTCCTGACCTGTTTGGTACCCAGTGTTTTTTGCCAAGGGTTCCTTTATTACTTCTTGATGGAACCAGGCCTGCACATATCCAGGAAGCATTGGGGTGGAACCTGGGCTTGGTGCCCACATGCTGGCATCGCTGAGGGTGAAGTCTAGCCTATCACACTTCCAGACACCGAGTGCAGATGCCTGGGTTCCTATAGAATGGCGGTTCTTACCCTTCCTAATGCTGTGACTCTTTATTTCAGTTCCTCATGTTGTCATCCCAACATAAACTTATTGGAGAGCTACTTCATGAGTGTCACTTTGTTACTGTGAGGAACTGTAGTGTAAATGTCTGGTGTGCAGGAGCGCTGATGTAGAACCCACAGATTGAGAGCAGCTGCTGTAGAGGATGAGAGTCCCCTGCCAGCCCTGGTGTTTGCAGAGATCCCGTGGCTTCCTAGTCTCCATGGCTTTCCCAAGGACAGGGTTTATTCTTGGCCGTCTCAGGGCCCGGGACCTCACAGAAACAGCCTCTCCCATGTCCTTCCAGTTGAGGAGAGTGTGGTTGGGCCTCAGCACAGAACAGTCAAGCAGGGCGCTGTATAGACACTTGGACAGGGAGTCTCCTGCAGTTATGGCCTCTGGACAGAGGGGTTTCTTACCTGGGGTGGGGCAACCGTGCCAGGTACAGGCAGTGATGCTCAGAGTCAAGACCTAGTTTTGTCTTATTTTCATAGACAATGTTGCCCAGGCTGGCCTCGAACTTGCCGTGTAGCCAAGGATAATTAAACAACTGATCCTACTGCCTCTACCCCCCATGGCCTGGCATTGCAGATGAGTGTCACCAGAGCTGGCTTGTCACAGCTGCTATACGGCTCTAAGTCAGGGGCCTCATGTGCAGGAGTGTTATGACTGTGCCATCCCCACCCTGCAACCAGGGTTTTCACCTTTCTCCTGCTGAAGTCTGCTTAATCCTACCATGGCCCCAGGACACAGCAGCTGTGGGAGACTCAAAGTCTGGGGCTTCAGCACAGCATGGGTACACAGCATGGCATGCAGCCTACACGGCTGTGAAAAAGCCAAGGAAGTGCTTCTCAGCTCACCCCCTGTAGGAGTGTCTAGTCCATCCTTCTCTCCATGGACGCAGACATCTGCTTCCAACTGCCCGACATGTCCCTCTGGTTTTGACTTTCCTGGATGCCATGTCAATGCCACCACACAGAGTGCTGCCTCTACTGGGGACACTCACACAACCTCTCTGGGGGACATCTGAGCCAAGCAGGGATTGGGTGCACTGCAGAGAGGTCAAGTCATGTCGTGAAGTACCTTGTCCCACAAAGGCTCACTGTTCAGGGAGTTGACTGGAAAAGTAAGCCTATGCCCCTGGGCAGGGTCCCCATAGGGAGTGTCCCACACCCTGCCATCAGGTCTATTCCTGGTGCCATGCAAATTCAATATGCAAGACCCAATGCTCTGGAAATGTCAAGAGCTAATGGAAATGTACCAGGAAGTGCACACCATAGCAAAGGGAGAGGATGGCACAGAGACCTATGCTATGGGTTAAGGGGCACGGAAAGGCAACCTCGAGCACAGGGGTCAGTCACCTCTTTCACAAACAAGGCAAAAGGTCAATGCTCTCAGCTCTGGGAGCTTAAAGGGCTCTGTGGTTCCTAAGCCCTGCAGCTGCAGCCAGAAGCAGCACTGAACAGGATGTAAATGCTGAGTATGGCGATGTCAATAAAACTTTATTTACAAAACCAAATTGGTGGTGGTGCTGGTGGTGGTGGTGGTGGTGGTGCTGGTGGTGGTGGTGGTGGTGGTGGTGGTGGTGGTGGTTGCGGACTGGTTCATTTCAAAGCATGCTGGAGTGGCATGGCCACTGAGCATCAGGAAACACAGAAAGGAATGCGACCGGACGCAGGGCTCCCAACACCCTAGACGTCGACCTATGGCACTGGAACAGGGTCCCTGAAGGTAAGTCTGGACAGTCAGATAAGGTAAGTACATTTTATTACAAGGAAATGGGACAAGATAAATCTTCTCTTCATCTCGCTATGCTTAAGCATCTTTAAGAGTGCAGGGAATTCATGTCTATCAGTCTGGTTTAGAAAAGTGTTTAGAGACAGCAAGAGTACACTCCTTGGTTCCCTTATGAGGGTTCCAGGGATTCTGATATCTGGGTCAAAGTGAAAGTTAAGGAGAAAAAGGCTGTCAGGCAGGGCAAAAAGATTCCAATTTCTGGTCTCTTTGGGCTGTAATTTTTACTGTGTTCAAGGCCATGAATGCAGACAGGGTAATAACGAATACAGAACAAGAAGCTACAGCTTCATTAAGACAAAACGAAAGTAAAAGTTTTGCCCTCTGCACCACTGCCTGAAGCAGGTTTTTCTAAGTCGTTTCCTGAGGATGGCATGTTGACCATTAGATTCACACGATGATAATGACGAATTCACCTGCTTTTTCTTTTCCTATAATTAGGCCAGCATCGATTCAAGGTGTGGCCCAACCGACTTATTATAAAGGATGATACTGGTTGGTTGAAAAAGGTAGTAGCTTTCTATGAACCATATATTAAGTTTTTATGTCTATTAAAATTAACATTGGAAAGAACAGTGGTAGGAGAGGAAGCTGGAGGACAACTGCTGCAAATGCTTGCTTTTGAAAATGCTAATGAAGAGTACAGGAGAGCGTTATTACTTATAAAGGAGGCTGGGGATATTAATGCTTATATGAAGGCATGCAAGGGTATCTTTTCTGAAAATGGAAAGATGGATAGTTGGCACATATTGATCCAGATAGAGTTATTAAATTATATGTTTAAATACTCTTGAATATCCTACAGGCACTTTCGCTCAGGATGAGTTGCCTTTAGAATGGATATATATTAAATAAAACTTTAACCAAACATTAACAAATTATGAGGAACAAATTTCTTTAATTATTCAGCAAGGCATACAAAGACCTGTTACTCTGTGGGGATATGATTGTGCTGCTATTGTTTTCCCATTAAGCAAAGATAAAGGGGAATATTTAATGCAGATGTCTGAGGTTTTTCAATTAGCCATGATTTCTTACACTGGAAATATTGAATTTCATCCTCCCCATAGTAAATTGTGGGATTGCTTTAAAAAACAAAAAAAAATTGATAAATACACTAATTTCTGTTGATCCATTACCATCAGCCTTTACTGTGTTTACAGATGGCTCTAACACCAAGATGGCTTATTGGACCAAAGATTAATTTTGGGGACAAGAATCTTCTTTTGGGTCAGTACAACAAAATGAATTATTAGCGGTAATTAATGTATTCCAGGATTTTACTCATGACGTAAAAATATTATAGCTGAGTCCGCTTATGTTGTAGGAGTAGTACAGAATATTGCGACTGCTGTTGTTTCTACATCTAAGCCTATATTAAATGTTATTCTCACATATTAAAGGACTATTGTTATTATGAAACTCTAGAATATTCATTACACATACTAGATCACATTCAAAATTTCCAGAATCTTTAACACTTGGCAATCATATGGTAGATCAATTAGTGGCATTTGCTACCCCAGAAGAACACAGTCATAATCATGCCAATACAGGATATTTACATATTAAATATAAGCTTCCCTATTCTCAAGCCAAACAAATTATTGCTAATTGTCCTATGTGTCAGTCTTCACGTATAAAATGTGTTCCATCTCAAATTAATCCCAGAAGGATGCAACTTAATACATCGTGTCAGATCGATAAAACCCATATTTCTGAGTTTGGTCGCCTTTCACATATAGATGTAAGCATAGATAATTTTTCAAAATTTGTGTGGGCTACACCATTGCCAGGAGTACGCACTGCTCATGTTATACAGCATCTATTGGAAACTTCTGCTGTTATGGGACTGCCTTCTAAAATTAAAATTGATAATGGACCAACATATATTTCTTATCAATATAAACAATTTTGTCAACGGTATCATATTGTACATATTACTGGTACAGAACACAATACACAAGGACAAGCTTTTGTTGAAAGAATTCACCATACCCTGAAATGACAAATTATAAAATTAAAATGGGGGAAAAGAGATGGCCTTATGCAACCTGAATGGAGTTTGCAGAGCAGTCCCAGAGCTATATGGCACAAGCATTATACGTTATTAATTTTCTTAATTTACCACAAGGTGAAGTTATATCAAGAGCAGATAGACACTTTGTTGAACTTACCCCCAGAAGGCATGGAACAGACAGTATGGATAAAAATTGCCCGGGATGCTGAATGACAGGAAGGGACATCATTGTATGTAGGGGAGAGGGTTTTGTCTCATTACAGGATGGGAGACTATTCTGGTTACCCGGGAGATGGATCCAAGCACAGAATAATAAGAACTGCTCCCTACCCTCAAAGGAATCCAGTTAAACCAGCTACATTTTCTCCTGATTGATGTTCTCAGGAGATGAGGAGGTGTCCTCCATTACTGAGGCCCTGGCTTCTCTTAGTGTCCACAAACAACAATGGATAAGGATCCGTGCAGTGACAACCCTATTACCTAGGTGGGGTCAGGTGAAGCGATTAAGCACTGAAAGGAATAATTTTGTCTCCTTCAGGAAAGTCCTTTACTGCTGAGCACTTATTCTCAGCAATGTGTGTTTTACTCATGGTTTCTTCTGCTGCAGCCAATGCCAGTTATCGGGTTTATATTGCTTATCATGATGAAATCCTACCAATTTTGTGTTAGTAAATATATGGATAATGACACAGAACATGATTGGAAGTTAATTCAAGCCTATTTAGAGGGTAATGAAAGTGCTTCAAAAGTAATTAATGCCTTGAAATATGATGTTCGAATGTCTTTTGGTAAACAGCTAGAAGATACTACCCCTATGGAAATAGCGAAATTATTGGCTGATCAATTGACAGGATTAGATCCCAAGGCTTGGCTTCAAAGGATTTTCCATAGCATGGGAGGAGCTAGTTTTGCCATAATCTTATGTACATTATGTATTATGTTGCTTTATTTTTACATGACTAAACCCCTACAAGGACCTTTAGCTATGTTATGTAAAGTGTTACTTTAAAACAAAAGAAAAAAGAAGGAATTGTTAAGACATAGAGATGCAGCTCCCAGGCAGGGTCAAGAAAGGCCTGGTGACAGATTCAAGTAGGGTCTGGAATGCCGCCCTGGAAAAGAAAATGTTTTTCTCACTTGGCCTTAAATTATGTTCTGCTGTGTCCCGTTTCTGTGGAAGTGGTTCTAACGCTCTCTTGGTAATGGTGAGTATATTTTGATTATAATAAGAGAGGTTATTCGTTATATGAATAACTTTAGGAGAAGCTTTCGTTTATTCGTCTTTCTTTGTTTAATCTTCCCTCATTGTTCCTGGTATCCTGGGAATAATAATCTTATGGTATCTTGACACAATGAAAATTGTAGTAATGCATATTCTTAGCTTAATAAGGATTAATAAAGCTTGCAACTGCGTGCAGTTTCTTCTGCCTTTGCTCTGCACCCCCTGTGTCCTGGGGGTATGCGACCATACCCAGGGCCCCAACTCACTACACATTGACAATGGGTCACCCCACAAAACACAGAAGCATCTACCTTAGTCAAAAATGGACATTTTATTGAATGCATACACTAACACTGATTGATCACATCCATAGCTAAGATACTATGGGCAGATCCGTGGCCCAAAATACATTCCTCTAAACCTATAAAGCGAAAGAAAGAAAGAAAGAAAGAAAGAAAGAAAGAAAGAAAGAAAGAAAGAAAGAAAGAAGGAAAGAAAGAAAGGAAGGAAGAAGAAAAAACACAAAAAACTTAAGCTTCTCATAGGAACTTCGCAGGAAGTGTTGTCTGGCGGTCAGTTCTGATTAGGCCATTTTAGATGAAACACTGCACAGTGACCCTTAATGTGATGGCCCCTATATAAAGCTTTTTGCAATATTGGAATTTTAACAAACCTCATCCAGAACATACAGCAGAGGCAAGGATGTGATCACCATGTCCTTGCTCTCTATCAGGTTATTTTTCTGTGTCCTTGATTGTCAGGCATAGAACAGCAACAATCTGAAATAGCTGGTAGACATGGAACAAAGTGGCTAAAACTATAGTTGTGGGTTGCACACCTCAACTGTCAATGGCTAATGCTGTCCTCAGAGACCTCGGAGGCCCCTCTTGTAAGACTGTCTATTGGAAATGGAAGCACTGACTTCAAAGTGAACCGGGCCAGCCAGGGAGAGGGCAACATGGATACGTGAGACCCTGTCTAAAACCAGCACAAAAACCAACCCTTCATTCAAAGCATCATCTATTAATTCTTTATTATTTACCACTTTCTCCCTACCAGCCTTTCAGTCTGGAATGGTAGAAAAGGACTGGGAATGTTCCTTCTATTCTAAGGACCTTGATCTCTCTTTCCTTAGGTCCACATTAAGAACACATGCAAATGGATATCACCATCTGAACAACTTAGTATCATCTACTCAGTATATCTAGCCTAATGCTGTGCTATGACAATCTCAAGCTTCCCTGAGTTTCCCTGACCTAGCAAGAAGTATGAAGTACTGAGGCCACACCCCAGTGATCCTTTCAAGGGGTTAGAAGAAAGCCGTGAGAGATGCTCCACTTCTTTGTCCTTAGATTAAATCACATTGACACAATGTGGGTGGACTATTTAACCAGATATGTTTCTCCCACCCCACCTTTCTGAGTTCAGACCATGGCAGAATTCATGCCCCACCACCCTAGATATTGAGTTTAGTGATATGTAATTATTATTTAAACCTATGTATTAAATTTTGTCATTTTGTTAATTTTTGTGGTTTTCCCAGTCTTCTTTGATTAACTTTCCTAGTTTTATTAATTTATCCCGTGTTCTCTGGTATTTTGTCCTTCCCTTCAAACTAAAGTATTCCTTTTAGGATCCTCTAGAGAGCTGTCTTACTGGTTATACATATTGTGTTAAATTTATTTTAGTGTGCATTAGTCAGCACAGTAGCTGGGCAGCTGCCTGCCCTCCATGGTATCAGATCTACTTTCCAAACAATAACGCTAACTCTTACAGGCTGTGTAGCATCTTGGCTGCTCTTTGTTCCACTTGGACAGCCCTCAGGACCAGGATCTCCTCTCCCTTAACCATGGCTGCTGTCCTCTTCCTCTCTCCTCTCCATCACACGTTCTTCCTTTATTCTATGGCAGCTTCTTCTTCCTTCTTCCCTCCTCATGATCTTCTCTAGCAAAGCCCTCAAAGCTCACCTCCCCCATCTCTCTGCTGTGCAGCTGTTGGCTGTTAGCTTCTTTATAATCACAGTTAACTGGATCAGGGTCAGTTATTTGGGGTTAACCAGTCCTGAGTTCCACAAATTAGCATTAAAATACAAGCAGAATTAGACCAATACACTACAGGGATTTTTGTTTGTTTGTTTGGTTGGTTTGGTTTAATTTTCATTTACCTTTTTACTTGTTATTTTATTTTTGGCTATTATTATTAATCGGTTATTTTATTTATTTACATTTCAACTGTTGTCCTGCTTTCCAGACTCCCCTCTTCAAATTTACATCCCATTTCTGCTCAGCTTTGCCTATGTGACAGTGCTCCCCCACCCACACATATCCATTCCCACCTCACACCTCTAGGATCTGCCTTTGGTGGGCAACAGGCCTCACCTTGAACTATAGAGCATCCTTGCATACACATTGGCTGGCAGTTTGGCCCCTGGGAGCTTGGGGATTAGGGAAAGAGGATCTGGTCAGATATTAAAGCCAATGATTGCTGCTTTCTCTTCTTTTTCTGGTTATAGGTGAAATTATGTTTGTGTGCTTCTCTTTTTTTAAATTATTGAGAGAAGATTAATTTCTTGGTTTTTCTTGGGTATAGTTTAGTTCATTGTCTTGGAGTTTTCCTCCTATTAGCCTCAGTTGTGCTTTCTTACAGAAAAGAATTGTTTAAATTTGGTTTTGTCATAAATATCCTGGTTCCTCCTTTTATGGTGATTGAGGATTATGCTGGATATAGGAGCCTGTGTCTGCATTACATCTGCCCAAGATTTTCTGACTTTTAGAATCTCTGTTGAGAAGTCTGGTGTAATTCAGATACGTCTGAATTTATTTGTTACTAGATATTTATACCTTACCCCTTTTAATGTTCTTTCTTGATCTGTGCATTTAGCGTTTTAATTATTATGTGAATGGAGGAATTTTTCTGGTACAATTAGTTTGATGTCCTGTAGGCTTGTTGTACCTTTATGGCCTTTTCTTTCTTTACCTTATGGAAGTTTGCTGCTATGATTTGTTGAATGTGTTTACTGGATCTATGAACTAGAAATCTTAATTCTCTTCTATATCTATTATCCTTAGGTTTCAACATTTAATTGTGTCCTGAAATTCATGGATGTTTTGGATTCAATAAACCATACATATTTACCTGAGATGGGTGTTTTGTGCTTTGTGGGATGACCTCCTTGACCCCAGGCTGCATGAAGAATCTCAGCTGACAATGGGGACATAAATTATGAGTATGTGTAGCAAGGCCCTGGCCTCTTCCAGGTTCTTGGATATTAACTGAGAACCTCAAATACAGTAGTAATGTGATAGTGTGGTGTGAATCTAGTTACTATTCTCTATTTTGATATAGATGACTCTTTTTGCGTCATGGTCAGCTTATAATGACTAGAAGACCTAAGCTTGAGAATAACCAAAGACTACATTGCTTCTCTAGCAGCTGAGCTTTTAAAAGTCCTGGTGTGACAGCAACTGTTGGTGGATATTCTGGATTATTCCTTCTGTACTTTAACTCTCTGTGTCACTTCCACCATCAGTAAGTTAGTTCAATTCCATAAATTGGAAATCCATCACCTGGAAGAAATACTCTTTTTTTTTAAAGATTTATTTATTTATTTATTTATTATATACAAGTACACCGTGATTGTCTTCAGACACACCAGAAGAGGGCATCCTATCTCATTACAGATGGTTGTGAGCCACCATGTGGTTGCTGGGATTTGAACTCAGGACCTCTGGAAGAGCTGTCAGTGCTCTTAACCACTAAGCCTTCTCTTTAGCCCAAGAAATACTTTCTGAATATGATCTGAGATTGGCCATGGAAAAAGGGTAGCTTGAACTGTCCCACCTAGGTTCTGGGCCTGCACAGGCCTGCTCTCCAAAAGAAACCTGTGTTCACAGCTGTTGGCTGGCTAAGAAAGATTTCACGAGACGTGATACACAGCCCTCGGACTTCTGCTCCAGTCATCTGCACAATTTTTTCCGGACGATATCCTCATACCTCCAGCAGGCGGGTGATGAAGCTGTCCACTCTCAGCTCCCCTTCAGCCATCTTGTGGCCACCAGACTCTCCTCCCTGCAGCAGGAACAAGGGCTTCTCCATGGTGGCTGCAGCAGCAGTGGTGGTTTGGCATTCTCACCTAGGAGGCCCTATGCCTTTCTACCCCAGTTCCAACTCACCTCAGGCCCGGGCCTTCCCCCCATCCACTTCCCACGGAGCAGGGAGAGCAGCACCCACTAGAAATAAAAGGGAAGCCCTTGGTCCTGCCAAGAGTGAACCCCCAGTGAAGGGGCTTGTTGGGGGGGGAGGGTGGCAATGGGAGGAGGATGGGGAGGGGACACCAATAGAGAAGGGGAGGGGGAGGGGTTAGGGGGATGTTTGCCTGGAAACCCAGAAAGGTAATAACAATTGAAATGTAAATAAGAAATACCCAATTTAATAAAGATGGAGAAAAAAAGAGAAAAGTGTCACACATTTAAAACAGAAGAATATGGACCCTAATTTTAAAGCACAGCTCTGTCAATTAACTAAACCTTTAAAAAGCTCAGAAAATCAGGCCAAACAATATTTTCTCGGTTTATGTATCTGTAATGTCGCATAAATAATAATGTCCGTTTCTTGCTATTGTGGAGGGAATTAAATAGATAATATGTAATCATGGAAATTTTGAAGTACCATCCACTTTTCTGTTCATTAAATCACTCTTCCTCATTTCATTGATCAAGTATGTATGTTTTCTTTTCATAGTTACATGTATAATAAAACCAGCATAAAAACCTTCAGAATTGTATAAGCTTTCACTTTTAACAAATTAAATTAGTTGTTCTTTGTATTTCTGCTGAACATTTAAATGTTCTTTATATGTCCCAATGCGAGTTTATTAGGTACCTATAAACTTTAAACTCTTTGCCTGAGAGCATGAGTACTATTTAATTATATAGTAACTACACTCAGGCTGTCTTTGTATTAGAACCAATTATATCAGACTCTAAGAAAAATTACTACACTTGATCTTAGCCAAAAGGCCGAGAAGCTATTAAGAAAAATTACTATTGCTTTAAAGTTTGTGTGTGTATGAGTGAGAGTATGAGTATGAGTGTCTGTCTGTGTGTGTGTGTATGTGTGTGTGTGTGTGTGTGTGTGTGTGTGTGTGTATGTGTGTGTGCAGCACATGACCAAACAACTTTCAGGAGCCATTTCTCTCCTTCTGTCATGTGGGTCCCAGGATGTAACCCAGATGTTTGACTTTGGCAATAAATAATATTACCAACTAAATAAATAAATAAACAAACAAAAAACAAGCCACAAATCAACTTTAAAAGTAAAGGCCAGAAGTTCACAGAATAGTAGCATTGGCCTTACCATATCCTTTCTTTGGGGATGGGAAAATTAATGTTCTGAAATCCATGACTTTCAGGAATTGTGATATTCATGGAAATTCAATTCCTTTGCAGATGCTCCAGTTGTTGTGGCCAATTGCTAGAAAGGTCAGCTTAAGCTTGCAGGACCCCCACCATCCCTCCCCCCACCCCACCTCCACAGAAAGCTCAAAAGACACTGCCCAGAACTTACTCCACATTCCCCAGAACCACTTTCTTTGTCCATCATTTCTGTGAGACGAAAGGTCAGACTCCTTCACCCTAGTCTCTCCACAATTGACATTCGCCCCTCCCAAAACACTTCTAAGACTGGAAAACATGTCTTAGGATGTATCTGCCAGACTCGGACTGAGAGAAACTAGGGCACTGGTTGTCACTACAACATTGGTGACAGAGGACGCCAAGTACTCTGTAGGAGACAATAGAATGTCCAAGAAGGGACAGCAGATGTCATGGGGAGCAGACTTTGCCTCCCTGCTAATGTTCTCCCTGTACTGAGCATAAGCTGAGGTGGCCTTTCCAGGAGACTTTCCCGGGGCAGAGCCACTGAGCATCTCCTTCTTCCAAAGCCAAATTTTCCTCTAGGCTTGATTATAAAAACCTTAGTAATTCTTATGCATCTAAATGAATGTTTCCTTCCAAATCCTGCCCAAAAATGTCTCATCCTAACTCAAATTATCCTTCTTCACCAATATTAGCCATTAAAAATTCCTGAGAAATAATACCAGTTTGAATATGCACTCAAAATGTTCTCCTGTCTTATTATGTACAGGTGCTTGAAATCACATCAAGAAATAGCCTGCATGGAAGGTTGCAATGTGGGTGTGTGTTAGGGGAACACTCATGAAGCCTTGTGCTTAGCATTCAACGGTTGCCACAAAATTCCTTAGGAGGAAGACTTGAAATCATTATGGTGCTAGAAACAGTGTGGAAGCCAGTTGGCATAGGAAAGTGAAACATTAGAGCCACCATTGAAGGCTCCTGTTGGGCCCTACCTTGGTGTTTCCCTCCCCCCTCACTGAGCCTTTCAGCCTGCTATAGGAAGAAATTGTTTACACCTTTGACAGCTGCTCTTAGCCCCTGATTTGGGGCTGGGATTTTCCATGGCACCCTTCCTCCCCACTGAGCTTTCCTGCTTCTTGTTTTTAAGAAGCTGTTTATGCCCCTGATTGGGCTGGAACTTTCACCACACAGACTTGTCCTATTTTCCTGTTTGGGGATTTTCACCTGCCTTGTTGATTTTCCACGGCTTTTGCCTTTGGTATATAAGGAGATCTCAGTAAAGCCTTGGTGGCACTCGCTAAAAAGGGGTGACCCGTGTAAGTGTTTTCTTTCAACTCCACAAACCTACACCTGATATTCACACACTGTTGGCACAGGCACTGACAATAGGTATCACAATAGAAACTAGTAACTAGATTTAACCAAACTATCACATTAATGCTGTATTTCGTGGTATTTTTTTTTTTTTTTTTTTGCTCTCCTAGAACCTGGAAGAGGCTTGGGGTTTTCTAATCCTACTCATAATTTATTATCCTTCCCAACACTATGGGCTTTGTTCTGTTAATGCTAACAGCGGCATCCAATACCTAGGATATTTTCTACTGACATGCGTGACATGAGACAAAACAGTCCCTGTCATCCCTCACCTGAATAAACTTCCTTAGAGGACTGTGTAGTTGGAGGGTCCTTCTTTCCTCTCCAAGATCGAGAAACATTTCCAGTCTTCAGACAAGTGTGTCAGCCATTGTCCAGTGACTGTGTTGAGATGTCCACATTGTCAGCTGAGTGTCGTCATCCAGCCTGCCCTGTAATTGTTGTAGATGATTAATAGGGTTCCAGCCCTAGGATTTAATTCAGTGCTACAGTACTTGCCAAACATGCTCAAAGCCCTAGCTGCCACCCTAGTCCTGTGTGCTCTAGAGAAAGAAAATAAAGAACCACATTGTCTATCAAGTTTCTCCTCCAATAGAAGGAGAATCTGCATCGGTCTTTTAAGTAACTCTAAGCCCCAGCTTCCCCACAGCTCCCTCCATCGATTGCACTATTGGTGCATTTTCAGTAATTCTCACTTTCTTTTTGGTGTGCAAAGAATATGCACCATGTAAGTAAAGTGTGTGTGTGTGTGTGTGTGTGTGTGTGTGTGTGTTCATCCATGAACTCACTATAAATTATTATCAAATGACCCAGAAGACCGTGGAGAAACCTGTCGATGTGCATGCAGAATTATGTTACTACCGTTCCATGGCACCTTGCAGGTAACACTGAAATACTGGGCTGCTTTAATAGAGCCTAAAACCAGGCTATGCATGGTTTTCGGTGAGATTGTGATGTGCAACACCACAACAGAGATCAGCAGAAGCTTCATTTTTTCCATGCTGCTGTTACCAAGTGAGGCAAAGCCTCATCCCATAGAGAGTCTGGTAGGATCTGATGAAAGGAGTAAACTCAGGGTTGAAATCAAGCCTTTAGAAACAAAGAGAAAAATACAAAGTCAAGGAAAGCAAGAGCTGTCTTTTTCTTTTCTTCCTCTTTTTTTTTTTTTGAGAAGATCCACAAGAGAGACAACCCCTTCCTCAAACTAACAATGCACAAGAGAGACAATACATGAATTAAAAATCAGAAATGAAATGAGGGACATAACAATAGACACCGAGCAAATTCCAAAATCATTAGTTCTTACTCCCCAGGACTTTACGCCAGAAAACTGGAATATTTATTCGATATTGTTGATTTTGTAGACAGATAACAATTACCAAAGTTAAATCCAGATCTGGGAAGGTATCTGAATAATACCCCTAAGAAAATAGATACACTCATTAAAGGTTGCATACATTATATATTATATTGCTTTTTTTTTGCATGATTAAACCCCTTCAAGGACAATTAGCTATGTTATAGAAAGTGTTACTTTTAAAACAAAAGGACAAAGAGAGAAATTGTGGAGTCACTGAGATACACTTCCCAGACAGGATCAAGGAAAGATGGCTGAGAGATGCAAGCAGGGGCTGGAACGCTGCCCTTGAGAAGGAAATGTTTTTCTCACTTTACCTTACACTATGCTGTACTGTGTCTGTTTTTTGTGGAAGCAGCTCTCATGCTCTCTGGGTTATGACAAGTAGATTGTGATACTAGAAGAGGGGTGATTTGCTATACAGATATTTTAAGGAGAAGCCTTAGCTTACTCTCACTTCTTTGCCTAGTCTTGCCTCAGTCGTTCCTGGTATCATGGGAATAACGACCTTATTATATCTTGCCAAAAGGGAATGTGAGGTAATGCATATTCATGCCTATATAAGGGTTAATAAGCTTGTAGCTGCATGCAGTTGCATCTGCCTTTGCTCTGCATCCCCTGTGTCCTGGTTATTTGTGACCGTACCTGGGCCCCCAACGCACTAGCTGTTGACAAGCATCACCCTTCTCAGTGTTAGGTATATATTTTTTTGAAATCTATGATGTGGAGGCATATTACAGCAACAATATGAAATAGCAGGCGGGCATGTATGAAAATGCTGTGTTTAAGCTAGGTGTGGGGACAAGTCCTCAAAAGGAGCTGTTAAGATGGGAAACAAATAATGCATTTGTTGCTGGAATTGAGTTGCCTCAGCTGTGTTGCTCTGCCTGCTCAGTGTCCATTCAACCTCACTCTGTTTCTACAGAGGAACTCAAGGTTTGCCCCAGCCGCCTGTGAGCTGTGATATGGGCAGAGAAAGGCCAGGACACAGTGGTGATTTCCCACTCCTCAGTTATGCTGAATTTTCCACTACTGTACTTGTATACACAAGTACAGTGTGGTCAGTTATTATAGATATTTGTCATTTCTTACAGAGGGCAACTATGATTGACTACACCCAATTCTATAAAAAACAAAACTCAGGAAACCTGGCCCTTGGCAGCAATGAATCAAGAAATATCTAGGATGGTGGGGCATGAATTCTGCCAAGCAATGAACTCAGATAGGTGGGTTTGTGAGGAAGATGTATAGTTGAATAGCCCAATAGATTCACGTTGTATCATCTTGATTTAATCTAAGGACAAAGAAGTGCAGTATCTCTGATGGCTTTCTTCTAACCCATGAAAGGTTCACTGGGGTTTGACCTCAGTTCTTCATTCTTCTTGCTGGGGCAGCAACACTCAGGGAAGCTTGAGATTGCCATAGGCACAGTATTAGGCTAGAAATGCTGAGTAGGTGATACTAAGTTGTTCAGATGGTGATACCCATTTCATTTGTTCTTAACGTGGACCTAAGGAAAGACAGATCAAGGTCCTTAGAATACAAAGATCATTTCCAGTTTTTTTTCTACCTTTCCTGAATGAAAGACTGTTTGGCAGAGAATGGTAAAAATTCAAGAATTGGTAGATAATACTTTGACTGAAGGGTGGGTTTCTGTGCTGGTTTTAGACAGGTTCTCAATTACCCCATCTTGTTCTCTACGCTGCTCGTCAGGTTCACTTTGAGCTCAAATAAAGCTGCTTCTACTTTCCAACAGGTAGTCTTACAAAGGGGCCTCCAAGGACTGTGAGGACAGCATTAGCCAATGAGAGCTGAGGTGTGTAACCCACAACTATAGCTTTATCTGAAAGACCCTCAGACAGAGGAGACTCTCGCTCCAGTCCTGAGGACAATCACCACCCCATGAACACACAGGACTCAGTCTTGATGTAAAAACAAGAGGTTTACTTTGGGATACCAATGCACTGGGGCTCGACATGGTCCACACGCAGGAGGGATGTGAGGAGCCTCGAACAACAGAAATGTACAGTTTAAACAGTCATTTACGATCACACAGTTTCATTAGCTCAGCTATTTCGGTGCCAAGAATACCTAGGCAGATGTTTCTCGTCCTGGGATAAGGCCGTAACCACATCAATGTAGCTATTTCAGTAGGAAGGACGTCTGACTTGATATATATTTTCTTATCCTGGGGTTCCCAGGACAAGGACCAAGGATATCTGTCTTGGCAGGTGTTTCCCTTCTGGAGTTCCCAGGACAAGGCTATAGCGATGTCAGCCTATAGCACAGCTGCATTCAGTACCAAGGATATCGCACTTCTATAGTGGTCAGTCAGCTTCCCAGAGATGTTTCCTGTCTTGTAATTGCCCTGCAG
The DNA here is from genome assembly GCF_021556685.1 of Rattus norvegicus. NCBI lineage: Eukaryota > Metazoa > Chordata > Mammalia > Rodentia > Muridae > Rattus > Rattus norvegicus. The sequence continues at coordinate 447,915 of NW_028238785.1, forward strand.
TAAATATGTTCTATACCCTCTGTTCTTATGGTCGGGCAGCTTCCTAGAGAGTGGGTGGGAATGTGCTTTCTGTACTTTCTGGTCTATTGTCTAACGTCTAGGGGCTAAACGAGGGCCAGCTTAAAAGATTCTCATGCTTAAGAAATGGCTGTACTGATATCTAACAGAGATCTTTCATATCCACTTTCTTCCAAGTCTACCAGCCATCTCAGATTGTTGCTGTAATATGCCTGACAATCAAGGACACAGAAAAATAACTTGATACACAGCAAGGACATGGCAATCATATCCTGTGTCGTTATGTATGTTCTGGATGAGGTTTGTTAAAATGACAATATTGCACAAAGCTTTATATAGGACCCATCAAATTAAGGGTCACTATGCACTGTCATAGCTAAAATGGCCTGGTCAGAAGTGACCACTGGATCACTCTTCTGTAACTTCACATGAGAGGCTTGTGCTTTTTGTGTTTTTTATTTTTGTGTTTTTTTCTTATTTATTTATTTATTTATTTATTATTTATTTATTTATTGCTTTATATGTTGTCAGGAAGATAGTTCAAGTCATGGATCTGCCCCCAAAATCTGAGCTTTGCCACTAATACTGTAAACAGTATTAGTGTATGCATTCATTAAAATAACTGTTTTTTTTTTTTTTTAGTAGGATAGATGCTTTTGTGTTTTGTAGGGTGATCCATGAAACAGGAGTGAAGATGCTTGTTTCTTACTCTGTCCACTGAGTTATATCTCTAGGCTTGTCCAACTCCTTTGGCTGCATCCCCCCCCCCCCACATTTGCTGACTATTTTATTTTTCAGATGAAATCACACGTTATAGCTTAGAGAGGCCTGTAAGCAATCCTACTTTGGTAACTTAAGTGCAAAGAGGAGAGCCCCACACTCAGCCTGAGGGTGCATTCACTGGTGGATCCAATATTTCAGTTTCCTCTGCTAACAGATCACCACATTGTTGCCAGGACCATAATGAATGCAATTCTTTCTCCTAAGGAATCTGGTGGCAACTGTCAAATGTTAAGCACAAAGCTTCAGGTTGTACCTATAACACACACCCACATTGCAACCTACCCTACAGGCTATTTCTGGGTGTGATTTCATGCACCTGCACATCATGAGACAGGAGACCTCTTTGGCTACTTATAGGAACTGGTGTGATTTCTCAGTAATCTTTAATGGGTAATATTGCTGACTGAGGAGAATTTGAGGTAGGATGAAACATTTCTGTGCAGGGATTTGGGAGGAAGCACTCATTTAGATACATAGCAATGACTTAGGTTTTTCCAATCAAGCCTATAGCCAAATTTGGCTTTGGAAGCATGTGGTGCTCAGTGGCTATGCCACAGGGAAGTCCCCTGAAAAGGGCACATCAGCTTTTGCTCAGTACAGGGAGAACATTAGCAGGGAGGTAAAGTCTGTTATCCATGACATCAGCCGTCCCTTCGTGGACATTCTATTGTCTCCTAGAGAGACCTTGGAATCCCTGTGATGTCACCAGTATCGTTGTGACAACCAATTCCCTACTTTTTCTCTTAGTGTCCAAAGGATATATCCACAGGCATGTTTGCCCGTCTTCTCAGGCGCTTTGGGAGAGTTGATGTTGATAGAGAAGAGTCTAGAGTGAAGCAAACGAAACCTAAAGGTAATGATGGACACAGGACATGGGGAATGTGGAGTAAGTTCTGGGCAGTGTATGTTGAGCTTCCTGTCAGGAGTGAGTGTGGGGGCCTTCACCTGGCCTTTTTAGCAATGGGCCACAACCACTGGAACATCTCTACAGATATTGAATTCCATGATTATCACAATTCCTGAAAGTCAAGGTTTTCACATCATTATTTTCTCCATAACCACATGGAGGATATGGCAATGCCTATGCTATTATTGGGTGAACTTCTATTCTTTACTTTTACAGTGCATTCAGTATGTTAAATTGATATAATAACACCATAAGTAGTCATGGAGGGTATAACTTTTCTGAATTAAACAGGGCATCAATGTACTTCACTTTCATTGCTTCTTTAAATTCAGTGACTATCTGACAGTAGTAAGAGGGAGAGAATTGTGCTCCTGGCCATGACCTTATATTCTTAGAACTCCTCTGACTACCTCTGGCTGACGGGACCAATCTTACCTTCATACATTAGAGGTTCTGTGTGGCAGATATTTTTCTACAGTAGCCAACTATATGGGGCAGGTAGAGAAAGAGCCTGTAACCTACTGGCACTTCTGGGGCATTTGTCATTTCAGTAGGGGGAATTAATAAGTCTGTTGACCATGTCCTCCCCCTACATGAATTTTTAATGCAAAGTTATTGGACGAGAGTAACAGTGTAGGATATCTGAGTATCCCTGATCAATCAAGTCATTGTGGATGCTGAATTGATGATCTGACTTCTGAAACCAGAGGGGTGAGGGTCCTGAAACCAGGTTGTAGCCTGCGTACCTGATAATAATCCTGGAGAAGGCATCTCTCTGGTACTTGTAAGCCTGTGTGGGCAGGCATAGGGAACACCTGGCTGCTTACATCTCTTGGTCTCTATATAGTAGTGGGGGAACTGTGATCCACTTAGGATGCCTCTTACACATAGACCAAATTCCTTGCAGTGACACTGGCTTCCAAGCATGTTCTCCTGTTTGGACCTCACTGTGGTCTGTGTATGCTCTATGCATTCGCCCCATGTGGGTTCACTTGTGTTATTCTACCTACAGAGGCCTGCAGACAGACGTCATCCCCTGAAAATGTCCTAAACAAGGTGCAGGCCAACGAGGAAGAGGAGAGGCTGAATAGAGAACTGGAGCTAACTACTAAGGAGAGAAATGAGCTGACAGATGGCCTCCTTTATGTGACAGGTGGATCCATGAGCAAGAGGTATGCATTGCTCCAAACAAACGACCTTGTTCTAAACCTCATCTCCCATAGAGAGGAGATTCAGAACCTGACCCTTAGTGAGGAGTGAGTTTGGAAATGGACTCTCTGATTCCACCTGTTGAAAATCTGAACTTGTGATCTGAGTGAAGAATTCAGGGATAACGTCACTGGAGCATGAGTTCCCAGTGTACAATTGGAAAGCCCTTGACAGGTGGCAGTTTGCAAGGTTCTAGGTGCTGTGAGTTTGTGGACAGTGTTTGTACTTGCTAGGAAGGTGACTGAATGCTATCATCTCATGGCAGCACCCTTAGGTAACAGGTCCCACATTGTTCATCTCCATGCTTAACTAGAAGGCCTGAGGCTCAGGCCTGTTCCTTCTTGTCTGTGTGCCTTAAACACTGAGACAGTAATGGTGCATACATTTCTACTGATTCTCATTGTGCTCTTTCCATATTTGTCTCTCTTTCTCATTCTCTGAGTCTGTTTACTTTTCTTTTCTTGTGGGTGTGTCCCAGTTTGTGTGTCTGTGTGTTCACAGGTCTGCATGCATATGTACAACTTTTATATGTTTCTATGTCCCCTGTCCCTTGGAATTTAGGGGTCTGTTTTTTGACCTCAGGATATACCTGTATAATAGTTTCATGGAGGTGTAAGTGCTTTATTTTGGAAGCCCCACTTTCAACAGTACAGTTCTTTGCCTGTGTGGTCACATTTGTCTATACACTTGTATGCCTTGGGCAGATTATAAGTTTGTGGCAATATCTGGTCTTATCTCCAGAATTATGTGTACTGTCTGCCTCTAGAATATTAGTTATTCGGCTTGTAGCATTCCACTTGTCAAAACAGGAAAAATGAAATCAGAGGTTTCTGGATGTGTGTGTGTGTGTGTTTGTGTGTGTGTGTGTGTGTGGTTGGGTAAGCTCTGTGGCCTAGGCTCTTGACAGCATAACAGGTTTGAATGCAGATCCAGCCCTCCTGATTCAAAAAAGTGAGCCAGGGAACCCTTTATCTGGGTGCTTAGCTTCTGTTGTCCTGGGCACACAATTCCAAGTTTCTGAAGCTGAAGAAGATCCAAATATGTAGAATTCAGAAAGTGTCCTTCCAGGGCTGGGGTAGTACAGGACACAGACTGAGTTCATATAGTCCTAAACCTCGATGTTCATTGGGTTCTATCTTCCTGGGGCCAGCCCCTACTTCAGGCCAAATCCATTTTATGAAAACTTGAAGATAAAGGAGAAAGAGGTCATTTCATTACTGCACAACTTAGACACAAAGAACATTGAACATCGTGAGAAATTTCAGGAGCTCAAGAAGGAGATTAACTTCTATCGGTAAGTACTGGTCAGAAGGGCCCATCACTTGTGGAATATCCATTGCTGCCTCTCTTTGTTCTGGACTGGAGAGCCTGCAGCTCTGGGTCCATGTCTTCTGCTGTTTAAATATCACTGTGCCGTGGGTCTTTTGGACTCAGTTTCAGTTCCATAAGAGACTGTGACTTCTCAGCACAGTGTCTATGCATCTTTAGAAGGCTCTGGATAGAACTATACTGATTCAGGCATCAGAGTGTTATTAGGCCGACCTGGGCCTCTGGGGTCATATCAGGTTTAACAAAGCTCAATGTGTGGACCACATGGTTAGCATGACCTCCCTTGGTTCTACTGTCCTCTTGCGGTTTTTTACTGCCTACTAATTGATGTTGCCCCGATGCATTGGGCTTTCATGGATAGTTGTAGATCCCTTGTTCTTTTGGAGAGACATGGACTGTTAGGTGCTTGGGTCACAGAAACAATTTATTCTTCCCTGGATTGGCCGTTTGCTGTTTGTGGAGCAGCCTTACATGTATGGAGATGTATTCTATGAAGTCTTTATGGGTATCTGGGTCCTGGTGGAGTTTGTGGGATTTGGCAGTTGGAATGGGAGGAAGAGGCTACAGGATCTTACTATGCAGAGTGTGTTTCCAGCAACCTGCACAGCCGGCTCCTGATGGACCAGGCATGTATGAAGAAGAAGTTGGTCACATTGAAGCAGGAGTGCAAGGAGTTACAGCGATATTTGTTTGAGTTGAACCCGAAGGATGAAGACGAACAGGAGAAGACCAGAAACCTCCAGACCCAGCAAAATGTGGTAGGAACAAGCAGCTGAGTCAGATTAACAATGTCTAATACCATTTGCCTATTGGATACATCTTTGCTTCCCCTATCATCTTTCTAATGTCCCCACACCCAATCAGTCACCCTCCTCATGTGATAGAGTTATTCATTGCTCTGTCTATGCACAAGTATTCTGGGATATTAACCACTTTTCAGAAACTGAATTATGGGCAATTATACTTCTCTGCCCTTTTTGAAACTGCAGTCCAGAAATGGTGACAGAGGAATAACATATCACATGACTGAAGGCAGCAACTTGAGAGCTGGTATGCGTGTCCCCACCATATCCGTGTCTTAATAGCTGCCTTCTTCTCCCAGGTCTCAGGAACTGCAGGAGACATGGAATAGGACGGATCCCAGGAAGACAGCCCCCTGAGGAATGAGTTTCTCTCTCAGGAGTTCCCTGTGACACAATCCTCACAGTCAAAGACTTTTTGTGGGTGAATATTCTTCTTCTCAGATAATTTCCTCAATGTTTAGAGACCCTACATTTATGTATCCGTATGCCAGCCTGTCTGGTTGAGGTCTTTCTCCTTTCTCATACGGACAACACCATTTGAGAGACATCTGAGGAGACAGCCTTGACGTCTTGTCCTAGAGGAGAAACAGCACTACAACTGTGTTTCTAAATGTTCATTAAGAAAATGCTGTTAAGAAATGTTTTTGGTTATGATTTTCATTGAAGTTTTCTTTTTGTTATTTCATAGTTATATATTCTTGTTACTGTTTTTCATTTTTATACCATTTTAGTTGTTCATTTTATGCCTGTTTTTTGTAAATTGTATTCCTTATGAATAAAAATTGATTTGTAACTCTTGACTCTTAAGACCATCTTATTCAAGGGTCCTTTGCACTCCTGTAGACTTAGATCTGACAACTGGATATGGATCTTTGCATGGTCCAGGCAGCATGGGTAAATAGGGAATTCAAAGCCACCAAGGGGTACACAGGGTGATAGTGTCTTTGTGTGGATAATGTGACTTTTTTTATGGACACACACTTTATGATGTAATCACTGACATACTGTATCCATGCTATCATGTATTCTGCTCATCCTAGTCTATATCAGTCTACAACACACATTCCTTATTGACTGTGTGCACCAGATATTGAGTAACACACACTCATGCCTGTAGAGCTGCAGAAAAAATGACAACTTTCACAAAGGTATATAGAATAATCCTAATGGAGAACCATGTGCCTCAGTTTTTCTTACAATACAGCATTAGTATTAAACCAGAAAGATAATGACCATCAACGTCATTTTGGGAAATAGGGTTCCTGAGCTTGCCTCTCGCCATCAGATTATCTCTAGTGTAACTTTGTTCTGCTATTTCTGACAGTGGCTAGACTGTCCTATAAGCCTGTGTGACAGGAGTGCTGTAGACCTGTTTTCCTCTCTTTCAGTCAGTTATGGGGACAGAGTGTTCTGCTTTCTGGCGTGTAGTTTTTCCTCTCTACAGGTCTTCAGCTGTTCCTGTGGGCCTGTGTCTTGAGTTCACCAGGCAGCTTTCTTGCAGCAGAAAATTCGGTCTTACCTGTGGTCCCGAGGCTCAGGTTCGCTCGTGGGGTGCTGCCCACGGGCTCTCTGCAGCGGCAGCAACCAGGAAGACCTGTGCCGCCCCTTCCGGGAGCTTCAGTGCACCAGGGTTCCAGATGGTCTTTGGCTTTTTCCTCTGGCGTCCGAGATGTGTGTGCAGGGAGCAGTCTCTTCTGGTTTCCCAGGCTTGTCTGCCTCTCTGAAGGTTTAGCTCTCCCTCCCACGGGATTTGGGTGCAGAGAACTGTTTATCCAGTCTGTTTCAGGTTCCGGCGGTGTCTCAGGCAGGGGTCCTGCCGCTCCTGGGCCTTCCCCCACGGGAGCCCAGAGGCCTTATACAGTTTCCTCTTGGGCCAGGGATGTGGGCAGGGGTGAGCAGTGTTGGTGGTCTCTTCCGCTCTGCAGCCTCAGGAGTGCCCACCTGACCAGGCGGTTGGGTCTCTCTCTCACCGGGTCTGGGAGCAGAGAGCTGCTGCGGGCCGGGATCCGGCTTGGGGTTTTCTAATCCTACTCATAATTTATTATCCTTCCCAACACTATGGGCTTTGTTCTGTTAATGCTAACAGCGGCATCCAATACCTAGGATATTTTCTACTGACATGTGTGACGTGAGACAAAACAGTCCCTGTCATCCCTCACCTGAATAAACTTCCTTAGAGGACAGTGTAGTTGGAGGGTCCTTCTTTCCTCTCCAAGATCGAGAAACATTTCCAGTCTTCAGACAAGTGTGTCAGCCATTGTCCAGTGACTGTCTTGAGATGTCCACATTGTCAGCTGAGTGAGGGCAGGGCAGGGCAGGGGATTGGGGCAGGGCAGGGCAGGGCTGGGCAGGGTATTGAGGCAGGGCAGGGCAGGGCAGGGCATTGGGGCGGGGCAGGGCAGGGCAGGGGACTGGGGCAGAGTCCATGAGATGTCAGGAGGCAACAGGCCAGCTGGGGCTAGTGTGGGTACAGGGCTTCTAGTGTGGGTGTGAGAGGAGGAAATTAGGAATGGTCAGATTCTGATGCAGCATATAGGCGGGAAGCAGCTTAGACCATCTCAGTGCCATATAGGGACATTGTAGACACTGATGGGCAGTGTGGGGATGGTAGGGTCCGATATACTGCTCTCTGCAGGTGTCAGGAGAGCATACAGTGGCTCTGTCAGACTTATGACAATCAGGCAGGCACTGGGTGCAAGTGAGAATCATGGGACAAGCCCTGTCTGCAGCCTGGATTTGGGACATTCCCAGGTGCCCCATGGACTGCAAATAAAAAGGCAAAGGACACAGGGAAGCCAGCAATTCCCATGCACATGACATAAATACTTGTAGATCTTTCTAGAATTTCCATAGACTATCTGTCACTAGTCCTCATTATAGAAGGCACCAACACTCTGCCCTCTACTTCAACTTGGTGAGACAGCTATTCTAACTCCAGCAGGAAGGCCTCAGGGAAGACAGTAAGAACTCGCAGGTGACTCCTTTTACTATTGAAACAGGGTCTTCCTATGGAGCCCAGAGTGGCCGTAGGGTCCTAATGCTCCTGCCTCACAGTGACTAGAATTCCAATCCACCCTCAAGAGCAGTTGATTCATCACTAGATCAGACTAAGGACATGTGAGGCCCCAGGGTGCTAGGATTACCAGGGTCCTAGTAAGTTTCTCCAGCCTAAATTACAACCTGAGTCAGTGCTGCTATTTGGGACACCGCCTGATGCCCAGTGACATCACACCTTGGAACTCTTTGTCAAACATAAGCTGTTATGGGAATGAAGTACCTACACAATAAAAACTGGTCTGGAGGGGTTGGGGAGGTTGGGGATTTAGCTCAGTGGTAGAGCACTTGCCTAGGAAGCACAAGGCCCTGGGTTTGGTCCCCAGCTCCGAAAAAAAAAAAAAAAGAACCAAAAAAAAAAAAAAAAAAAACTGGTCTGGATACTCCTAGGTCAAGAATCCCCTGTTGGAAATGCTTTGGACCGCAAAATTTTAAATTCTAGATCCTTCTGGCTTTTAGAAGATTTATAAATACAAAAAAAGAAAGATGGGCATAGTAATTTAAGCCAGTGATCCCGGTCATTGGAAACTGAGTCAGGGTGATGGAAGACTGTAAGTTCCAGGGCAACCTGTGTTTCAAGAAAAAAAAAAAGGCATGGTGAAGATTCCACTCAAGTAGAAAACAAAAGGGTTTCACCTGGGCCCTGCCATCCACTGGTCAGCACTCTCATTACCACAGCCACAGGCAGACACTGGGGAACATTTCCCACTGTCTCTCTTTGGGATGCAATCCACCCCATGATTCTATGTGAGGAATCCCCCAAAGGTTGCATCATGTGAGGGACCTAGAAAGTTCCAGGATTGGGAGAATTTAGGAGTTTATAATTAGGGATGATCTACAGCTGTGGCAAAGCCTTTTCCCAGCACATGGCAGCCCTAGGTTTGTCCCCAACAGTAAAAATAAAATCCCCCAAAATAATTCAAACATAATGTCCTGAAGCCTGCGCCCTGACCAGTCTCCTCAAAAGTGCGCAGGAACCTGGGTCCACATTTAGGACCCAGCACGACCTCTGTGACCCGTGAGAAGGGATCTAATATGGGAATTAGTACAGTATGATTTATCCTTGTGGATACCTTTAGTGAAAATAACCACCTGACCCCTGAAAACCCATCTACCTGGGGGGCTCAGCATCATGTCACCCAAAAAGCCCAGATCCTAGGGCCAGCATGGGCAGGTGGTGAAGAAAGTTTGTCTCTCGTGAACATCAGTTGCTGCTCCTGACCTGACTCTATCCTCAGGAGACAATGTCACCCCAGAAAGTGTGGGTGTCAACGGCTCTTCCCAGGCCAAGCCTGGGATACTGCTTAAGTTCCACAATGCACAGCAGTGCTCACTCTAGAGCTAAATGTTCTACAGCTGAAAGGGGTGGGTGCTCTGCTGGCCACGCCCCTCCCCTGCAGTATTTACTGCACTCAGAGTGGTGCTTCAGATGTGAGGGACTTCTTGAGGCTACTCCCATGGAGAATGGCAGATTCATCAGAACGGGGCACAGGGTGAGTTCAGAGCACAGCTGGGAGGAATTTAGGGATGCCAAGCCATGACTAAGACCAGATCCTGGGCTGACAGGCAGTTGAGCTGGAGAACTGGCATCCAAAGAGTGACTGCCTGAATTCCTCTTAGACCAAAAGCCCTGGATCTGAGCTACTTTGGTGTGTGCTCCTAAGTGGGGTCCCAGACACAGCTCAGAATTGGGGCTGTGCATGGACTTTGGTGCTGGCAGCAGGTGGCTTAGCCATAAAGTGCCGAGCTTTCCCATCTGTACCCACTCAAACTCCTCTGTTTCATTTTAGGTGTGTTTGGTATAGTTTTGAGACAGGGTATCTTGTAGCAGCCCAACTCGCTTTGAGCAACAATGTAACATAAAAATAACCTTGAATTCAAGATCCTCCAACCCCTCTGTCCCAAGTCCTGGAATTAAGACCTCCAGCTGTGACCATTTTACTGCAGCATAGGATCCATCTGTGTTAGAGTGAGCTTTGGAAATACTGGAGCTCCGACTGTTCCTTAGAATTCAGGTTTCCTTAATTCTTAGCAGGAGTTTTGTGATGATGCTGATGAGAGAGTCAGGAGTTACACTGGGAGAAGTAACAGTCCTGGCAGCCCTGAGTACACAGTGAAAGTCAAGAGAGAAGCCTGCTGATTAGCACCTGAGTGAAAGTGGGAGGATTCAGAGTTCAAGAACAGACTCAGTTACATACCTAAGACCATATTGCAACATTTTTGTTTCATTTTTGGCTTGTTTTCTTTGAGACAAGGTGTTAATTTATAGCCCTGGCTGTCCTGGAACTCACAATGCCTCTACCTCCCAACCCATGGAATTAAAGGCATGTGCCAACATGCACTGCCACTAATTAATTTTTAATTAAACATGCTGGCACAATCCAGTAATCCCAGTGCTTAAGAGGCTGAGGCAGGCAGATATCTGGCTTCCTGACAAGTCTGATCTACAGAGAGCCTCTCAGAATAGCCAGGGCCAAACAGAGAAACCCTGTCTCAAAAAATAAACAACAAAATGAATTTGTTTTAAAGAAGAGAGGAAAGATTTAACAGAGAATTAGAGGCAGGGAACCAAAAGGTAAAGGGCAGTGCAGAGTCTAGCTTCTGAGATGAAACTGGACACCATGGGGTTAGGGTGGGGATTCTCATCTTGGACTGGGAGACAGAGGGTGACTTCAGGCATGGAAGGCTCAGTCAGTCATTAGTCAGGATTCTCAATCAAGAGGGTGTTGTAAGATCCAAAATGTGTGAGCAGTGTTCTGCATGAGACTAGAAGAACCAGCCTACCCATACAAAACAGTCAATGAAGATTAATCACAAGCATACGTCTGGAGGTCCACAAGAGGTTAACGTCTACCTTAGTGTGGATTATTCAGAGCACAGGTGGAGAGGAGTAGAAGAGCTGATGGTGGCTGAGGCAGGAGAGGAGTTCGGGTGTGAATTTGAGCCAGTAAAATGGAGCTTGGAGGTCGGGCAGAGCAATGAGAGGTCTAACAGCATAGCTGTTGAAATCCTTCAGATTAATTTGTCTTAAGAGCCTCCTGCCATAGCCAAGGGCAGGAATAGATCTGACTATTGGGTGGCTGGGCTCACATAGCCCAACAGGTTTGGCCTTGCATCTGTGGGATTCCAAGTCTCTCCCTTTAGACACAGCCATGGAGAAGGTGTAGCAGTGAAGGTGCAGATGGCTTTGCAATGCTTGGCTTATGGTGTTGAGTACTTCATGCTCCACAGAGCTAGGGAATGTCCTAGAAGCCAGGGAGGCTGAGCCATGAGGAAGACAGGTCTCCAGGAGAGAGAAATGATAACCAAAGTCACTAAGAACTTCCTGAATCACAGTGTCTGTTAAGCATATATTTTATTTACTTACTTTTATGGGCCTGAGTGTTTCACCTAATAAATGCTTGTGCACAATGTGGTATGTGTGGTGCCCGTGAAGTCCAGACTGATTCCCTAGAACTGCAATTACAGCCTAATAGGAGCCACCATGTGGGCACTGGGAACTGAGCCCTGGTCTTCTGCTCTTAGCCACTAAACCAACATTCTCTTCAGCACACCCCCTCATTGTATTGTCATTAAGATTTACCCATTTAGCCTTCAGTATTTGAATTAATGAAGATGTGACAAGAGTCATAGTTACCATGATGGTTCAGGCATAGACAGGCAGGCATCTCATTGTATACAAAATATAATTTCTTTCTTTCTTTCTTTCTTTCTTTCTTTCTTTCTTTCTTTCTTTCTTTCTTTCTTTCTTTCTTTCCTTCTTTCTCTTTCTTTGTTTTACTCTTGGAAACAGGGGTTTTTTGTGTAGCTGACCTGGAACTAGCTCTGTAGAGGGAGCTGGCCTAGAATTCACAGAAATCTGTCTGCCTCTGCCTCCCAAGTGTTAGGATCAAAGGCCTGTGCCACCACCACCACACATCCTTCTGTTTTAAAGGAAAAATGTAGCCCTACATGGCAGCACGAGTTTAGTCCCAGTATAGACATTTTTCTAGAGTTCCTGAAGGGCTTGCTGCCTTCCCCTTTAGCCCTGGCTAACATGAGAGCTCCACACCTATGGGGTTTGCTTCATAAGAGTCTGGAGGATGAGGGTCACAGGCTGATATATCTGTGTACAGCAAAGGATGCCTGGTGAAGGTCAAGTGGGTACAGATCAGCAGGTAAAGGCTCTGCCACCCAGCCTCATGGCCTCAGTTTGATCATGGATGAAAGCAGAGAACTGAGTCCACATTGTGTCCTCTGCTCTCCATGTGCATATCATGGCACAGGAACACCACAAACTACATAAAATGTAAAATGCTGAAATGCTGACAGAAGAGGCCTATGGTAGGCGCCTCCTACACCTGAGACTTCCAACGCCGAAAAGCAGGAGGTAGAGAGTGAGGATGCAGAGTGCACACAGGTCAGGACAAGGCCATGTTACTGAAGCTTCCATGTGTGGTGAGCAGGCTCTGGGGCACCATGAGGGACATCAGGAGCTTCTGCACTTTATAGAATTACAGGGTTCCATGTTACCTCACATGCCCATGATTTGCCCCCTACTGCAGGGAGAAGCCAACACCAGAAGCCTCCAGCTCCCAGCCCTGCTTTTGCCATGTAGGTTGATCCAGAAGAGCTTGGAAGTCCCTGGACCTGGAGTCTCAGGTGGTTGTGAGCCACCTGACCCGGGTGCTGGAGACTGAACTCAAGTCTTCTGCAAGAGCAGAAAAGACCCGTGCGCTGCCTGGCCCAGCCAGGGCTGTGAAATGGTGTTTATTTTCATCTGAACAAACCCAACAACAGTTTAGGTCCCTAGAAGCCACATGAACCTGGATGCAGTAGAGTCTGTCATCCAGCCCTTCCCACAGGGAGATAGGAGCCTGAAGTGGACAGTCTCTAGGATTAGGGGAAGGGCTAGCCTAGCATACACAGCCATGGACGAGAGGTAGAAGGTGAGGACCTGTGCTCAGGTTGTCCCTGACCTTTACACAGGCACATCAGTACCTGTACTCACAGAAACACCATACAGACATAGGTGAGAAAAGAAATAAAACAAACTATATTGAAAATACAATATACTGGGGCTGGAGGGATGGCTCAGTGGTTAAGACCACTGACTGCTCTTCCAGAGGATCTGAGTTCAATCCCCAGCAACCACACTGTGTCTTATAACCATTTCTAATCTCATCTACTACCCTCTACTGTTGTGTCTGAAAACAGGGACAGTGTACTCACTCATATGGACAAAATAAATAGTTTTTGTTTTAATCCTTTTCTAAAAAAAGAAACCCATCTGTGACACATGATCATTGTGTGATTCCAAATGTCGCTAAGTCAGTACAGTCCTATTGCTACATGTTCCACCAGTTGTGTCAGCCTTGGTAGTAGAGTGGCACAGTTGAAAAGATGCTGGTCACAGTGACCAGGCAGCCTAGAAAGCTAACCATGAGCAGAGAAGGCTGTGCTGTGTCCTAGTCCTCTACCCCACACTGCCACCTCATCCCTACGAATAGAGCAAAAAAGAACAGATGAGGAATGTTCCAGGTTTCTTTCCTCTTTGACTTCTTTATTAACCTAGCCCCTGTGCTACATGTAACCTTGTCACATCCTCTGTCCCATCCCTAAGCCCACATACCTGTCAGATAAGACAGGGATCTTGCTTTGGGGAGAAGCTCTGGTCCCTCTCTGTCCTAAGAGGCTCTGAGCCATCGCTGAAAGAGAGTCCTCTGAGGATTGAGGGAAGTCCATAGCCCGTACTCTGACTTCCAGGAAGGTTTGAGGAAGGTGGTCCTCTTCTTGTGGTTCCTCTAGTAGGAGCAGCCCACACTTGGGCCCAGCTCCCACTATCAGGAAAAGACAGGTGGCTCTGGTCTTTGCACAGCTCCAGCGGAATGAACAGTGCATCTCTCCTCTCTCTCTTGCAGGAAGTCTCAGCCTCTGGTGCAGGTGATGTTCCCAAGGCAAAGGAAAGGGAAGTGCAGAGTGAGGACTCCCACGATCCTTTAAAACATTGTCTGCATTGTCTTCATTAATTTTTATGTTTAATTTTTATTCCATGTGTATTGATCTCATTGTAGGGGTGTGCATTCCAAAGCATGAGTGTTGAAGGTAGAGCAGAAAGCATGGGAGTCACTTTATCCTACCGCATGGGGTCCCAGGCTCTGAACTGGGTTGTTGAGCTTGTCTACAAAGAGCTTTCATACTGAATTTCCTGCTGGCTCTGATTTCAGGGAGAGTGTCTCATAGAGCCCAGATTGGCCAGTAAACTACTGATCATCCTGCCTCAAGTATTGCCATCTAGTTCATGAAAGGGTTGAGTTATTGAAACGAGGGACTGGGGATGGGCAGAGGTGCATGACTGAGGCTATCTCTGCTCAGTGGCATGCCTTTGGGGACTGATAGTTTTCATCACTGAGATGTCATTTGACTGCAGTGCTCCTCTGGAGAGAAGGAGTCTCTTTTGCCAGGGCATCAGACTCTCCAGACAGGCCTGGAAGGTGGAGGTCTAGAGGCCAGGCCTGCATTCCTCTTCAGAAGCTGCATTTACCACTCTGGACAGTGCTATAGCACAGGGTCACATATCCAGTTCTACCCTGAGACCTGCTGATAAAGAATGTCTATCCTGGGACAATGTCTATCATCGGTTCAAGGTGTGGCCCAACCAACTTATTATAAAGGATGATAGTGGTTGGTTGAAAAAGGCAGTAACTTTCTATGAACCATATATTAAGTTTTTATGTATATTAAAATTAACATTGGAAAGAATGATGGTAGGAGAGGAAGCTGGAGGACAACTGCTGCAAATGCTTGCTTTTGAAAATCCTAATGAAGAGTATAGGAGAGCATAATTACCTATAAAGGAGACTGGGGATATTAATGCTTATATGAAGGCATGTAAGTATATCTTCTCTGAAAATGGAAAGATGCATTTTTGGCACGTATTGATCCAGATAGAGTTATTAAATTATACATTGAAATACTCTTGAATATCCTATAGGCACTTTAGCTCAAGATGAGTTGCCTTTAGAATGGATATATATTAAATTTAACTTTAACAAAACATTAACAACATATGAGGAACAAATTTCTTTAATTATTCAGCAAGGCATACAAAGACCTGTTACACTGTGGGGATATGATTGTGCTGATTTTGTTTTCTCATTAAGCAAAAATAAAGTGGAATATTTAATGCAGACGTCTGAAGTTTTTCAATTAGCCATGATTTCTTACACTAGAAATACTGAATTTCATTTTCCCCATAGTAAATTCTGGGATTGCTTAAGAAAACAAAAAAAAAATGTGATGAATACACTAATTTCTGTTGACCCATTACCATCTGCCTTTACTGTGTTTACAGATGGCTCCAAGACCAAAGATCTAAGACAGATGGCTTATTGGACCAAAGATAAATTTTGGGGACAAGAATCTTCTTTTGGGTCAGTACAACAAAATGAAGTATTAGCAGTAAGTAATGTATTGCCGGATTTTACTCATGATGTAAAAATATTATAGCCGAGTCAGCTTATGTTGTAGGAGTAGTACAGAATATTGCAACTGCTGTTGTTTCTACATCTAAGCCTATATTAAATGTTATTCTCACATATTAAAGTACTATTGTTATTCTGAAACTCTAGAATATTTATTACACATATTAGATTACATTCAAGATTGCCAGCATCTTTAACACATGGCAATCATATGGTAGATCAATTAGTGGCATTTGCTACCCCAGAAGAAAACAGTCATAATTATGCCAATACAGGATATTTGCATATTAAATATAAGGTTCCCTATTCTGAAGCCAAACAAATTATTGCTAATTGTGGTATTTGTAAGCCTTCACTTATAAAATGTATTGCATCTGAAATTAATCCCAGAAGAATGCAACCTAATACATCGTGGCAGATGGATGGAACCCATATTTCTGAGTTTGGTCGCCTTTCATATATCCATGTAAGCATAGATAATTTTTCAAAATTTGTGTGGGCTACACCATTGCCAGGAGTACGCACTGCTCATGTTATACAGCATCTATTGGAAACTTCTGCTGTTATGGGACCGCCTTCTAAAATTAAAACTGATTATGGACCAACATATATTTCTTATAAATTTAAACAATTTTGTCGGCTCTTCTGGGAAAATGGCGACTCCTGCACGTGCTCCAGAGTTGCCGCTGCCCTGGAGCCTGCGACCTGCATGGGCCCTGCTGGGGAACCCTGCCTGCGGGGCCAGCCTCAGCCCATGCACATTGTGCTCCCTGCCCCGTGGCTTTGAGCCCCCAGTTCCTGAGGACTTGGGGCAGCAGAGTTTGGAGGAGCTGCGGGAGAGGTTGAGGGGCCAGGAGAGACTTTTGCGCAAAGAAAAATTCATTTGCAAATTGCCCTACAAAGGTAAAAAGATCTCAGACACCACTGCCAAACTGAGAGCTGCCATTTCAGAAAGTGAAGAGGTCAGAAGGAGAACTGAACTACTTCATCCTGTTAGTGTTGACTGTAAGCTAAGGAATAAAGCAACCACAAGAGTTGACACCGACATAGAAAAGGCCCAGAATTCTGACCTGATGCTTGATACTTCATCATTAGTTCTGAATGTTCGTCAGTAGACATTGAATCATCTAAAACAACCTCAGAAACACAGGGACCAAACAGCTCACTCACAAAGGCAATGAAGAGACTTTGGAGACTGGCTGCACAGTGAGTACCAGCCCCTCTGTCAGCATCACAGCCCAGGCTCCCCCATCTGAAGTTAATGAACATCTCCCCCAGCATTCAAGTCAAGCGGAAGAGGTTTCCAGCAGCGTCGACAGTCTGTTTATCACTAAATTGCAAAAGATCACAACTGCAGACCAGACTGAACCCTCAGAAGAAAACACCAGCACTGAGAACTTTCCAGAACTGCAGAGTGAGACTCCTAAGAAGCCTCATTACATGACAGTGCTAGAAATGCGAGCTAGAAACCCAGTGCCCCCTCCTCATAAGTTTAAGACAAATGTGTTACCCACACAACAGAGTGACTCAACAAGTCATTGTCAGAGGGCTCAGTCTCCTGCTTCCTCAGAAGAGCAGAGACCCAGGGCTAGGCAGCATCTTGATGATGTCACAGCAGCTCGCCTTCTTCTGCTCCACCCCCTGCCTGCACAGCTGCTCTCCATAGAAGAGTCGCTGGCTCTGCAGAAAGAGCAGAAGCAGAATTATGAGAAGATGCGGGCAAAGCTCGCAGCACAGAAACTAGCTGAGAGACTGAATATTACAATGCAGAGCTACAATCCAGAAGGGGAGTCTTCAGGGAGATACCGAGAAGTGAGGGATGAAGATGATGCCCAGTCCTCGGACGAATGCTGAAAATGAGCGCTGGGAGATCCCGGGAGTTGACTGTTGAGCTTAAATTGTCTCATCTAACTTCCTAACAAGTACCAAGACAGTGTCAGACCTTGTTGAGGGACAGCAGTTGAAGTTACACAAAGGTAGCTACAAAATAAGAACCCAGTTTGTCTTTCAGAAGATGATCTTCACATGCTTGAACAGTTCAATATTTGAACATTGTGTTTGGCCGTATTGTGTTACAGTTTTGCAGTATATTGTGCATTGGTCTGATATTTTAGTGTGAGTAGAACACACGTTTTCTTTAAGATATCTGCTTTTTCCTTCTTCGTATTCTTATCAGATAGCACTGCTTACACCCCTTCTGGTGAAATACTTTGTTATTCCAGGCACCTAAAGTGAATTAGGAAGGCCTGGTCCCCTCACTCAAGAAATTAGGGGAGCAGTCTAAAGAATGGTACGCATGCTTGCATGGACACGTTCCTGAGACGCTGGATATGAAATGCCGCACACAACACTCGGGAACCACCACCACTGTGTCTGCTGCTCTGTCCTCTCTTGGGGCGACTGCTGTCACCTGTGATGAGGTTAAGGAGCACTTGGAAGAAGTGCTAGGTGGGGAGGGTCTTCTGAGCTGGTGTGGGGAGCTGCTCCTGGCTGCCCTAGGCTTGAACTCATTGCCATCTGGGATGATAGGTCCCTGTACAGGACACTCGTGCTTGGTAAGGAAACCGGTGTTTTTCTAAGAGTTACAGTTGAATTGTCAGTTAATTGCTTTTTTTCCTTGTTAAACCCACAGAGGTGTTTACAGGCTGCAGAAACCTCAGTCCTGTATGTGCACATTTGTGCTGTTTCAAATGATTATATGATCATTTCCAGCAAAGTTAACAATGTTATCAAAAAGCCTTTTTCTATTATGTGGAATTTGTAAAGGAGAAATAAAATACCAATCAGAGCAAAAATAAAAACCATTTTGTCAATGATATCATATTGTACATATTACTGGTATAGAATACCATCCACAAGGACAAGCGTTTGTTGAAAGAGTTCACCATACCCTGAAATGACAAATTATAAAATTAAAAAGGAAAAGAGATGACCTTACACAGCCTGAATGGAGTTGGCATACCAGTCCCAGAGTAATATTGGCATAAGCATTTTTTTATTAATATTCTTAATCTTAAATTTCATAATTATAAGCTTCATGTAGGACCAATAAAATTAAAGGTCCATATGAGGGCTGCAGACATGACTCCATGGTTAAGAGCACTGACTTCTCTTCCAGAGGTCCTGAGTTCAAATCCCAGCAACCACATGGTGGCTCACAACCATCTGTAATGAGACCTGATGCCCTCTTCTGGTGTGTCTGCAGACAGCTACAGTGTACTTATATATAAATAAATAAATCTTTAAACAGATAAAAAGTCAGTATGAACCTTTGTTGTCTAAAATGGCTTGAGTCAGGGCTGACAACCAGACAGCCCTTCCAGCACCTGCCTATGAGCTCACAGATTTAGGCTTTATAAACTGACATAGAAAAATGTCCAGGGTCGTAGCCTGACAAATTCTCAGCTACGTCTCTGATGATCAGTCTTAGGGTGGGCATTCAAAAAACCATCCCTCTCTAAGTGAGGTCAAAGTTTGTGTGGTTTATGGGGCAACTCCTGGACCCCATAAGGCTGGATATTTCAGCTGCTCTTCAGTACATGCAGGAATCCTGAAGAAGTAGGCAAATTAATATAGCAAACTTCCTTCTTCCATGTCCTTGATATGAGCTGCCAGCAGAAGGTGTGGTCCAAACAACAACCAACAGATTGGGTAAAGATCTTTACCAATCCTACAACAGATAGAGGGCTTACATCCAAAATATACAAAGAACTCAAGAAGTTAGACCTCAGGGAGACAAATAACACTATTTAAAAAATGGGGCTCAGAGCTAAACAAAGAATTCACAGCTGAGGAATGCCGAATGGCTGAGAAACACCGAAAGAAATGCTCAACATCATTAGTCACAAGGGAAATGCAAATCAAAACAACCCTTAGATTTCACCTCACACCAGTCAGAATGGCTAAGATCAAAAACTCAGGTGACAGCAAATGCTGGCCAGGATGTAGAGAAAGAGGAACACTCCTCCATTGTTGGTGGGATTGCAGACTGGTACAACCATTCTGGAAATCAGTCTGGAGATTCCTCAGAAAATTGGACATTGAACTACCTGAGGATCCAGCTATACCTCTCTTGGGCATACACCCAAAAGATGTCCCAACATATAACAAAGACACATGCTCCACTATGTTCATAGCAGCCTTATTTAGCCAGAAGCTGGAAAGAACCCAGATACCCTTCAACAGAGGAATGGATACAGAAAATGTGGTACATCTACACAATAGAATATTATTCAGCTATCAAAAACAATGACTTTATGAAATTCATAGGCAAATGGATGGAACTGGAAAATATCATCCTGAGTGAGGTAACCCAATCACAGAAAAACACACATGGTATGCACTCATTGATAAGTGGATATTAGCCCAAATGCTCGAATTACCCTAGATGCACAGAACACATGAAAATCAAGAAGAATGACCAAAATGCAGATGCTTCACTCCTTCTTTAAAAGGGGAACAAGAATACCCTTGGCAGGGAATAGGGAGGCAAAGTTTAGAACAGAGGCAGAAGGAACACCCATTCAGAGCCTGCCCCACATGTGGCCCATACCTATACAGATATTAGATAAGATGGATGAAGCAAAGAAGTGCAAGCCGACAGGAACTGGATGTAGATCTCTCCTGAGAGACACAGCCAGAATATGGCAAATACGTAGCTGAATGCCATCATTAAACCACTGAACTGAGAACGGGGCCCCCGTTGAAGTAATCAGAGAAAGGACTGGAAGAGCTTGAAGGGGGTTAAGACCCCATATGAACAACAATTCCAACCAAAGCCACTACCCAAAGACTATACATGGACTGACCCTGGACTCCAACTGCATACATAGCAATGAATAGCCTAGTAAGAGCACCAGCAGAAGGGGAAACCCTTGGTCCTGCCAAGACTGAACCCCCAGTGAACATGATTGTTGGGGGGAGGTCGCTAATGGGGGAAGGATGGGGAGGGTAACACCCAAATAGAAGGGGAGGGGAAAGGGTTGAGGGATGTTGGCCTGGAAATCGGGAAGGGGAATAACAATCGAAATGTAAATAAGAAATACTCAAGTTAATAAAGATGAAAAAAATAAAAAGAAAAAAGAAGGTGTGGTCCAGATTAGAGGTGGGCCTTTCCATCTCAAAAGATCTGAATTGAAGATTTATCTTCTGATCTCCAAGATTTGGATTACAAGTAGGTCTTCTTGCTTCAGAAAATTTAATTAAGAAAAAAAAAATCCAATGGTGCTAATGCCTTTAGCCTCAGCATCCAGGAGGTAGAGGCAGGTGGATCTCTGAGTTCAAGGCCAGCCTGGTCTACAATATGAATTCCAGGACAGCCAGAGCTACACAGGGAAACCCTGTCTCAAAAAAAAAAAAGAAGAGGAGGAGGACCAAGAGGAGGGGGTTGAAAAGAGGAAAACAGAAATAAGGAAGGAGAGAGAGAGAGAGAGAGAGAGAGAGAGAGAGAGAGAGAGAGAGAGAGAGAGAGAGATCCCCCTCACAGGGCGTCAAGCCATTTGGCATTAGTTAATTCCAGGTACACTCAAGTTGACAACCAAGAACAGCAATCCCATTACCCGTGGTTGTGATCTCACCCTGGTAGGCTCCTGAGTAGGAGGCTGAAGCCGGAGAATTGCCATAAGTCTGATGCCAGCATGAACTACACACGTGTTCCAAGCCAAGCCAATCTCAGCTACAGTTTGAGATTCTGTCTGAAAAATATGAAAGAGAAAGAAAACATAATTTCCTAGAGCAGTGTTTCTCAACCTTCCTATGGCCTCAACCCTTTAGAACAGTTCCTCAAGCTGTGGTGACCCCAACTACAAATTATTTTGTCGCTACTTCACAACTGTAAATTTGCTACTGTAATGAATCTTTATTGTAGTGTAAACTATCTGATAGGAGACCCCGTGTGGGTCACGACCCCCAGGCTGAGGGCCTTTGCCCTAGAGGTGGTCTTGGCCTAGTTTATATAGTTCATATTATAATGGGCTCTCTCAGCGTTTGAAGGTCAAGTATATTCACTTGTAACATCAAAACTTAAAAATTCAGTTGAGCTGCTGGCTGGTACGGTCTGACATCCCCCAGAATACCTTTGCCATTTTGTTCCATGCCTGCCAGCCATTTAATATTGTTGCTGTAACACGCCTGCTGTCACTGACGAGGAGAAGGGACTTGGCTCAAGGACATGCTGACCACACACCTTGTTTTGTTCTGAATGTTCTGTATGCGGTTTACTAATCTTGAGAAATTTTATACCTGAAGGAGTGGTTCCCTGAAGTGGACACAGGTGAAAGGCTAAGGCAGATGTGTGAAGGAATGTTTCACTGAGGCAGATGCAGGTAAAAGGATGTTCTGCTAAAGCACGCATGTGAAAGGACACGTGATGAAGGGTTCTGCACTAAGGACACACATGCATTGGTCTGCCTTGCATTCTGTAGTTGAGCTGCATTTGTTGGGACTTCATAGAACCACAGCAAAAACCCTTGTGGTGGGCTGTGTGGTTTCTCGCTGTTTCCTTGGGCTTGGGCTGATGGGCAGAGTGATGTCAGCTGAGACAGACACATGTGCTGACGCAGGACACACGCTGATGCCAGGCCCATGGAGGACACGGGATATTGAGAGGGAGTTTGGATAGAGTTATGCTTGCGTAGCTTGTTGGTCTGGGGTCTCTGCTGATCTCTGCTCGCCTGAGAGCTGCTCTTACTGACTGTGTAGCATCTTGGCTGCTCTTTGTTGCACTTGGACAGCCCTCAGGACCAGGCTCTCCTCTCCCTTAACCATGGCTGCTGTCCTCTTCCTCTCTCCTCTCCATCACACACGTTCTTCCTTTATTCTCTGGCAGCTTCTTCCTCCTTCTTCCCTCCTCATGATCCTCTCTAGCAAAGCCCTCAAAGCTCCCCTCCCCCATCTCTCTGCTGTGCAGCTGTTGGCTGTTGGCTTCTTTATAATCACAGTTAACTGGGAGCAGTGTCAGTTATTTGGGGTTAACCAGTCTTGAGTTCTACAAATTAGCATTAAAATACAAGCAGCATTAGGCCAATCCACTACAGGAGTTTTTGTTTGTTTGGTTGGTTGGTTTGGTTTAATTTTCATTTACCTTTTTACTTGTTATTTTATTTTTGGCTATTTTTTATTAATTAGTTATTTTATTTATTTACATTTCAAATATTGTCCTACTTTCCACACTCCCCTCATCAAACCTTACATCCAGTTTCTGCTCAGCTTTGCCTATGTGACAGTGCTCCTGCACCCACACATATCCATCCCCACCTCACACCTCTAGGATCTGCCTTTGGTGGGGCAACAGGACTCACCTAGAACCATAGAGCATCCTTGCATACACTTTGGCTGGCAGTTTGGCCCCTAGAAGCTTGGGGATTAGGGAAAGAGGATCTGGTCAGATATTAAAGCCAATGATTGCTGCATTCTCTTCTTTTTATGGTTGTAGGTGAAATTATGTTTGTGTGCTTCTCTTTTTTGAAATTATTGAGAGATGATTAATTTCTTGGTTTTTCTTGAGTATAGTTTACCTCATTGTCTTGGAGTTTTCCTCCTATTATCCTCTCTTGTTCTTTCTTAGAGAAAAGTATTGTTTATATTTGGTTTTGTAGGTTTGGGGATTTAGCTCAGTGGTAGAACGCTTGCCTGGCAAGCTCAAGGCCCTGGGCTCGGTCCTCTGCTCCGGAAAAAAAAATTTGTTCATTAAATTTGGTTTTGACAAGAAATATCTTAGTTTCTCCATTTATGGTGATTGAGGATTATGCTGGATATAGGAGCCTGGGTCTGCATTGCATCTGCCCAAGATTTTCTGACCTTTAGAGTCTCTGTTGAGAAGTCTGGTGTAATTCCGATACGTCTGAATTTTTTTTACTGGATATTTATACTGAAAGGACCCCAAATTTGGGGAGACTCTTGCTCCAGTCTCCTTATGGCTTGCCCCAGGAAACACGCATAGCTGATCTTGATGTAACAACAAGAGATACCTTTATTAACAAGATCTCGGGCCGACACGTATCTCACAGAGCCGACCTCAAGCCTCTAAAGGCAGGGGTTTATAGAGGGAAAGCCAGGGGATTTCGCGCTGTTACACATGATTGGCTGATTCAAATGGTGCACAGTTACTTTTAGTGCGGAGTTACATCAGCAAAGAATACGTGTAATCTAGCATCTCAGCAATGTGTGTAGGGTGACTCATCTCACTCAGCAGGGGGATGACTCATCCTCAGGGAGTGAAGGAAGGGGAGGGGGTGGCTCCAGATGGCCAGTGTCCTTGGGGGCTGATAGCCGGGTCGGTGAACCCTATCTCAAATTCTCTCATGCATGTCAGCACTTTGTTTGTGACTGACTTTTTGAAATTTAGCTCTTCAATACCTTACCCCTTTTAATGTTCTTTCTTTGATCTGTGCATTTAGTGTTTTAATTATTGTGTGAATGGAGGAATTCTTTCTGGTATAATTAATTTGATGTTCTGTAAGCTTGTTGTACCTATATGGTCTTTTCTTTCTTTACTTTATGGAAGTTTTCTGCTATGATTTGTTGATGGTGTTTACTGGACCTATGAACTAGAAATCTTAATTCTCTTCACTATCTATTATCCTTAGGTTTCGACATTTAATTGTGTCCTGAAATTCATTGATGTTTAGATTCAATGAACCATACATGTTTATCTGAGATGGGTGTTTTGTGCTTTGTGGGTGACCTCCTTTACCCCAACTGTTCTATTTAGTAGCACGTTGGATAATGAGACATGGTCAGCAATGGTGACCTCTTCCCATAAACTATATGAAAATAGGGAGGGGAATTGATGTGTGTCAAGTATCAGTAGTCTCCTGGGAGGTTTTGGTTCCCGGTTGGCCACATGCAACAGTTTCAAAAGCCCAGGTTTGATGTTCCTTGGGATTCCCATGATGATGTACTCAGACATGACAGAAAAAGACCAGAATACACATGAGAGAACTTGATTTCTATAATAGAGAGAACATTACTAAGTTATGTTACAAAATATTAGATCACACGGTGATCTCTATGAATGTATTATTTAGTGAAAAACTAGTGTGTGGTATAGCATTGCCATGGCACAGACATTTAAAAAAAAGTTGTTTGTTTACTGCAAACATGGACTTTATTACCATATGACTCACCTACTACACACCTTCACTGCAAAGGTAAAACGTGCACTTAGGTCCAGATGAGATCAAGGCATATCTTGAAAGGAAATGAAGATGACTAATGCAATGGAAAGTCTTTGAATTGAAGGATTTTTAAGAAAGTGTGCAGAGGGAACAAGAATGTTCTTTCTGTGGGGTCAGTGAATTAGGAAGGATAGTTGGGAGCTTTACTTGACTTCAGCATTTGATTCCTGAGACTTCATTGGTAAACTTAATGTCTGGAATTTTGTGTTGTAAAACAACACATTGGCTCTGCAGCTTTTGGGAAGGCCCATGGACAGAGAGATCACACCCGCTGGGAACCATTTGTGTGGCCATCACATTTTGGAAAGACACTTGAGAAGTCCTCAAGGAGAAAAGAATGAAAAACTAAATGTCTTCACAGGAATTACCTCAATTCTGATTATGATTTTTTCATATTAGTAATTTATACTTGATTCTTTTTTTTTTAATTTAAAACAAGAGCCTTCGGTTTTAATCTGAGGTGGTCGTAGAGTCACAAAATGCTTACAATACCTGTATGGCACCGATGTCGTCTCCGTCTCCGTCCTGCAGATAGGAGAGACACCACGAAGTTCTTCTCAAAGCAGTTTATTCAGGAACCTTTCTTTCTGCATGCAAGCAGCAATCTCCTACCCCCAAGGACACTCCCTACTAAAAAACCAGTAACCACGCCCCATCAGTGCAGTCTACATAGTCTCAGTTCATAGGTCCACGCCAAATGGCCTGATCTTGTGTCATGGTGCGCCTGCGCAGCTCACAAGATGGGCGTGGCTTACTTTTGGATGTATGAGGAACTCAGGTGCTAGTCATAAGACTTGGCAGCAGTCCCGGGCGCCATCTTGGGATTGCCGCCACACCTGCTCCCCACAACCCGGGATCTAACACTATGGGGCTAGAGATTCTTCTTTTAAATGCATCACCATCGACAGCTTCCATTTAACCAGCAGGTGTCCATGCCAGGCAGACACTGAGCAGGTTGTATGTTCTGTTAATCTCCACAACAACCCAATTCAGCAGAAACACCCCCATTTTACAGGTGAAGAAACCACAGCTCAAAGCAAATGAGTGTCAGGGTCCCCTCAGTCTCACTGGCTGTCACTTAGACCCACATCCTTCTCTGTACAGGGAAGCCATGGGCCTGATGTGGCTGTGCAAGCTGACTCTGCTGAGATGATCAATGCTATTCTTGACCCTGGGAGAATTTAAGACAAGGTGACCCACAGACTCCTGGGGTAGATTCTGCCTCTGGGTTCTAGGGTGTGACACAGTATCCCTTGCATGGGTCTCTACTCATCTGAGGAGTCTGTTCCCATCTGTCAGCTTCTATGGCAGTGGTTCAAATCCCTCCTAATGATGCAACCCTTTAATACAGATCTTCATGCTGTGGTGACCCCCACCATAAAATTATTTCATTGCGCCTTTGTAACTAATATTGCTGTTCTTGTAAGTCATAATATGCAACATATCTGATAGGCAAAGTATCATAAAATAAGGGCCTGGGAAGGGATCGAGACACACAGGTTGAGAAACATTGCTCTGTGAAATACTTTTAAAGTAAGGCCTTCTTCTCAGGAGAACCCGGAACAGTTGTCAGAGCAGAGATGCCCTGAACTAGTTACATGATTTAGCAGGCCTTAATGACAACAGAGATTTCCGGCTAAAGGCACAATCTGAAATCACTGTCCCCAGGACATTTCTTGCCTCAGGTTTTCCCCATAACAATGTGAGTCTGCTTGAACATGTCTGTCCAGGAAGCCAGTCCCTGTAGACTGTTATACAGACAGAATGCTAAAGTCAAGAATGGTTTCCCTCTGACGGCCCATAGTCACTTCTCTAGAAGTAAGTTCAAGTCCCCTGTGTGTAAAGTCACATAGTGTGTGAGACTTGAAATGTCATCCGTTTGAGTTGACAAAAAACAATTCTCACTTCAGATTTACAGCTGACCAACAGTTATTTTCAGGAGAACACAGAGGGTGGCCAGGCCTGCAGAGTCAGATCCCCTCCCTGCCTGGGACAATCCCACCCACAGTAGACTTCTGCTTCTCCTAACAGTGTTATCAGAAAATGTGACGTTAAGGTTCTGAAGTACACAATATGCACAAACCCTAAAGTTGTTAGATGGCCGATATGGGGCTTTTCTCTGCTTTAAGATCATTCTGGCCTCTCCTCTCCCCTGGACTGCATTCTGTTCTCTCTGGTCCGTTGATCTTTAAGTACCTGGGTTCAACTCAAGGCCTGGGTGGGGAGGAGGCCCTTTTCTTGTAGGAATGAGCATGGATCAAGAATGTATCCCCACTGTGACTGGGCAACAAAGTACCAGAAAATCTTCCCCAATCACAGAACTGGGTCATGTGGGAGCCTACACTGTTTCAAAGGGAGAGCTGGTTGCTTTCTCCTGGAAGAAGCACTTGGGGGTTGACTGTCACTTCTGGACTTTCTGTTCTAAGGTCACTTCTCAGAAGGGGCACTTTGCTCTAAGTCCTTTGGGGGACTCACCCAGCACTGGGGCTGGAGGATCCTCTGGTGTTGCAGCTCTGAGCTGGGAGGGGGAGCTCGCACACTGACTTGAAGAAGCCTGTTTTCACAGCTGATCTATGTCTGAGGAACAGGTGCTTTTAAAGAAGCATGTGAAAGCATCTCCTGCAGGAGAGCCCAGTCTGCAGGGAAAGTCACACAGGACATCGAAAAGTGGATTCCCACCTTCCACGGGGTGGGTGAACCAGGTAGGGCACTGGATGGTCAGAGAGTTTGAGAAAAGCCTGAATTTTCTGAAAGACTTCCAGCACTTTACATCCCACCACTATCCCAGGCTCACATGTGAGGCTCAGCAAAGAGCGCCACCTGCTGGGGTCCCTGAAAACTAAACTTGGAGTGGAGAACTGTGGAATACACCTCTGGGTAGGGGGAGATGCAGGACTCCAGGGCCAGGCCTGGGGTCTGTCCCTTTGGGTCTCCTTGCTTCCCAGAGGCTCTAAGTGCAGGGCCAGGGAGCCCAAATCTCAAATTCTTTGGCCTAAGTAGTGAGAGTCAACAGGGCAGGGCAAGGCAGGGCAGGGATGGGCAAAGGAAGGCCAGGCACAGGAAAGCCAAGCCCAGCCAGCCAGTGGATAGGCTCTGGGCATGAGGGACTGGGGACAGCAGGACCGACCCTCACTCTCCAGGCTGGGCATGGCACCCCAGCAGGGATGTGGAGAGTCCTGGAACCGACAGCCCCTTGTCCTCTGGCTGCATCTGACAGTGCATGGAGGGCTAGAAGTCAGAGAGGCTCCTGGGATCCCCCGATTTCCTAATCACATTGTGCTCACTAGAACACTATTAATCTTCTACAAAATTACAGAGCAGGCTGTATGAAGACTCTCAGCTGACAATGTGGACATAAATTATGGGTATGTGTAGCAAGACCCAGGCCACCTCCAGGTTCTTAGATAGTAACTGAGAACCTCAAACACGGTAGTGATGTGATAGTGTGGTGTTAATCTAGTGACAACTAGTTTCTATTGTGACACAGATGACTCTTTTTGTGTCATGGTCAGCTTATAATGAGTAGAAGACCTAAGCTTGAGAATAACCAAAGACTACATTAGTTCTCTAGGTGCTGAGCTTTTAAAAGCCCTGGGGTGACAGCAAGCTTTTGAGGACATTCTGGATTATTCCTTCTGTACATTAACTCTCTAAGTCACCTCCACTCTCAGTAAGTTAGTTCAATTCCATAAATTGGAAATCCATCACCTGGAAGAAATACTGTCTTAATGTGATCCAAGATTGGTCATGGAAAAAGGGTAGCTTGAACTGTCCCACCTCGGTTCTGGGCTTGCACAGGCCTGCTCTCCAAAAGAAACCTGTGTTCACAGCTGTAGGCTGCATTCACTATGGATGCCCTTGAGGTTCCTCCCTAAACTGCTTAGATAAAGATAAGTTTCTTGCTAACAATCAAAAGAATTCATTATGCCAAGCTGGCCTACAGCAAGTTAGTTTCTATTCTGTATTTTATCAGATGTGAATAATATACATGGTCCTCATTGATAATAGGTGAAAGATCTGCTCTAATATGGACACTAAGTGATGCTGGAGGATGATCCTGACCCACAATGAGCAGTGGGAACACCAGAGCCATGTAGGGATGCCTGACAACCTAGCACATTGAGCAGGCACAGCTCAGTAAGTTTCCTGTGAATACACATCTCCTGAGATCTCTCCATTTAATTGGAGGTGATCCTGTCCACCTAATACAGCACATGCCCTGGAAAGACAAAAGCCACCTGAAGAAGCTGTGGTGACGACTCACAGGTTAGAGCATCGGCTGTTCTCTCAGAGGAACCACGTGGTCCCTAACAATAATATACAACGGGGAATGGGATTCCTTCCTTTGGACTATGAGGGAAATTCACCCAGGACAGGCCACAGACAGACTGTAGAAAAAAAGACCCATTGACATAAATGATAAAACTAAGTCTAATCTACATCAATACAAACACAGCATACTTCTGGTCAAGAACAAGAGCATCTGTCAAAACCTGTTTCCCAGCATGACATTGAAGGTCATAATCTCTGGGGTAAATATCGATGCTGTATTGCAAGAAAAGCTGAAGCACATGGTTCTCCATTAGGATGACTTCTGTATTCCTTTGAGAATGTTGTCAATTTTTCTGTAGCTGTACAGCAATGAGTGTATATTACTCAATATGTGGGGCACAGGGTCAACAATGAATGTGAGCTGCAGACTGTTATATGTTAAGGTGAGCAGAACACATGACAGTATGGGTAAAGTATGGCAGTGATTACATAGTAAAGTGTGCATCTGAGAGACAGCCACATTATCCACACAGAAGACACTTCACACTGGGTACCCCTTGCTGGCTTTGAATTCACTATTTAGCCAAGGCTCCCTGGAACATGCAGAGATCCATCTCCAGCTGTCAGTTCTAAGTCCACAGGAGCAGAAAGAACCCTTGAATAAGAATGATGGTCTTAAGAGTCAAGAGATTAAAATCAATTTTTATTGATAAGAAATACAATTTACAACAAAACAGGATTAAAATGAATTAATATAAATATTTAAAAGTATTTTAAAAATGAAAAATAATAACAAGAGCATATAACTATGAAACAACAAATAGAAAACTTCAATGAAAATCATAACAAAATATTTCTAAACATCATATTCTTAACGAACATTTAGAAGCACAGATGTATTGCTCTTTCTCCTCTAGCATAATGAAAGGCGGTCCCCCAAGTTGTCTCTCAAGTGGTGATTTCTAAAGAAGAAAGTGAGTAAGACCTCAATCAGTCAGGCTGGCTTAGTGATATATAAATTTAGGGTCTCTAAGCAATGACAAATTAACTATGAGGAAGAATATTCATCCAAAACATGTTGTTAATAGTCAGGATGTTTGTCAGCAGGGGACTCCTGAGAAAGCAACTTATTCTTCAGGAGTCCTCTTCCTGGTCCGTGTCCAATTCCAGCAGTCTTGCACTTTCTGAGACCTGGGAGAGGAAGGCAGTTTTTCAGACACTGATTTGGTGGGGAAATGCTAGCCAGCTGTCAGAATGCTGCCTTCTACCACCGCAGTTCTATTGGACAGTCGACCTGGACCTTTTACCTAATATCATTGTTGTTAACTCTGCGGGCAGGGAAAATCTCCAGCAAGCCTCACAGTGATGTGGGCTGCCAATCTGGGACCCAGACTTATACCAGTGCAAACCAAGAACAGGGCAATGGGAAGAGACCTCATTGGGTTGCAGGAAGAAAGGAGATGTCCATATGTCACCAAGATAAAAGTCAATGACAAGGATGAATTCAACATTTGCAATTGGTTCTTATCCCACAAAGGTGCTTCCTACCTAGGAGGTCACATGACCACAAAATGTCATTTGTCACAGGACCAAGACCTTGTTCAAAACTCTACATAGCATATCACACAGTCATGCCATAATATGATATGTTATTCATCTGTCACCATTTGTGGACTGCAGCTTCAAAAAAAAAAGGAAAATATACTTGCCAATAGTTCAGTTTCTGCAAAGTGGTTACCTTCCCAGAATACTTGTACATAGACAGAGCAATGAACAATTCCATTACAGGCCATGGTTGGCTCGTTGGGAGTGTAAATTAGAAAGATTGTAGGGGAAAACAAAGATGTATGAAATTGGAAAATGGTATCAGATATTGTTAAGCTCACACAGCTGCTTATTCCTACCAGATATTGCTGGGGTCTGGCGGTTTCTGGTCTTCTCCTATTCATATTTATTGTTCAATTCAATCAAATATTTCTCTATCAGTGCACAATAAATCTGTACCACCTTGCTCTCCTGCATAGATGTGACAAAGTTCTTCATACATGTGTTCTCCATCAGGAGCGGCTGAGCAGGTTACTGGAAATACATTCTGCATAGTAAGATCTTGCTGCCCCTTTCTCCCATTCCTACTTCCAAGTTCCACTAACAACCCTAGAACCCATATACCCATGAAGACGTAGAATATATCTTGATTCATATAAGGCTGCTGCAGAAACAGGAAACAGCCAATTCAGGGAAGAAGAAATTTTTTTGATGGCCCAAGCATCAAATAGGGTCCAAATCTCTCAAAAAGAACATGGATCTACAACTATCCATGAAAGCCCAATGCACGGGGGCAACATCAATTAGTAGTGGGCAAACACCCTCAAAGGAGGTCAGTAGAACCAAGAGAAGGTCATTCTAACCATGTGGTCCACACACTGAGTTTTGTAAAACCTGGTATGACACCAGAGGCCCCGTTCAGCCTAATAACCTTCTGCTGACTTCAATCAGTGCTGTTCTATCTAGAGCCTTCTGAAGATGCCTAGACAATCCTGGGATGAGTAACAGTCTTTTGTGGAACTGAAAACTGAGTCCTAATGACCCTGGCACACTGATGTGTAAACAGCACAAGAGATAGACTCATAGATGAAGACCGTCCAATCCAGAACAAAGAAATCAGAAATGGCCATTCCACAAGTGATAGCCTTTCTGACCAGGACTTACCTAGAGAAGGTCATCTCCTTTTTCAGCTTATGGCTGTTCTCATGGATCTCAGTGTTCTCCATCTCTAAGTTGTGCAGAATTGACATGACCGCCTCCTCCATTCTCTCCAGGTCTTCATAATATGGATTTGGCCTGAAGTGTGGCCTGGCCCCAAATGATAGAATACAATGAACATCAGCATTTAGGAATATATGAACTCAGGGTGGGTCCTGTACTACCCCAGCCCTGGAAGGACACCTTCTGAATTCTATATATTGGGATCTTCTTCAGCTTCAGAAACTTGTTATTCTGGGGCCAGGACACCGGAAGCTCAGCATCCAGATGGAGGGTTTCCTGGCTCCCTTTGTTCAATAGAGAGGACTGGACCTGGAGTCAAGACAGTTATGTTATCAAAAGCCTCAGCCACAGCTCTTCCGGGCACTCCCCTACACACCCAGAAAATGTGATTTGATTTTTCCTGTTTTGACAACAGGAATTATTCATTCTGAATAACTAATAGTGTAGAGACAGACATTACACATAATTATGGAGTTGAGATCACATCTGGCCACAAAATAATAATCTGCCCAATGGATACAACTGTACAGACAAATGTGACCAAACAGTCAAAGAACTGTGCTGTTGACAGTGGGGCTCCCAGAACAAAGCACTCACATCTCCATGAAAGTGTAGCATGGGTAAATACTCAGGCCAAGACATAGACCCCCTAGACTCAAATTTGGAGGGAAATATAAACATATAAATGTTGTACCTATGCATTTGGATGTGTGCACATGCACATACACAGACTGAGACACAGCCACAAATAAGAGAAATGTAAACAGAGTCAGAGAAAGAGAAAGAGAAATATGGAAACAGAGAGCACTGTGACAACCAGGAGAAATTGCATGCACCATTGCTGTCTCAGAGGGCAAGACACACAGACAAGAACAAACAGGCCTGAGCCTGAGACCTTCTAGTCAAGCATTGAGATGAACAGTTTGGGACCAGGCCCCTCAGGCTGCTGTGTGGATCTTCCAGCACTCAGTCCCCTGCCTAGCACGTACAGAGACTCACCATAAACTCACTGCAATTACAATCTTGCAAAGCCACCAGCTGTCAAGGGCTTTGCAAATACACACTGGGCACTCACTCTCCCTGACTTTATCCCCGAATTCTTCATTCAGACCACAAATCCTGCTTTTCAATAAATGGAAGCAGATGAGTCCATTTTCCATCTTGCTCCTCAGGAAGGGTCAGGTTCTGAATCTCCTCTATATGGGAGGTGAGGTTTAAAAAAGGGTCGTTACAGAGACACAGCTTTCTAGAACCCAAAACCTTAAAAGGATAAGATGAAGGTGACATTGAACACCCAGGAATGGAACAAGAGCGTTTGGAGCGATTCATATCTGTTCTTCATGGATCTCTCTGTCACAAACATCAGGCGATCTCTCAGGTCGTTTCGCTCCTCTTTAATGAGCTGCAGCTCTTAAATCCACCTCTTATTTTCCTTCTCGGCCTGCTTCTTGCTTAGCTCAGTTCCAGGGGATGATGTTTCTCTCCCAGCCTCTGTAGGTAGAAGGACACAAGTGAACCTGCATGGGGAGAATGCATAGAGTGTACATAGACCACAGTGAGGCCTAAACAGGAGAACAAGCCTGGAACCCAGTGTCACTGCTAGGCGATTGGTCTATGCTTAAGAGGCCTCCTCAGTGGATCTCAGTTCTCCCACTACTCTATAGAGACCAAGAAATGTAAGCAGCCAGGTGCTCCCTATGCCGGACATCACGTGCCTACATGTACCACCGAGATGGCTTCTCCAGGATTATTATCAGCTGAACAGGGTACAGCTTGGTTTCAGGACCCTCACCCCTGTGGTTTCAGAACTCAGATGATAAATTCACCATCCACAATACTTGAGTGACTGGAGACACTCAGATGTCCTACCCTGATATTCTAGGCCAATATCTTTGGATTTACAACGCATTTCCAGGGAGGACATGGTCAACAGACTTATCAATTCCCCTATTTGAAATACCAAACCCCCGAAGTGCCAATGGGTTACAGGCTGAATCTTGGTCTACATGTTCCAAAGAGTTTTGGTATTTTAGAAAAATGTTTGTAACACACAACCTCTAATATATAAAGCTAATGATGACCCTGCAATTAGAAGAAATCAGAGAAGATCTAAGAACATAAGGTTATTGCCTGGAGCACAATTCTCCCCCTTTTCCTACTGTCAGATATCCACTGTATTTAAAGAAGCAATGATAGTGAAGTACATTGCTGCCCTGTCTAAACTCAGAAAAGGTGGACCCTCCATGACTCCTGATGGTGTTTTTATATCAATGTAACAGAACAAATGAACTGTAAAAGTAAAGACCAGAAGTTCACAGAATAATAGCATTGGCCTTACCATATCCTCCCAGTGGGGATGGGGAATCTAAAGTTCTGAAATCCTGACTTTCAGGAATTGTGATATTCATGGAAATTCAATTCCTTTTCAGATGCTGCAGTTGTTGTGGCCCATTGCTAGAAAGGTCAGCTTAAGCCTGCAGCCCCCCTGACAGGAAGCTCAAAATATACTGCCTAGAACTTACTCAACATTCCCCAGAAGTGCTGTCTTTGTCCATCATTACTCTGAGACGAAATGCCAGACTCCTTCACTCTAGTCTCTCCACAATCGATGTTCCCCCTCCCAAAACTCTTGCGAAGACGGGAAAACATGTCTTAGGGTGTAACCGCCAGACTCAGACTGAGAGAAACTAGGGCACTGGTTGTCACTACAACACTGGTGACATCACAGAGGATGCCAAGAACTCTCTAGGAGACAATAGAATGTCATAGAAGGGACAGCTGATGTCATGGGGAGCAGACTTTGCCAGCCTGCTAATGTTCTCCCTGTACTGAGCATAAGCAGAGGTGCCCTTTCCAGGAGACTTTCCCAGGGCAGAGCCACTGAGCACCTCCTGCTTCCAAAGCCAAATTTTTCTCAAGGCTTGATTATAAAAAAACTTAGTAATTCCAATGCTTCTAAATGAATGTTTCCTTCCATATCTTGCCCCAAAAATGTCTCATCCTAACTCAAATTGTCCACATTCACCAATGTTAGCCATTAAAACTTCCTGAGATTTCATACCCGCTTGAATATGCAGTCAAAAGTTCTCCTGTCTCATTCTGTACAGGTGCTTTAAATCACATCAAGAAATAGTCTGCATGTAGGTTACAACATGGGTGTGTGTTAGGGGAACACTCATGAAGTCATGTGCTTAGCAATCGACAATTGCCAGAATATTCATTAGGAGAAAGAGTTGAAGTCTTTATGGTGCTAGGCAAAGTGTGGAGACCAGTTGGCAGAGGAAAGTGCAGTATTGGGACCATGAGTGAAGGGAACCTCATGCTGCTTGTGGGGTTCTCTTCTCTGTACCAATGTTGCCAAAGGAGCACTGCTCACAGGCCTGAGTAAGATACATCATGTGCTTTTATCAGAAAAATAAAATAGTCAAGAGTTATAGGGGATGCACCTAAACGGCTAAATGGTGCTTATCCATTAAGTGGATAGAGCAAGGTCCCAGCACCTGTACACTGGGAAATGGCCACCCCACCAAACACAAAACCACCTATCATAGTAAATAATGAATACTTTATAGAATGCACACATTAACACTGATAGATCACTTCCGTAGTTCTAATTATGGGGGCAAATTCATATAGTAACTTATATAGCAAAAAATAAGAAAGAAAGAGAAGAGAAAAAGTCAAAACAAAAAGCTCAAGCTTCTCATATGAGGATTGCAGGAAGTGTTATCTGGTGGTCAGTTCTGATTAGGCCATTTTAGATAGAACAGTGCATAGTGACCCTTTATGTGATGGGCCCTATATAAAGCTTTTTGCAATATTGGAATTTTAACAAACCTCATCCAGAACATACAGAAGAGGCAAGGATGTGATCACCATGTCCTTACTCTGTATCAGGTTATTTTTCTGCATCCTTGATTGTCAGGCATATAACAGCAACAATCTGAAATAGCTGGTAGACATGGGAAAACGTGGCTAAAACTATAGTAGTGGGTTACACACCTCAACTGTGAAAGGCTAATGCTGTCTGCACAGTCCTTGGAGGCCACTCTTATAAGCCTATTTATTACAAAGTGAAAGGAGGATTATCTGAGCTCAAAGTGATCCTGGCCAGCCAGGTAGAGGGCAACATGTGATACTTGAGACCCTGTTTTAAACGAGCACAGAAATCCACACTTTATTCAAAGCATCATCTACGAATTCTCGATTATTTACCATTCTCTCCCTACCAGTGGTTCAGTTTGGAATGGTAGAAAACAACTGGAACTGATCTTTCTATTTTAAGGACCTTGATCTCTCTTTTTTTAGGTCCACATTAAGAGTGCATACAAATGGACATCACCATCTGAACATCTTAGTATCATCTACTCTGTATATATAGCATAATACTGTGCCTATGACAGTCTTAAGCTTCCTTGAGTGTAGTTGCCCCATTAAGAAGTGTGAAGTTCTGAGTTCAAACCCCAGTGATGCTTTAAAGGGACTAGAAGAAAGCGATCAGAGATACTCCACTTCTTTGTCCTTAGATTAAATCAAGTTGACACAATGTGAACCTGGTGGGCTATTTAACCATGCATCTTTCTCCCAACCCCACTTCCACGAGTTCAGTCCATGGCAGAATTCATCCCCCACCATCCTAGATATTTCTTTGTATATTTCTACAAGAGCCAGGTTTCTTTTTTTTTAATATAATTAGTTGTAGTCAATCAACTGCTGCCCTATGTGAGAAATGATTAGTATCTATTGCAACTTACCACACTGTATTTGTGTATACAAGTACATTATTGGAAATCCAGGGGCTGGGGATTTAGCTCAGTGGTAGAGCACTTGCCTAGGAAGCACAAGGCCCTGGGTTTGGTCCCCAGCTCCAAAAAAAAGAACCAAAAAAAAAAAAAAAAAAAAGAAAAAAGAAAAAAAAAAGAAAAAGGAAATCCAGCATTACTGAGTAATTGGAAACCAGTGCTGTGGCCTTGCCTTTCTGTGCCTCTTCCTGGCTCACAGGCAGCAGGGGGCAGACCTTGAGTTCCTCTTCAGGGACAGAGTGATGGTGAATGGGCACTGAGCAGGCAGAGAAACACAGCTGAGGCAGCTCCTTTCAGTTATCAAACACATCATCTCCTTCCCATCTTAAGGGCTACTGCTGAGGTTTTGCCCCCATACCTACCTTAATAGCAGCGAATTTGTTACACAGCAGCCAGCTCTTTCCTATTGTTCTGTAATACGCCTCCACATCATGGATGCCAAGAAAAACACTAACAAAGAACAAAAAACTCTGACGTTGAACTGTGTGGTGCTGGTCACATACCCTGTTATGTTCTGTATGTTATGAGGTTTGTTAATCTTAACAAGTTCCCCAAGTGTATTCTTCACATAGGACCCAATAGATTCAAGGAAAATAGGAACAATTATGTGTAAAATGGCCTGAGTCAGGGCCATAGACCGAAGCATTTCCAGCACTTGTGCATGAGCCCATGTGGATTTTGCAATGAGCTGGGCCTAGCAATGTCCAGTACACATTTGTGAGCTGTTGCTCTGGTTGAACTGTATTGGTGTGTGCATTAATAAACTACACCTATTTACATGAATTCAGTGTCCTGTGGTTTGAATCCAGACCCCTTGACATCAGGTCTTCCCTTCTGCAGCACTCGGGAAAAAGGCTAAGTTTAGGAAAGGTGACGTCTTGTCATAAGTTATGTGACAAGAGGGATGGTGAATGATCCCTTGTGATAAGAATCAAGGTTTCCTCTGTGGTATTTAGGTCTATACTGGCCCTGTGCAACAGCTTCAAGAACCCAGTTCTGATTTTCCTTGGGATTCCCGTGATGATGCACTCAGACATGATTGGAAACAACCAAAATGGTAGTCAGAGTATTTGATTTATATAATGTAGGGAGCAATGCAAACTCATGTTGTAGGATATTTGATCATATTGTCATCCCCAATATTGTGTTATTTACTTAGAAAAATACCTTCTGGCTGTGTAGTTCAGTACTAGCACCAATATTTAACTCTAGAGCTATTTTTGTTTGTTTGTTTGTTTGTTTTTTGTTTTTGTTTTTGGATGAACAAGTACTTTCCTATTTTGTGGCCCAGCCCTAGCTCTTACTTCTTTGCACAGTCATAGAGAGACCTCAAACATATGCTCAGACAAAGCCAGGGGAATGTATAAAAGGGCCTAAGGCAATACCACATAATGACATTGAAAGTGGGCTCTCTTCTTGATCCACGCCTCCAGCTCTCCTGACATCTACATGAATTATAACTCCTAATGCAGTGTAAATGATGTCTGCGCTATTGCTGAAGGAATCATGAGAATAACAACTGTAAACATTCCACCATGGATAGAATTTGTGGAAAGAGGCAACTGGCAGCCAATGAGAGGGCTCTACAGTTAAAGGGGCTTGCTGTCAAGTCTGATGAGCTTGACTCAATCCCCAGGACCCACGTGGTAAAAGGGAGAGAACCAAGGGCCAAGCTGTCCTCTGGCTTCCACTCATGTCTTACATGTATGTGAGTATATATGTATATGTCTGTATGTACGTGTGGATATGAATGTGTGTATGCATGTATGTGTATAGGTGTATAGGTATATGTGTGTATATGTCTGTCTATATGTGTGTATAGGTGTATTTGTATGTGTGTATATGTATTGTATGTGTGTGTATGTGTGTATGCATGTAGGTGTGTATATATATGTGTGTGAGCATGAATGTGTATAGTCATGTATATGCATGTGTTTTCATGTACGTGTATTCGTGTATATGTACGAATGTATATGTGTATATGTATGTATGGACACACAAACACACACAATGTTAAAACATAAAAAGCTCCTTGGAGTATTCACCGTGCCTGGATAAGTGGTGACCATGTGGGGGAAACACATGTCCATGTAAGCACACCTGTTCACATGTGCTGAGCAATGCCCAGCCTGGACTTGAGCTCACTACCTGCCCAACGATGAGTTTCTGCCCACCTGGTCTTCTCAGAGCCAGGTGACAATTGTTCCTGCCATGCCAGTTCTGTTCCAGTTTCTCATGCCACAAACCTTCTAGCTTGAATCTCACCTACTGACGCAGGAACCTAACAGCCTCCAACCCAGTGAAGTAAGTAAACTTCTTCCTGACATCCTCAGGCTTGGTGTCCCCCATGAGTCACAGGGAGGAAGGATGGCATGCACCAAGGAGAAGGGCCATGGGCAAGGAAGACAGGAAACATAAGTCAGTCATCACTGACACCAGCAAAGTGTGTGCTTCAGAGCTGGCTCTGCTCACTCTTGTCCCAGTGGCAGGACTTAAGAGTGGTGCATACCTGTCACCCAGCACTCAGAGACATCTGAGGCATGAGAACCAGGAGTTCATGGCCATCTTAACTAATGGTGAGATCAAAGCCAGCCTGGGCTGCATGAGACTCAGTCTCAAAGCAGGCAAGGAGGAACTTGCTATATTTGAGCAAGGAAGCTGGAATCCTCCTGGGTTCTAAACATTCACTGCAATACAGAAAGATGCTAGGGCTAGTCTGGCAGAAAGTAGGAGACAGAGAAGCCAGGTTAACCCTCCCTAATCTTCTCATGCTGTGTGAGCTATGAGTAGATGGTGCCCTATACACTGTGGACAGGATGGTCTCTCAGACGGTTCAGAAAGCCATGGAGGACTCCAGCAATTCTCCACTTGGGTGTCACTTGAGTCTTATATGTGTGTGTTTACAAGCCAAAATATAAGATCCATAGGTGACTGTGTAAATTCAACATGGCACAGCCATGTGCTGGAATATTATTCAGCCTTACATAGGATTCAGATTCTGACCCTTGAACAGGAATGAGAATGGTAGCCATTCTCCTAAGTCAGACCTCCAGGCAGTGCAAAGACAAACTAACAGTCTATGACACCACTGAGGGCTGCAATGTCACCAGTTATATAAAGACAGAAAGCAGGAAGGTCTACAGAGCCCCAGGGGTGACATGGAGTGGGGAGGTTGGAGGGTAGGTGTGTAAGTGGGACTGACCTCAGAGGAATCAGACATGGCTGCAGAATATGCATGTGGCTGCCTCCCATACCTGTGGGTCCTGCCTCCTCAGAAAGGCAAATACAGCAAAAGAAATGAACAGAGGGGACAGGCTCTGACCTCCTGTAGACACACAAATGACGTGACAGAATGTGCACACTGCTGCCTTGCTGCAGGAGCAGTTGAGCATCCAGAAGGGTTGAAAGAGGCTGGAAGGGCTGAGCATGGCACTGAGTTCAAGGACATAGCTTTAGGTCTTGGGGAACCTTTGGTGCCCAGGACCCATCCTGCTGATCCTGAGGGACACCGCTGACATTCAGGGTGATGGCTGGGCTGGGCTGGGGAATAGGCGTCCACTCTCACCTGCCTCAGCTTGAAGATGCGCTGGG
Source organism: Rattus norvegicus (assembly GCF_021556685.1). Taxonomy (NCBI): domain Eukaryota; kingdom Metazoa; phylum Chordata; class Mammalia; order Rodentia; family Muridae; genus Rattus; species Rattus norvegicus. The sequence continues at coordinate 488,088 of NW_028238785.1, forward strand.
TGAAGTAGGACTGCAACTACTTGTTGGATTCATTGATGCAAATCTGCTGGAAGCTATTCTGTTCAAAGTCCTCAAATCTGAATATGGTCAAGACACCAATGGGCAAGCACTGAGAGACAAGCTGTGGTTATAGCCGGGGCCTCCTGGAAAGACTAGCCCTCCTGAGAGGAGTTCAGCAGAGGGGGTGTGTTTTCCTGACCAGTTTGGTACCCAGTGTTTTTTACCAAGCGTTCCTTTATTACTTCTTGATGGAACCAGGCCTGCACATATCCAGTAAACATTGTGGTGGAACCTGGGCTTGGTGCCCACATGCTGGCATCGCTGAGGGTGAAGCCTAGCCTATCACTCTCCCAGACACCGAGTGCAGATGCCTGGGTTCCTATAGAATGGCAGTTCTTACCGTTCCTAATGCTAATACAAATAAACTTTTGGAAATTTTCAAAAAAAAAAAAAAGGCATCCTCAGTGGATCTCAGTTCTCCCACTACTCTATAGAGATCAAGAGATGTAAGCAGCCAGGTGTTCCCTATGCCGGACATCACGTGCTTACATGTACCACGGAGATGGCTTCTCCAGGATTATTATCAGCTGAACAGGGTACAGCTTGGTTTCAGGACCCTCACCCCTGTGGCTTCAGAACTCAGATGATAAATTCACCATCCACAAAACTTGAGTGATTGGAGACACTCAGATGTCCTACCCTGATACTCTAAGGCAACAACTTTGGATTTAAAACACATTTCCAGGGAGGATATGTTCAACAGACTTATCAGTGTCCCTATGTGAAATACCAAATGCCCCAGAAGTGCGAATAGGTTACAGGCTGAATCTTGGTCTACACGTTCCAAATAGTTTTGGTATTGTAGAAAAATTTTTGTAACATACAACCTCTAATATATAAAGCAAACGATGACCCTGCCAGTTAGAAGAAATCGGAGAAGGTCTAAGAACATAAGGTTATTGCCTGGAGCACAATCTCTCCCTGTTACTACTGTCAGATACCCACTGTATTTAAAGAAGCAATGATAGTGAAATACATTGCTGCCCTGTCTAAACTCAGAAAAGGTGGACCGTCCATGACTACTGATGGTGTATTTATATCAATGTAACAGAGCAAATGAACTGAAAAGTAAAGACCAGAAGTTCACAGTATAATAGCATTGGCCTTACCATATTCTCCCAGTGGAGATGGGGAAACTAAAGTTCTGAAATCCTTGACTTTAAGGAATTGTGATATTCATGGAAATCAATTCCTTTTCAGATGCTCCAGTTGCTGTGGCCCATTGCTAGAAAGGTCAGCTTAAGCCTGCAGCCACCCTGGCAGGAAGCTCAAAATACACTGCCCAGAACTTACTCCACATTCCCCAGAAGTGCTGTGTTTGTCCATCATTACTTTGAGACGAAAGGCCAGACTCCTTCACTCTAGTCTCTCCAGAATCGACGTTCCCCCTCCCAAAACGCTTGCGAAGACGGGAAAACATGTCTTAGCTTGTAACTGCCAGACTCAGACTGAGAGAAACTAGGGCACTGGTCGTCACTACAACACTGGTGACATCACAGAGGATGCCAGAACTCTCTAGGAGACAATAGAATGTCCAAGAAGGGACAGCTGATGTCACGGGGAGCAGACTTTGCCTCCTGCTAATGTTCTCCCTGTACTGAGCATAAGCAGAGGTGCCCTTTCCAGGAGACTTTCCTGGGGAGAGCCACTGAGCACCTCCTGCTTCCAAAGCCAAATTTTCCTCAAGGCTTGATTATAAAAACCTTAGTAATTCCTATGCATCTAAATGAATGTTTCCTTCCATATCTTGCCCCAAAATGTCTCATCCTAACTCAAATTGTCCTCATTCACCAATGTTAGCCATTAAACCTTCCTGAGATTTCACACCAGATTGAATATGCAGTCAAAAGTTCTCCTGTCTCATTCTGTACAGGTGCTTTAAATCACATCAAGAAATAGTCTGCATGGTAGGTTATAACATGGGTGTGTATTAGGGGAACACTCATGAAGTCATGTGCTTAGCAATCGACAATTGCCAGAAAATTCCTTAGGAGAAAGAGTTGAAGTCTTTAAGGTGCTAGGAAAAGTGTGGAGACCAGTTGGCAGAGGAAAATGCAATATTGGAGACACCAGTGAAGGGAACCTCATGCTGCTTGTGGGGTTCTGCTCTCTGCACCAATGTCGCTAAAGGAGCACTGATCACAGGCCTGAGTAAGATGTACCATGAGCTTCTATCAGAAAAATAAAATAAACAAGAGATATAGAGGGTGCACAGAAATGTCTAAAATGAGGCTATAAACATCATTAAGTGGATAGAGCAAGGTCCCAGCACCTGTACACTGGGAAATGGCCACCACACCAAACACAAAAGTAGTAACACATTTATCATAGTAAAACACATTTATAATAGTAAAAAATGAATACTTTATAGAATGCACCCACTAACACTGATTGATCACATCCGTAGTTCAAATTTTGGGGGCAAATTCATGGCCTTAACTACCTTTGTCTCAACTTATATAGCAAAAAATAAGAAAGAACGAGAAAAGACAAAGTCAAAACTAAAAGCTCAAGCTTCTCATATGAGGATTGCAGGAAGTGTTATATGGGAGTCAGTTCTGATTAGGCCATTTTAGATAGAACAGTGCATAGTGACCCTTAATGTGATGGGCCCTATATAAAGCTTTTTGCAATATTGGAATTTTAACAAACCTCATCCAGTATGTACGGAAGAGGCAAAGATGTGATCACCATGTCCTTACTCTGTATCAGGTTATTTTTCTGCATCCTTGATTGTCAGGCATAGAACAGCAACAATCTGAAATAGCTGGTAGACATGGAAAAACATGGCTAAAACTATAGTTGTGGGTTACACACCTCAACTGTGAAAGGCTAATGCTGTGTGCAGAGTCCTTGGAGGCCACTCTTTTAAGCCTAATTATTTCAAACTGAAAGGAGGTTTATCTGAGCTCAAGGTGATCCTGGCCAGCCAGGTAGAGGGCAACATGTGATACTTGAGACCCTGTTTTAAACCAGCACAGAAATCCACACTTCATTCAAAGCATCATCTACGAATTCTCGATTATTTACCATTCTCTCCCTACCAGTCGTTCTGTTTGGAATGGTAGAAAACAACTGGAACTGATCTTTCTATTTTAAGGACCTTGATCTCTCTTTTTTTAGGTGCACATTAAGAGTGCATACAAATGGACATCACCATCTGAACATCTTAGTATTATCTACTCTGTATATATAGCATAATACTGTGCCTATGACAGTCTTAAGCTTCCTTGAGTGTAGTTGCCCCATCAAGAAGTGTGAAGTTCTGAGTTCAAACCCCAGTGATGCTTTAAAGGGACTAGAAGAAAGCCATCAGAGATACTCCACTTCTTTGTCCTTAGATTAAATCAAGTTGACACAATGTGAACCTGGTGGGCTATTTAACCATGCATCTTTCTCCCAACCCCACTTCCACGAGTTCAGTCCATGGCAGAATTCATCCCCCACCATCCTAAATATTTCTTTATATATTTCTACAAGAGCCAGGTTTCTTTTTTTTTAATAGAATTAGTTGTAGGCAATCAACTGCTGCCCTATGTGAGAAATGATTAGTATCTATTGCAACTTACCACAGTGTATTTGTGTATACAAGTACATTATTGGAAATCCAGCATTACTGAGGGATTGGAAACCAGTGCTGTGGCCTTGCCTTTCTGTGCCTCTTCCTGGCTCACAGGCAGCTGGGGGCAGACCTTGAGTTCCTCTTCAGGGACAGAGTGATGTTGAATGGGCACTGAGCAGGCAGAGAAACACAGCTGAGGCAGCTCCTTTCAGTTATTAAACACATCATCTCCTTCCGATCTTAAGGGCTATTGCTGAGGTCTTGCCCCCATACCTACCTTAATAGCAGTGAATTTGTTACACAGCAGCCAGCTCTTTCCTATTGCTCTGTAATACGCCTCCACATCATGGATGCCAAGAAAAACACTAACAAAGAACAAAAAACTCTGACGTTGAACTGTGTGGTGCTGGTCACATACCCTGTTATGTTCTGTATGTTATGAGGTTTGTTAATCTTAACAAGTTCCCCAAGTGTATTCTTCACATAGGACCCAATAGATTCAAGGAAAATAGGAACAATTATGTGTAAAATGGCCTGAGTCAGGGCCCACAGACCGAAGCATTTCCAACACTTGTGCACCAGCCCATGTGGATTTTGCAATGAGCGGGGCCTAGCAATGTCCAGTACACAGTTGTGAGCTGTTGCTCTGGTTGAACTGTATTGGTGTGTGCATTAATAAACTACACCTATTTAAATGAATTCAGTGTCCTGTGGTTTGAATCCAGACCCCTTGACACCAGGTCTTCCCTTCTGCAGCACTCGGGAAAAAGGCTAAGTTTAGGAAAGGTGACCTCTTGTCATAAGTTATGTGACAAGAGGGATGGTGAATGATCCCTTGTGATAAGAATCAAGGTTTCCTCTGTGGTATTTAGGTCTATACTGGCCCTGTGCAACAGCTTCAAGAACCCATTTCTGATTTTCCTTGGGATTCCCGTGATGATGCACTCAGACAGGATTGGAAACAACCAAAACGGTGGTCAGACTTGATTTATAAAATGTAGGTAACATTGCAAACTTATGTTGTAGGATATTTGATCATATTGTCATCCCCAATATTGTGTTATTTACTTAGAAAAATACCTTCTGGCTGTGTAGTTCAGTACTAGCACCAATATTTAACCCTAGAGCTATTTTTGTTTGTTTGTTTGTTTTTTGTTTTTGTTTTTGGATGAACAAGTACTTTCCTATTTTGTGGCCCAGCCCTATCTCTTACTTCTTTGCACAGTCATAGAGAGACCTCAAACATATACTCAGACAAAGCCAGGGGAGTGTATAAAAGGGCCTAAGGCAATACCACATAATGACATTGAAAGTGGGCTCTCTTCTTCATGCACGCCTCCAGCTCTCCTGACATCTACATGAATTATAACTCCTAATGCAGTGTAAATGATGTCTGCGCTATTGCTGAAGGAATCATGAGAATAACAACTGTAAACATTCCACCATGGATAGAATTTGTGGAAAGAGGCAACTGGCAGCCAATGAGAGGGCTCTTCAGTTAAAGGGGCTTGCTGTCAAGTCTGATGAGCTTGACTCAATCCCCAGGACCCACGTGGTAAAAAGGAGAGAACCAAGGGACAAGCTGTCCTCTGGCTTCCACTCATGTGCTTACATGTATGTGAGTATATATGTATATGTCTGTATGTACGTGTGGATATGAATGTGTGTATGCATGTATGTGTATACGTGTATATGTATATTTGTGTATATGTCTGTCTATATGTGTGTATAGGTGTATTTGTATGTGTGTATATGTATTGTATGTGTGTGTATGTGTGTATGTATATGTGTATGTGTGTATGCATGTATGTGTGTATGTGTGTACGTGTGTGTATGTATGTGTGTATGCATGTAGGTGTGTATATATCTGTGCATGAGCATGAATGTGTATAGTCATGTATATGCATGTGTTTTCAGGTACGTGTATTCGTGTTTATGTACGAATGTATGTGTGTATATGTATGTATGGACACACAAACACACACAATGTTAAAACATAAAAAGCTCCTTGGAGTATTCACCGTGCCTGGATAAGTGGTGACCATGTGGGGGAAACACATGTCCATGTAAGCACACCTGTTCACGTGCACTGAGCAATGCCCAGCCTGGTCTTGAGCTCACTACCTGCCCAACGATGAGTTTCTGCCCACCTGGTCTTCTCAGAGCCAGGCGACGATTGTTCCTGCCATTCCAGTTCTGTTCCAGTTTCTCATGCCACAAACCTTCTAGCTTGAATCGCACCTACTGACGCAGGAACCTAACAGCCTCCAACCCAGTGAAGTAAGTAAACTTCTTCCTGACATCCTCAGGCTTGGTGTCCCCCATGAGTCACAGGGAGGAAGGATGGCATGCACCAAGGAGAAGGGCCATGGGCAAGGAAGACAGGATCATAAGTCAGTCATCCCTGACACCAGCAAAGTGTGTGCTTCAGAGCTGGCTCTGCTCACTCTTGTCCCAGTGGCAGGACTTAAGAGTGGTGCATACCTGTCACCCAGCGCTCAGAGACGTCTGAGGCATGAGAACCAGGAGTTCATGGCCATCGTAACTAATGGTGAGATCTAAGCCAGCCTGGGCTGCATGAGACTCAGTCTCAAAGCAGGCAAGGAGGAACTTGCTATATTTGAGCAAGGAAGCTGCCATCCTCCTGGGTTCTAAACATTCACTGCAATACAGAAAGATGCTAGGGCTAGTGTGGCAGAAAGTAGGAGACAGAGAAGCCAGGTTAACCCTCACTAATCTTCTCATGCTGTGTGAGCTATGAGTAGATGGTGCCCTATACACTGTGGACAGGATGGTCTCTCAGACAGTTCAGAAAGCCATGGAGGACTCCAGCAATTCTCCACTTGGGTGTCACTTGAGTCTTATATGTGTGTGTTTACAAGCCAAAACATAAAATCCATAGGTGACTGTGTGAATTCAACATGGCCCAGCCATGTGCTGGAATATTATTCAGCCTTACATAGGATTCAGATTCTGACCCTTGAACAGGAATGAGAATGGTAGCCATTCTCCTAAGTCAGACCTCCAGGCAGTGCAAAGACAAACTAACACTGTATGACACCACTGAGGGCTGCAGTGTCACCAGTTATATAAAGACAGAAAGCAGGAAGGTTTACAGAGCCCCAGGGGTGACATGGAGGGGGGAGGTTGGAGGGTAGGTGTGTAAGTGGGACTGAGCCTCAGAGGAATCAGACAGGGCTGCAGAATATGCATGTGGTTGCCTCCCATACCTGTGGGTGCTGCCTCCTCAGAAAGGCAAATACAGCAAAAGAAAGGACCAGAGGGGACAGGCTCTGACCTCCTGTAGACACACACAAATGACGTGACAGAATGTGCACACTGCTGCCTTGCTGCAGGAGCAGTTGAGCTTCCAGAAGGGTTGAAAGAGGCTGGAAGGGCTGAGCATGGCACTGAGTTCAAGGACATAGCTTTAGGTCCTGGGGAACCTACGGTGCCCAGGCCCCATCCTGCTGATACTGAGGGACACAGCTGACATTCAGGGTGATGGCTGGGCTGGGCTGGGGAATAGGTGTCCACTCTCACCTGCTCCAGCTTGAAGATGTGCTGGGTGAAGTAGGACTGCAACTACTTGTTGGATTCATTGATGCAAATCTGCTGGAAGCTATTCTGTTCAAAGTCCTCAAATCTGAAAATGGCCAAGACACCAATGGGCAAGCACTGGGAGACAAGGTTTTGATATAGCCGGGGCCTCCTGGGAAGACTAGCCGTCCTGAGAGGAGTTGCAGAAGAGGGGATGTCTTTTCCTGACCTGTTTGGTACCCAGTGTTTTTTACCAAGGGTTCCTTTATTACTTCTTGATGGAACCAGGCCTGCACATATCCAGGAAGCATTGGGGTGGAACCTAGGCTTGGTGCCCACATGCTGGCATCGCTGAGGGTGAAGCCTAGCCTATCACACTTCCAGCAATGAGTGCAGATGCCTGGGTTCCTATATAATGGCGGTTCTTACCGTTCCTAAAATTGTGACTCTTTATTTCAGTTCCTCATGTCGTTGTCATCCCAACATAAACTTATTGGAGAGCTACTTCATAAGTGTCACTTTGTTACTGTGAGTAACTGTAATGTAAATGTCTGGTGTGCAGGAGCGCTGATGTAGAACCCACAGATTGTGAGCAGCTGCTGTAGAGGATGAGAGTCCCCTGCCAGCCCTGGTGTTTGCAGAGATCCCGTGGGTTCCTAGTCTCCATGGCTTTCCCAAGGACAGGGTTTATTCTTGGCCGTCTCAGGGCCTGGGACCTCACAGAAACAGCCTCTCCCATGTCCTTCCTGTTGAGAGTGTGGTTGGTCCTCAGCACAGTCCAGTCAAACAAGGCGCGGTATAGACACTTGGCCAGGGGTCTCCTGCAGTTATGGCCTCTGGACAGAGGGGTTTCTTACCTGGGGTGGGGCAACCGTGCCAGGTACAGGCAGTGATGCTCAGAGTCAAGACCTAGTTTTGTCTTATTTTCATAGACAAAGTTGCCCAGGCTGGCCTCAAACTTGCCGTGTAGCCAAGGATAATTAAACAACTGATCCTACTGCCTCTACCCCCCATGGCCTGGCATTGCAGATGAGTGTCACCAGAGCTGGCTTGTCACAGCTGCTATACGGCTCTAAGTCAGGGGCCTCATGTGCAGGAGTTTTATGACTGTGCCATCCCAACCCCGCAACCAGGGTTTTCACCTTTCTCCTGCTGAAGTCTGCTTAATCCTACCCTGGCCCCAGGACACAGCAGCTGTGGGAGACTCAAAGTCTGGGGCTTCAGCACAGCATGGGTACACAACATGGCATGCAGCCTACACGGCTGTGAAAAAGCCAAGGAAGTGCTTCTCAGCTCACCCCCTGTAGGAGTGTCTAGCGCATCCTTCTCTCCATGGACGCAGACATCTGCTTCCAACTGCCCGACATGTCCCTCTGGTTTTGACTTTCCTGGATGCCATGTCAATGCCACCACACAGAGTGCTGCCTCTACTGGGGACACTCACACAACCTCTCTGGGGGACATCTGAGCCAAGCAGGGATTGGGTGCACTGCAGAGAGGTCAAGTCATGTCGTGAAGTACCTTGTCCCACAAAGGCTCACTGTTCAGGGAGTTGACTGGAAAAGTAAGCTTATGCCCCTGGGCAGGGTCCCCATAGGGAGTGTCCTACACCCTGCCATCAGGTCTATTCCTGGTGCCATGCAAATTCAATTTGCAAGACCCAATGCTCTGGAAATGTCAAGAGCTAACGGAAATGTACCAGGAAGTGCACACCACAGCAAAGGGAGAGGATGGCACAGAGACCTATGCTATGGGTTAAAGGGCCCGGAAAGGCCACCTTGAGCACAGGGGTCAGTCACCTCTTTCACAAACAAGGCAAAGGTCAATGCTCTCAGCTCTGGGAGCCTAAAGGGCTCTGTGGCTCCTAAGCCCTGCAGCTGCAGCCAGAAGCAGCACTGAACAGGATGTAAATGCTGAGTATGGCGATGTCAATAAAACTTTATTTACAAAACCAAATTGGTGGTAGTGGTGGTGGTGGTGGTGGTGGTGGTGGTGGTGGTGATGGTGGTGGTGGTGTCGGCGGACTGGTTCATTTCAAAGCATGCTGGAGTGGCATGGCCACTGAGCATCGGGAAACACAGAAAGGAATGTGACCGGACGCAGGGCTCCCAACACCCTAGATGTCGACCTATGGCACTGGAACAGGGTCCCTGAAGGTAAGTCTGGACAGTCAGATAAGGTAAGTACAATTTATTACAAGGAAATGGGACAAGATAAATCTTCTCTTCATCTCGCTATGCTTAAGCATCTTTAAGAGTGCAGGGAATTCATGTCTATCAGTCTGGTTTAGAAAAGTGTTTAGAGACAGCAAGAGTACACTCCATGGTTCCCTTACGAGGGTTCCAGGGATTCTGATATCTGGGTCAAAGTGAAAGTTAAGGAGAAAAAGGCTGTCAGGCAGGGCAAAAAGATTCCAATTTCTGGTCTCTTTGGGCTGTAATTTTTACTGTGTTCAAGGCCATGAATGCAGACAGGGTAATAACGAATACAGAACAAGAAGCTAGAGCTTCATTAAGACAAAACGAAAGTAAAAGTTTTGCCCTCTGCACCACTGCCTGAAGCAGGTTTTTCTAAGTCTTTTCCCGAGGATGGCATGTTGACCATTAGATTCAGAAGATGATAATGACGAATTCACCTGCTTTTTCTTTTCCTATAATTAGGCCAGCATCGATTCAAGGTGTGGCCCAACCGACTTATTATAAAGGATGATACTGGTTGGTTGAAAAAGGTAGTAGCTTTCTATGAACCATATATTAAGTTTTTATGTATATTAAAATTAACATTGGAAAGAACAATGGTAGGAGAGGTAGCTGGAGGACAACTGCTGCAAATGCTTGCTTTTGAAAATGCTAATTAAGGGTACAGGAGAGCATTATTACCTATAAAGGAGGCTGGGGATATTAATGCTTATATGAAGGCATGCAAGGGTATCTTTTCTGAAAATGGAAAGATGCATATTTGGCACGTATTGATCCAGATAGAGTTATTAAATTATATGTTTAAATACTCTTGAATATCCTACAGGCACTTTCGCTCAGGATGAGTTGCCTTTAGAATGGGTTTATATTAAATAAAACTTTAACCAAACATTAACAATTAATGAGGAACAAATTTCTTTAATTATTCAGCAAGGCATACAAAGACCTGTTACTCTGTGGGGATATGATTGTGCTGCTATTGTTTTCCCATTAAGCAAAGATAAAGGGGAATATTTAATGCAGATGTCTGAGGTTTTTCAATTAGCCATGATTTCTTACACTGGAAATGTTGAATTTCATCCTCTCCATAGTAAATTGTGGGATTGCTTTAAAAAACAAAAAAAATTTGATAAATACACTAATTTCTGTTGATCCATTACCATCAGCCCTTACTGTGTTTACAGATGGCTCTAAGACCAAGATGGCTTATTGGACCAAAGATTAATTTTGGGGACAAGAATCTTCTTTTGGGTCAGTACAACAAAATGAATTATTAGCGGTAATTAATGTATTCCAGGATTTTACTCATGATGTAAAAATATTATAGCTGAGTCCGCTTATGTTGTAGGAGTAGTACAGAATATTGCGACTGCTGTTGTTTCTACATCTAAGCCTATATTAAATGTTATTCTCACATATTAAAGGACTATTGTTATTATGAAACTCTAGAATATTCATTACACATACTAGATCACATTCAAAATTTCCAGAATCTTTAACACTTGGCAATCATATGGTAGATCAATTAGTGGCATTTGCTACCCCAGAAGAACACAGTCATAATCATGCCAATACAGGATATTTACATATTAAATATAAGATTCCCTATTCTCAAGCCAAACAAATTATTGCTAATTGCCTATATGTCAGTCTTCACGTATAAAATGTATTCCATCTCAAATTAATCCCAGAAGGATGCAACTTAATACATCGTGTCAGATCGATATAACCCATATTTCTGAGTTTGGTCGCCTTTCACATATAGATGTAAGCATAGATAATTTTTCAAAATTTGTGTGGGCTACACCATTGCCAGGAGTACGCACTGCTCATGTTATACAGCATCTATTGGAAACTTTTGCTGTTATGGGACTGCCTTCTAAAATTAAAATTGATAATGGACGACATATATTTCTTATCAATATAAACAATTTTGTCAACGATATCATATTGTACATATTACTGGTACAGAACACAATACACAAGGACAAGCTTTTGTTGAAAGAATTCACCATATCCTGAAATGACAAATTATAAAATTAAAAAGGGGGAAAAGAGATGGCCTTATGCAACCTGAATGGAGTTTGCAGACCAGTCCCAGGGCTATATTGGCACAAGCATTATACGTTATTAATTTTCTTAATTTACCACAAGGTGAAGTTATATCAAGAGCCAATAGACACTTTGTTGAACTTCCCCCAAGAAGGCATGGAAAAGACAGTATGGATAAAAATTGCCCGGGATGCTGAATGGCAGGAAAGGACATCATTGTATATAGGGGAGAGGGTTTTGTCTCATTACAGGATGGGAGACTATTCTGGTTGCCCGGGAGATGGATCCAAGCACAGAATAATAAGAACTGCTCCCTACCCTCAAAGGAATCCAGTTAAACCAGCTACATTTTCTCCTGATGGATGTTCTCAGGAGATGAGGAGGTGTCCTCCATTACTGAGGCCCTGGCTTCTCTTAGTGTCCACAAACAACAATGGATAAGGATCCGTGCAGTGACAACCCTATTACCTATGTGGGGTCAGGTGAAGCGATTAAGCACTGAAAGGAATAATTTTGTCTCCTTCAGGAAAGTCCTTTACAGCTGAGCACTTATTCTTAGCAATGTGTGTTTTACTCATGGTTTCTTCTGCTGCGGACAATGCCAGTTATCGGGCTTATATTGCTTATCATGATGAAATCCTACTACTTTTCTGTTAGTAAATATATGGATAATGACACAGAATGATTGGAAGTTAATTCAAGCCTATTTAGAGGGTAATGAAAGTGCTTCAAAAGTAATTAATGCCTTGAAATATGATGTTCGAATGTCTTTTGGTAAACAGCTAGAAGATATGGAATAGCGAAATTATTGGCTGATCAATTGACAGGATTAGATCCCAAGGCTTGGCTTCAAAGGATTTTCCATAGCATGGGAGGAGCTAGTTTTGCCATAATCTTATGTACATTATGTATTATGTTGCTTTATTTTTACATGACTAAACCCCTACAAGGACCTTTAGCTATGTTATGTAAAGTGTTACTTTAAAACAAAAGAAAAAAGAAGGAATTGTTAAGACATAGAGATGCAGCTCCCAGGCAGGGTCAAGAAAGGCCTGGTGACAGATTCAAGTAGGGGCTGGAATGCCGCCCTGGAGAAGAAAATGTTTTTCTCACTTGGCCTTAAATTATGTTCTGCTGTGTCCCGTTTTGTGGAAGTGGTTCTAACGCTCTCTTGGTAATGGTGAGTATATTTTGATTATAATAAGAGAGGTTATTTGTTATATGAATATTTTTAGAAGAAGCTTTCGTTTATTCGTCTTTCTTTGTTTAATCTTCCCTCATTGTTCCTGGTATCCTGGGAATAATGATCTTATGGTATCTTGACACAATGAAAATTGTAGTAATGCATATTCTTAGCTTAATAAGGATTAATAAAGCTTACAACTGCGTGCAGTTTCTTATGCCTTTGCTCTGCACCCCCTGTGTCCTGGGGGTATGCGACCATACCCAGGGCCCCAACTCACTACACATTGACAATGGGTCACCGCACAAAACACAGAAGCATCTACCTTAGTCAAAAATGGACATTTTATTGAATGCACACACTAACACTGATTGATCACATCCATAGCTAAGATACTAGGGGCAGATCCGTGGCCCAAAATACATTCTTCTAAACCTATGAAGCGAAAGAAAGAAAGAAAGAAAGAAAGAAAGAAAGAAAGAAAGAAAGAAAGAAAGAAAGAAAGGAAGGAAGGAAGGAAGGAAGGAAGGAAGAAGAAAAAACACAAAAAACTTAAGCTTCTCATAGGAACTTCGCAGGAAGTGTTGTCTGGCGGTCAGTTCTGATTAGGCCATTTTAGATGAAACAGTGCATAGTGACCCTTAATGTGATGGGCCCTATATAAAGCTTTTTGCAATATTGGAATTTTAACAAACCTCATCCAGAACATACAGCAGAGGCAAGGATGTGATCACCATGTCCTTGCTCTCTATCAGGTTATTTTTATGTGTCCTTGATTGTCAGGCATAGAACAGCAACAATCTGAAATAGCTGGTAGACATGGAACAAAGTGGCTAAAACTATAGTTGTGGGTTACACACCTCAACTGTCAAAGGCTAATGTTGTCCTCAGAGACCTCGGAGGCCCCTCTTGTAAGATTATCTATTGGAAAGTGGAAGCAGGTTTATCTGAGTTCAAAGTGAACAGGGCCAGCCAGGGAGAGGGCAACATGGGATACTTGAGACCCTGTCTAAAACCAGCACAAAAACCAACCCTTCATTCAAAGCATCATCTATTAATTCTTTATTATTTACCACTTTCTCCCTACCAGCCTTTCAGTCTGGAATGGTAGAAAAGGACTGGGAATGTTCCTTCTATTCTAAGGACCTTGATCTCTCTTTCCTTAGGTCCACATTAAGAACACATGCAAATGGATATCACCATCTGAACAACTTAGTATCATCTACTCAGTATATCTAGCCTAATACTGTGCTGTGACAATCTCAAGCTTCCCTGAGTTTCGCTGAACTAGCAAGAAGTATGAAGTACTGAGGCCACACCCCAGTGATCCTTTCAAGGGGTTAGAAGAAAACCATGAGAGATGCTCCACTTCTTTGTCCTTAGATTAAATCACATTGACACAATGTGGGTGGACTATTTAACCAGACATGTTTCTCCCAACCCCACCTTTCTGAGTTCAGACCATGGCAGAATTCATGCCCCACCACCCTAGATATTGAGTTTTGTGATATGTAATTATTATTTAAACCTATGTATTAAATTTTGTCATTTTGTTAATTTTTGTGGTTTTCCCAGTCTTCTTCGATTAACTTTCCTAGTTTTATTAATTTATCCCCTGTGTTCTCTGGTATTTTGTCCTTCCCTTCAAACTAAAGTATTCCTTTTAGGATCCTCTACAGAGCTGTCTTACTGGTTACTCATATTTTGTTAAATTTATTTTTAGTATGCATTCGTCAGCACAGTAGCTGGGCAGCTGCCTGCCCTCCATGGTATCAGATCTACTTTCCAAACAATAACGCTCAACTCTTACAGGCTGTGTAGCATCTTGACTGTTTTTGTTCCACTTGGACAGCCCTCAGGACCAGGCTCTCCTCTCCCTTAACCATGGCTGCTGTCCTCTTCCTCTCTTCTCTCCATCACACATGTTCTTCCTTTATTCTCTGGCAGCTTCTTCTTCCTTCTTCCCTCCTCATGATCCTCTCTAGCAAAGCCCTCAAAGCTCCCCTCCCCCATCTCTCTGCTGTGCAGCTGTTGGCTGTTGGCTTCTTTATAATCACAGTTAACTGGGAACAGGGTCAGTTATTTGGGGTTAACCAGTCCTGAGTTCCACAAATTAGCATTAAAATACAAGCAGAATTAGGCCAATCCACTACAGGGATTTTTGTTTGTTTGTTTGGTTGGTTTGGTTTAATTTTCATTTACCTTTTTACTTGTTATTTTATTTTTGGCTATTTTTTATTAATCGGTTATTTTATTTATTTACATTTCAACTGTTGTCCTGCTTTCCAGACTCCCCTCATCAAACCTTACATCCCGTTTCTGCTCAGCTTTGCCTATGTGACAGTGCTCCTGTACCCACACATATCCATCCCCACCTCACATCTCTAGGATCTGCCTTTGGTGGGGCTCCAGGCCTCACCTTGAACCATAGAGCATCCTTGCATACAGTTTGGCTGGCAGTTTGGCCCCTGGGAGCTTGGGGATTAGGGAAAGAAGATCTGTTCAGATATTAAAGCCAATGTTTGCTGCATTCTCTTCTTTTTCTGGTTATAGGTGAAATTATGTTTGTGTGCTTCTCTTTTTTTAAATTATTGAGAGAAGATTAATTTCTTGGTTTTTCTTGGGTATAGTTTAGTTCATTGTCTTGGAGTTTTCCTCCTATTAGCCTCTGTTGTGCTTTCTTACAGAAAAGAATTCTTTAAATTTGGTTTTGTCATGAAATATCCTGGTTCCTCCTTTTATGGTGATTGATGATTATGCTGGATATAGGAGCCTGTGTCTGTATTACATCTGCCCAAGATTTTCTGACTTTTAGAATCTCTGTTGAGAAGTCTGGTGTAATTCAGATACGTCTCAATTTATTTGTTACTAGATATTTATACCTTACCCCTTTTAATGTTCTTTCTTGATCTGTGCATTTAGCGTTTTAATTATTATGTGAATGGAGGAATTTTTCTGGTACAAGTAGTTTGATGTTCTGTAGGCTTGTTGTACCTTTATTGCCTTTTCTTTCTTTACCTTATGAAAGTTTGCTGCTATGATTTGTTGAAGGTGTTTACTGGATCTATGAACTAGAAATCTTAATTCTCTTCTCTATCTATTATCCTTAGGTTTCAACATTTAATTGTGTCCTGAAATTCATGGATGTTTTGGATTCAGTAAACCATACATGTTTATCTGAGATGGGTGTTTTGTGCTTTGTGGGATGACCTCCTTGACCCCAGGCTGCATGAAGAATCTCAGCTGACAATGGGGACATAAATCATGAGTTTGTGTAGCAAGACCCAGGCCTCTTCCAGGTTCTTAGATATTAACTGAGAACCTCAAATACAGTAGTAATGTGATAGTGTGGTGTGAATCTAGTTACTCTTCTCTATTTTGATATAGATGACTCTTTTTGTGTCATGGTCAGCTTATAATGACTAGAAGACCTAAGCTTGAGAATAACCAAAGACTACATTGCTTCTCTAGCAGCTGAGCTTTTAAAAGCCCTGGTGTGACAGCAACTTTTGGTGGACATTCTGGATTATTCCTTCTGTACTTTAACTCTCTGTGTCACTTCCACCATGAGTAAGTTAGTTCAATTCCATAAATTGAAAATCCATCACCTGGAAGAAATACTCTTTTTTTTAAAGATTTATTTATTTATTTATCATATACAAGTACACCGTGACTGTCTTCAGACACACCAGAAGAGGGCATCAGATCTCATTACAGATGGTTGTGAGCCACCATGTGGTTGCTGGGATTTGAACTTAGGACCTCTGGAAGAGCTGTCAGTGCTCTTAACCACTAAGCCATCTCTTTAGCCCAAGAAATACTTTCTGAATATGATCTGAGATTGGCCATGGAAAAAGGGTAGCTTGAACTGTCCCACCTAGGTTCTGGGCCTGCACAGGCCTGCTCTCCAAAAGAAACCTGTGTTCACAGCTGTTGGCTGGCTAAGAAAGATTTCACGAGACGTGATACACAGCCCTCGGACTTCTGCTCCAGTCATCTGCACAATTTTTCCCGGACGATATCCTCATACCTCCAGCAGGCGGGTGATGAAGCTGTCCACTCTCAGCTCCCCTTCAGCCATCTTGTGGGCACCAGACTCTCCTCCCTGCAGCCGGAACAAAGGCTTCTCCATGGTGGCTGCAGCAGCAGTGGTGGTTTGGCATTCTCACCTAGGAGGCCCTATGCCTTTCTACCCCAGTTCCAACTCACCTCAGGCCCGGGCCTTCCCCCCATCCACTTCCCACGGAGCAGGGAGAGCAGCACCCACTAGAAATAAAAGGGAAGCCCTTGGTCCTGCCAAGAGTGAATCCCAGTGAAGGGGCTTGTTGGGGGGGGAGGGTGGTAATGGTGGGAGGATGAGGAGGGGAACACCCATATAGAAGGGGAGGGGGAGGTGTTAGGGGGATGTTTGCCTGGAAACCCAGAAAGGTAATAACAATTGAAATGTAAATAAGATATACCCAATTTAATAAAGATGGAGAAAAAAATAGAAAGAAAAGGCACACATTTAAAACAGAAGAATATGGACCCTAATTTTAAACCACAGCTCTGTCAATTTACTATACCTTAAGGAAGCTCAGAAAAGCAGGACAAACAATTAATATTTTCTCGGTTTAAGTAAATAATAATGTCCGTTTCTTGCTATTGTGGAGGGAATTAAATAGATAATATGTAATCATGGAAGTTTTGAAGTACCATCCATTTTTCTGTTCATTAAATCAATCTTACTCATTTCATTGATGAAATATGTATGTTTTCCGTTTCACAGTTATATGTATAATAAAACCAGTATAAAAACCTTCAGAATATTCAGTTATTATAGATATTTGTCATTTCTTACAGAGGGCAACTATGATTGACTACACCCAATTCTATAAAAAACAAAACTCAGGAAACCTGGCCCTTGGCAGCAATGAATCAAGAAATATCTCGGATGGTGGGGCATGAATTCTGCCAAGCAATGACCTCAGATAGGTGGGGTTGTGAGGAAGATGTGTGGTGGAATAGCACACTAGATTCACGTTGTATCATCTTGATTTAATCGAAGGACAAAGAAGTGCAGTATCTCTGATGGCTTTCTTCTAACCCCTTGAAAGGTTCACTGGGGATTGACCATAGAACTTCATTCTTCTTGCTGGGGCAGCAACACTCAGGGAAGCTTGAGATTGCCATAGGCACAGTATTAGGCTAGAAATGCTGAGTAGGTAATATTAAGTTATTTAGATGGTGATACCCATTTCATTTGTTCTTAACGTGGACCTAAGGAAAGACAGATCGAGGTCCTTAGAATACAAAGATCATTTCCAGTTCTTTTCTACCTTTCCTGAATGAAAGACTGGTTGGCAGAGAATGGTAAAAATTCAAGAATTGGTAGATGATGCTTTGAATGGAGGGTGGGTTTCAGTGCTGGTTTTAGACAGGTTCTCAATTACCCCATCTTGTTCTCTACGTTGCTCGTCAGGTTCACTTTGAGCTCAAATAAAGCTGCTTCCACTCTCCAACAGGTAGTCTTACAAAGGGGCCTCCAAGGACTGTGAGGACAGCATTAGCCAATGAGAGCTGAGGTGTGTAACCCACAACTATAGCTTTATCTGAAAGACCCTCAGACAGAGGAGACTCTCGCTCCAGTCCTGAGGACAATCACCACCCCATGAACACACAGGACTCAGTCTTGATGTAAAAACAAGAGGTTTACTTTGGGATACCAATGCACTGGGGCTCGACACGGTCCTCACGCAGGAGGGATGTGAGGAGCCTCAAACAACAGAAATATACAGCTTAAAATGTCAGTTAAGATTACACAGTTTCCTTAGCTCAGCTATTTCGTGCCAAGGATAACTAGGCAGATGTTTCTCGTCCTGGAATTCCTGGGATAAGGCCGTAACCACATCAATGCAGCTATTTCAGTATGAAGGACGTCTGACTTGATATATGTTTTCTTATCCTGGGGTTTCCAGGACAAGGACCAAGGATATCTGTCTTGGCAGGTGTTTCTCTTCTGGAGTTCCCAGGACAAGGCTATAGCTATGTCAGCCTATAGCACAGCTGCATTCAGTACCAAGGACATCTCACTTCTATAGTGGTCAGTCAGCTTCCCAGAGATGTTTCCTGTCTTCTAATTGCCCTGCAGTAAATATGTTCTGTACCCTCTGTTCTTATGGTCCGGCAGCTTCCTAGAGAGTGGGTGGGAATGTGCTTTCTTTACTTTCTGGTCTATTGTCTAATGTGTAGGGGCTAAGCGAGGGCCAGCTTAAAAGATTCTCATTCGTAAGATATGGCTGTACTGATATCAAACGGGGATCTTTCATATCCACTTTCTTCCAAGTCTACCAGCCATCTCAGATTGTTGCTGTAATATGCCTGACAATCAAGGACATAGAAAAATAACTTGATACACAGCAAGGACATTGTGATCATATCCTGTGTTGTTATGTATGTTCTAGATGAGGTTGGTTAAAATGACAATATTGCACAAAGCTTTATATAGGACCCATCAAATTAAGGTTCACTATGCACTGTCATAGCTAAAATGGCCTGGTCAGAAGTGACCACTGGATCACTCTTCTGTAACTTCACATGAAAGGCTTGTGCTTTTTGTGTTTTTTTATTTTTCTGTTTTTTCTAATTTATTTATTTATTTATTTATTTATTTATTTATTTATTTATTGTTTTATATGTTGTCAGGAATATAGTTCAAGTCATGGATCTGCCCCCAAAATCTGAGCTTTGCTACCAATACTGTAAACAGTATTAGTGTATGCATTCAATAAAATAACTTGTTTTTTTTTTTAGTAGGATAGATGCGTTTGTGTTTTGTGGGGTGATCCATGAAACAGGAGTGAAGATGCTTGTTTCTTACTCTGTCCACTGAGTTATGTCTCTAGGCTTGTCCAACTCCTTTGGCTGTACCACCCCCCACACACACACATTGCTGACTATTTTATTTTTCAGATGAAATCAGACGTTATAGCTTAGAGAGGCCTGTAAGCAATCCTGCTTTTGTAACTTAGGTGCAGAGAGGAGAGCCCCACACTCAGCCTGAGGGTGCATTCACTGGTGGATCCAATATTTCAGTTTCCTCTGCTAACAGATCACCACATTGTTGCCAGGACCATAATGAATGCAATTCTTTCTCCTAAGGAATCCGGTGGCAACTGTTAAATGTTAAGCACAAAGCTTCAGGTTGTACCTATAATACACACCCACATCGCAACCTACCCTACAGGCTATTTCTGGGTGTGATTTCATGCACCTGCACATGATGAGACAGGAGACCTCTTTGGCTACTTATAGTAACTGGTGTGATTTCTCAGTAATCTTTAATGGGTAATATTGCTGACTGAGGAGAATTTGAGGTAGGATGAAACATTTCTGTGCAGGGATTGGGGAGGAAGCACTCATTTAGATATATAGCAATGACTTAGGTTTTTCCAATCAAGCCTAGAGCCAAATTTGGCTTTGGAAGCATGTGGTGCTCAGTGGCTATGCCACAGGGAAGTCTCCTGAAAAGGGCACATCAGCTTTTGCTCAGTACAGGGAGAACATTAGCAGGGAGGCAAAGTCTGTTCTCCGTGACATCAGCAGTCCCTTCGTGGACATTCTATTGTCTCCTAGAGAGACCTTGGAATCCCTGTGATGTCACCAGTATCGTTGTGACAACCAATTCCCTACTTTTTCTCTTAGTGTCCAAAGGATATATCCACAGACATGTTTGCCCGTCTTCTCAGGCGCTTTGGGAGAGTTGATGTTGATAGAGAAGAGTCTAGAGTGAAGCAAACGAAACCTAAAGGTAATGATGGACACAGGACATGGGGAATGTGGAGTAAGTTCTGGGCAGTGTATGTTGAGCTTCCTCTCAGGGGTGAGTGTGGGGGCCTTCAGCTGGCCTTTATAGCAATGGGCCACAACCACTGGAACATCTCCACAGATATTGAATTCCATGATTATCACAATTCCTGAAAGTCAAGGTTTTCACATTATTAGTTTCTCCATAACCACATGGAGGATATGGCAATGCCTATGCTATTATTGGGTGAACTTCTAGTCTTTACTTTTACAGTGCATTCGGTATGTTAAATTGATATAATAACACCATAAGTAGTCATGGAGGGTATAACTTTTCTGAATTAAACAGGGCATCAATGTACTTCACTTTCATTGCTTCTTTAAATTCAGTGACTATCTGACAGTAGTAAGAGGGAGAGAACTGTGCTCCTGGCATGACCTTATATTCTTAGAACTCCTGTGACTACCTCTGGCTGACGGGGCCAATCTTACCTTCATATATTAGAGGTTCTGTGTGGCAGATATTTTTCTACAGTAGCCAAACTATATGGAGCAGGTAGAGAAAGAGCCTGTAACCTATTGGCACTTCTGGGGCATTTGTCATTTCAGTAGGGGGAATTAATAAATCTGTTGACCATGTCCTCCCCCTACATGACTTTTTAATGCAAAGTTATTGGACTAGAGTAACAGTGTAGGATATCTGAGTATCCCTGATCAATCAATTCATTGTGGATGCTGAATTGATGATCTGACTTCTGAAACCAGAGGGGTGAGGGTCCTGAAACCAGGTTGTAGCCTGCGTACCTGATAATAATCCTGGAGAAGGCATCTCTCTGGTACTTGTAAGCCTGTGTGGGCGGGCATAGGGAACACCTGGCTGCTTACATCTCTTGGTCTCTATATAGTAGTGGGGGAACTGTGATCCACTTAGGATGCCTCTTACACATAGACCAAACTCCTTGCAGTGACACTGGCTTCCAAGCATGTTCTCCTGTTTGGACCTCACTCTGGTCTGTGTATGCTCTATGCATTCACCCCATGCGGGTTCACTTGTGTTCTTCTACCTACAGCGGCCTGCAGACAGACGTCATCCCCTGAAAATGTCCTAAACAAGGTGCAGGCCAACGAGGAAGAGGAGAGACTGAATAGAGAACTGGAGCTAACTACCAAGGAGAGAAATGAGCTGACAGATCGCCTCCTTTATGTGACAGGTGGATCCATGAGCAAGAGGTATGCATTGCTCCAAACAAACGACCTTGTTCTAAACCTCATCTCCCATAGATAGGAGATTCAGAACCTGACCCTTACTGAGGAGTGAGATTGAAAATGGACTCTCTGATTCTGCCTGTTGAAAATCTGAACTTGCAATCTGAGTGAAGATTTCAGGGATAAAGTCACTGGAGCATGAGTTCCCAGTGTACAATTGGAAAGCCCTTGACAGGTGGTAGTTTTGCAAGGTTCTGGGTGCTGTGAGTTTGTGGAGAGTGTTTGTGCTTGCTAGGAAGGTGACTGAACGCTATCATCTCCTGGCAGCAGCCTTAGGTGACAGGTCCCACAGTGTTCATATCAATGCTTAAGTAGAAGGCCTGAGGCTCTGGCCTGCTCCTTCTTGTCTCTGTGCGTTACACTCTGAGACAGTAATGGTGCATGCATTTCTACTGATTCTCATTGTGCTCTTTCCATATTTGTCTCTCTTTCTCATTCTCTGAGTCTGTTTACTTTTCTTTTCTTTTTCTTTTTTTTTTTTTTTTGGTTCTTTTTTTCGGAGCTGGAGACCTTACTTTTCTTTTCTTGTGGGTGTGCCCCAGCTTGTGTGTCTGTGTGTGCACAGCTCTGCATGCATGTGCACAACCTTTATATGTTTCTCTATCCCTCCACCTTTGGAATTTAGGGGTCTGTTTTTTTTTTTTGGTTCTTTTTTTCGGAGCTGGGGACCGAACCCAGGGCCTTGCGCTTCCTAGGTAAGCGCTCTACCACTGAGCTAAATCCCCAGCCCCAGGGGTCTGTTTTTTGACCTCAGGATTTACCTTTATAATAGTTTCATGGAGGTGTAAGTGCTTTATTTTGGAAGCCCCACTTTCAACAGCACAGTTCTTTGCCTGTGTAGTCACATTTGTCTATACATTTGTATGCCTTGGGCAGATTATAAGTTTGTGGCAATATCTGGTCTCATCTCCAGAATTATGTGTACTGTCTGCCTCTAGAATATTAGTTATTCGGCTTGTAGCATTCCACTTGTCAAAACAGGAAAAATGAAATCAGAGGTTTCTGGATGTGTGTGTGTGTGTGTGTGTGTGTGTGTGTGTGTGTGTGTGTGTGTGTGGTTGGGTAAGCTCTGTGGCCTAGGCTCTTGACAGCATAACAGGTTTGAATGCAGATCCAGCCCTCCTGATTGAAAAAAGTGAGCCAGGGAACCCTTTATCTGGGTGCTTAGTTTCTGTTGTCCTGGGCACACAATTCCAAGTTTCTGAAGCTGAAGAAGATCCAAATATGTAGAATTCAGAAAGTGTCCTTCCAGGGCTGGGGTAGTACAGGACACAGCCTGAGTTCATATAATCCTAAACCTTGATGTTCATTGGGTTCTATCTTCCTGGGGCCAGCCCCTACTTCAGGCCAAATCCATTTTATGAAAACTTGAAGATAAAGGAGAAAGAGGTCATGTCATTACTGCACAACTTAGACACAAAGAACATTGAACATCGTGAGAAATTTCAGGAGCTCAAGAAGGAGATTAACTTCTATCGGTAAGTACTGGTCAAAAGGGCCCATCACTTGTGGAATATCCATTGCTGCCTCTCTTTGTTCTGGACTGGAGAGCCTGCAGCTCTGGGTCCATGTCTTCTGCTGTTTAAATATCACTGTGCCGTGGGTCTTTTGGACTCAGTTTCAGTTCCATAAGAGACTGTGACTTCTCAGCACAGTGTCTATGCATCTTTAGAAGGCTCTGGATAGAACTATACTGATTCAGGCATCAGAGTGTTATTAGGCCGACCTGGGCCTCTGGGGTCATACCAGGTTTAACAAAGCTCAATGTGTGGACCACATGGTTAGCATGACCTCCCTTGGTTCTACTGTCCTCTTGTGGTTGTTTACTGCCTACTAATTGATGTTGCCCCGATGCATTGGGCTTTCATGGATAGTTGTAGATTCCTTGTTCTTTTGGAGAGACATGGACTGTTAGGTGCTTGGGTCACAGAAACAATTTATTCTTCCCTGGATTGGCCGTTTGCTGTTTGTGGAGCAGCCTTACATGTATGGAGATGTATTCTATGAAGTCTTTATGGGTATCTGGGTCCTGGTGGAGTTTGTGGGATTTGGCAGTTGGAATGGGAGGAAGAGGTTTCAGGATCTTACTATGCAGAGTGTGTTTCCAGCAACCTGCACAGCCGGCTCCTGATGGACCAGGCATGTATGAAGAAGAAGTTGGTCACATTGAAGCAGGAGTGCAAGGAGTTACAGCGATATTTGTTTGAGTTGAACCCGAATGATGAAGACGAACAGGAGAAGACCAGCAACCTCCAGACCCAGCAAAATGTGGTAGGAACAAGCAGCTGAGTCAGATTAACAAAGTCTGATACCACTTGCCTATTGGATACATCTTTGCTTCCCCTATCACCTTTCTAATCTCCCCACACCCAGTCAGTCACCCACCTCATGTGATAGAGTTATTCATTGCTCTGTCTATGCACAAGTATTCTGGGATGTTAACCACTCTTCAGAAACTGAATTATGGGCAATTATACTTCTCTGCCCTTTTTGAAACTGCAGTCCAGAAATGGTGACAGAGGAATAACATATCACATGACTGCATCTCCCTGTCATAGATTGGATGCTATGAAGAGTTTTGAACGAGTTCTTGGTCGTGTGACAAAGGTCATACAGGGGTCATGTGATGGTTGGAAGCACCTTGTAGGGATAAGAACCAAGTGCAAATGGCAAATGAGTCCTGGTCATTGGCTTTGATCTGGGTATCATGTGGCCTTCTCCTTTCTTCCTGCACCCCAATTAGGTCTCTCCCCATTTCCCCATTCTTGGTTTGCACTGGTAGAGTCTGAGGAGCAGCTTGTTCTCCCACAGGACTGTGAGGGTTGCTGGTGATGTTCCCAGCCTGCAGAGATATCAGCAATGATTTCAGTGAAAAGATCAGTGCTGTCTGTCCAATGCATCTGAAGGGACAGAAGGCAGCAACTTGACAGCTGGTATGCGTGTCCCCACCAAATCAGTGTCTTAATAGCTGCCTTCTCCTCCCAGGTCTCAGAAACTGCAGGAGACATGGAATAGGACGGATCCCAGGAAGACAGCTCCCTGAATAGTGAGTTTCTCTGTCAGGAGTCCCCTGCTGACGACAATCCTCAACAGTCAAAGACTTTTTGTGGGTGAATATTCTTCTTCTCAGTTAATTTCCTCAATGTTTAGACCCTAAATTTATGTATCCGTATGTCAGCCTGTCTCATTGAGGTCTTTCTCCTCTCTCATACCGACAACACCATTTGAGAGACATCTGAGGGGACTGCCTTGACATCTCGTGTCCTAGAGGAGAAACAGGACTACAACTGTGTTTCTAAATGTTCATTAAGAAAATGCTGTTAAGAAATGTTTTTGGTTATGATATTCATTGAAGTTTTCTTTTTGTTATTTCATAGTTATATATTCTTACTGTTTTTCATTTTTTATACCATTTTAGTTGTTCATTTTATGCCTGTTTTTTGTAAATTGTATTCCTTATGAATAAAAATTGATTTGTAACTCTTGACTCTTAAGACCATCTTATTCAAGGGTCCTTTCCCCTTCTGTAGACTTAGAACTGACAGCTGGATATGGATCTTTGCATGGTCCAGGGAGCATGGGTAAATAGGGAATTCAAAGCCACCAAGGGGTACACAGGGTGATAGTGTCTTTTGTGTGGATAATGCGACTTTTTTATGGACACACACTTTATGATGTAATCACTGCCATACTGTATCCATGCTGTCATGTGTTCTGATCATCCTAGTCTATATTAGTCTACAACACACATTCCTTATTGACTGTGTGCACCAGATATTGAGTAACACACACTCATGCCTGTAGAGCTGCAGAAAAAATGACAACTTTCACAAAGGAATATAGAATAATCCTAATCGAGAACCATGTGCCTCAGTTTTTCTTACAATACAGCATTAGTATTAAACCACAAAGATAATGACCATCAATGTCATTTTGGGAAATAGGTTTTTATAGGTGCTGTTTCACTTGATCATTCATATGCTGTGTTTTTTATTGTTGCTGATTATATTTATTTTTATCATTTAACTGAATGGATCTTTTTTTTTCAAATGTATGTCTGGGCCACTCCTGAGTGCATTTCCCTCATGATCCAGAAGAGGGAATAGCACTCCCCATTGTAGATGATTGTTCGGGACCATGTGGTTCTTCTGAGAGAGCAGCAGATGCTCTAACCTGTGAGTCATCACCACAGGTCCTGTAGGTAGCTTTTGTCCTTCCAGGGCATGTGCTGTACTAGGTGGACACGATCACCTTCAATTAAGGAGAGAGATCTCAGGAGATGTGTATGTATAGGTGGTTGAGCGGTGCCTGCTCAATGTGGTAGCATGCTAGGCATCCACACCGGGCTCTGGTGCCTCCACTGCTCATTGTGCATTCAGGATCATCCTCCAGCATCACTCAGTTTCAATTCCAAACAGATCTTTCACTTACTATCAATGATTATATACATTAAGCACATCTGATAAAATACAGAAGAGACTAGACTCCTTCTACAGGCCAATTTGGCATCATGAATTCTTTTGATAGAAAGCAAGATAATTATCTTAATCTATGCAGGTCAGGGAGGACCTCAAGAGCATCCATAGTGAATGCAGACTGCAGCTGTGACCACATGTTTCTTTTGCAGAGCACGTCTGTGCCAGCCCAGAGCTTAGGTGGGACAGTTCATGTTTCACCTTTTACATGGAAATCTGTGATTGTATTGAGAAAGTATATGTTCCACGTGACTCATTTCCAATTTATGAAATTAAACTGACTTACTGTGAGTGGAGGTGACTCAGAGAGATAAAGTGAAGAAGAATAATCCAGTATGTCTGCACACAGATGGTGTCTCATTAGGGCTTTTCAATGCTCAGCAGCTGGAGAAGCAAGGGAGAGGCATTGGTGACTCTCAAGCTTAGGTCCTCTAGTCATTATAAGCTGAGCATGACACAAAAAGGGTCATAGGTATCACACTAGAATCTAGTAACTAGATTTAACCAACCTATCACATTAATGCTGTGTTTGGTGGTATTTTTTGCCCTCAGTACCTGGAAGAGGCTTGGGGTTTTCTAATCCTACTCATAATTTATTAATCTTCCCAACACTATGGGCTTTGTTCTGTAAATGCTAACAGCGCCATCCAATACCTAGGATATTTTCTACTGACATGTGTGACATGAGACAAAACAGTCCCTGTCATCCCTCACCTGAATAAACTTCCTTAGAGGACAGTGTAGTTGGAGGGTCCTTCTTTCCTCTCCAAGATCGAGAAACATTTCCAGTCTTCAGACAAGTGTGTCAGCCATTGTCCACTGACTGTCCTGAGATGTCCACATTGTCAGCTGAGTGAGGGCAGGGCAGGGCAGGGTAGGGCAGAGCAGGGCATTGTGGCAGGGCAGGGTAGGGCAGGGCATTGGGGCAGGGCAGGGCAGGGCAGGGCAGGGGATTGGGGCAGGACAGGGCTGGGCAGGGGATTGGGGCAGAGTCCATGAGATGTCAGTAGGCAACAGGCCAGCTGGGGCTAGTGTGGGTACAGGGCTTCTAGTGTGGGTGTGAGAGGAGGAAATTAGGAATGGTCAGATTCTGATGCAGCATATAGGCGGGAAGGAGCTTAGACCATCTCAGTGCCATATAGGGACATTGTAGACACTGATGGGCACTGTGGGGATGGTAGGGTCCCATATAGTGCTCTCTGCAGGTGTCAGGAGAGCATACAGTGGCTCTATCAGACTTATGACAATCAGGCAGGCACTGGGTGCAAGTGAGAATCATGGGAAAAGCCCTGTGTGCAGCCTGGTTTTGGGACATTCCCAGGTGCCCCATGGACTGCAAATTAAAGGCAAAGGACACAGGGAAGCCAGCAATTCCCATGCACAGGACATAAATACCTGTAGATCTTTCTAGAATTTCCATAGACTATCTGTCACTAGTTTTCATTATAGAAGGCACCAACATTCTGCCCTCTACTTCAACTTGGTGAGACAGCTATTCTAACTCCAGCAGGAAGGCCTCAGGGAAGACAGTAAGAACTCGCAGGTGACCCCTTTTACTATTGAAACAGGGTCTTCCTATGGAGCCTAGATTGGCCATAGGGTCCTAATGCTCCTGACTCACAGTGACTAGAATTCCAATCCACCCTCAAGAGCAGTTGATTCATCGCTAGATCAGACTAAGGACATGTGAGGCCCCAGGGTGCTGGGATTACCAGGGTCCTAGTAAGTTTCTCCAGCCTAAATTACAACCCGAGTCAGTGCTGCTATTTGGGACACCGCCTGATGCCCAGTGTCATCACACCTTGGAACTCTTTGTCAAACATAAGCTGTTATGGGAATGAAGTAGCCACACAATAAACACTGGTCTGGACACTCCTAGGTCAAGAATCCCATGTTGGAAATGCCTTGGACCGCAAAATTTTAAATTCTAGATCCTTCTGGCTTTTAGAAGATTTATAAATACAAAAAAAGAAAGATGGGCATAGTAATTTAAGCCTGTGAGCCCAGTCATGGGAAACTGAGTCAGGGTGATGGAAGACTGTAAGTTCCAGGGCAACCTGTGTTTCAAGAAAAAAAAAGGCATGGTGAAGATTCCACTCAAGTGGAAACCAAAAGGGTTTCACATGGGCCCTGCCATCCCCTGGTCAGCACTCCCATCGTCACAGCCACAGGGAGACACTGGGGAACATTTCCCACTGTCTCTCTTTGGGATGCAGTCCATCCCATGATTCTATGTGAGGAATCCCCCAAAGGTTGCATCATGTGAGGAACCTAGAAATTTCCAGGATTGGGAGAATTTAGGAGTTTATAATTAGGGATGATCTATAGCTGTGGCAAAGCCTTTTCCCAGCACATGGCAGCCCTAGGTTTGGCCCCAACAGTTGAAAAAGAATCTCCCCAAAATAATTCAAACAAAATGTCATGTAGCCTGCACCCTGACCAGTCTCCTCAAAAGTGCACAGGGACCTGGCTCCACATTTAGGACCCAGCATGACCTCTGTGACCTGTGAGAAGGGATCTAATATGGGAATTAGTACAGTATGACTTATCCTTCTGGATACCTAGGTGACAATCACCACCTGACCCCTGAACACCCATCTACCTGGAGGGGCTTAGCACTCATGTCACCAAGAAAGCCCAGATCCTAGGGCCAGCATGGGCAGGTGCTGAAGAAAGTTTGTCTCATGAACATCAGTTGCTGCTCCTGACCTGACTCTATCCTCAGGAGACAATGTCACACCAGAAAGTGTGGGTGTCAACGGCTCTTCCCAGGCCAAGGCTGGGATACTGCTTAAGTTCCACAATGCACAGCAGTGCTCACTCTAGAGCTAAATATTCTACAGCTAAAAGGGGTGGGTGCTCTGCTGGCCACGCCCCTCCCCAGCAGTGTTTAGTGCACTCAGAGTGGTGCTTCAGATGTGAGGGACTTCTTGAGGCTACTCCCGTGGAGAACGGCAGATTCATCAGAACGGGGTACAGGGTGAGTTCAGAGCACAGCTGGGAGGAATTTAGGGGTGCCAAGCCATGACTAAGACCAGATCCTGGGCTGACAGGCAATTGAGCTGGAGAACTGGCATCCAAAGTGTGACTGCCTGAATTCCTCTTAGACCAAAAGCCCTGGATCTGAGCTACTTTGGTGCGTGCTCCTAAGTGGGGTCCCAGACACAGCTCAGAATTGGGGCTGTGCATGGACTTTGGTGCTGGCAGCAGGTGGCTTAGCCATAAAGTGCCGAGCTTTCCCATCTGTGCCCACTCAAACTCCTCTGTTTCATTTTAGGTGTGTTTGGTATAGTTTTGAGACAGGGTATCTTGTAGCAGCCCAACTCGCTTTGAGCAACACTGTAACATAAAAATAACCTGGAATTCAAGATCCTCCAACCCCTCTGTCCCAAGTCCTGGAATTAAGACCTCCAGCTGTGACCATTTTACTGCAGCATAGGATCCATCTGTATTAGAGTGAGCTTTGGAAATACTGGAGCTCCGACTGTTCCTTAGAATTCAGGTTTCCTTAATTCTTAGCAGGAGTTTTGTGATGATGCTGATGAGAGAGTCAGGAGTTACACTGGGAGAGGTAACAGTCCTGGCAGCCCTGAGTGCTCAGTGAAAGTCAAGACAGAAGCCTGCTGATTAGCACCTGAGTGAAAGTGGGAGGATTCAGAGTTCAAGAACAGACTCAGCTACATACCTAAGACCATATTGCAACATTTTTGTTTCATTTTTGGCTTGTTTTCTTTGAGACAAGGTGTTAATTTATAGCCCTGGCTGTCCTGGACCACACATTGCCTCTGCCTCCCAATCCATGGAATTAAAGGCATGTGCCAACATGCACTGCCACTAGATAATTTTTAATTAAACATGGTGGCACAATCCAGTAATCCCAGTGCTTAAGAGGCCGAGGCAGGCAGATATCTGGTTTCCTGACAAGTCTGATCTACAGAGAGCATGTCAGAATAGCCAGGGCCAAACAGAGAAACCCTGTCTCAAAAAATAAACAACAAAATGTATTTTTTTAAAGAAAAGAAGAACGATTTATCAGAGAATTAGAGGCAGAGATTCAAAAGGTATTGGGCACTTCAGAGTGTAGCTTCTGAGATGAAACTGGACACCATGGGGTTAGGGAGGGAATTCTCATCTTGGACTGGTAGACAGAGGGTGGCTTCAGGGATGGAAGGCTCAGTCAGTCATTAGTCAGGATTCTCAATCAAGAGGATGTTGTAAGATCCAAAATGTGTGAACAGTGTTGTGCATGAGACCAGAAGGGCCCGCCTTCCAATACAAAACAGCTAATGAAGGGTAATCATAAGCATATGTCTGGAGGTCCACAAGAGGTTAATGTCCACCTTAGTGTGGATTATTCAGAACACAGGTGGAGAGAAATAGAAGAGCTGATGGTGGCTGAGGCAGGAGAGGAGTTCAGGTGTGAATTTGAGCCAGTAAAGGAGCTTGTAGGTCGGGCAGAGCAATGAGAGGTCTAACAGCATAGCTGTTGAGATCCTTCAGATTAATTTGTCTTAAGAGCCTCATGCCATAGCCAAGGACAGGAGTAGATCTGACTATTGGGTGGCTGGGCTCACATAGCCCAACAGGTTTGGCCTTGCATCTGTGAGATTCCAAGTCTCTACCTTTACACACAGCCATGGAGAAGGTGTAGCAGTGAAGGTGCAGATGGCTTTGCAATGCTTGGCTTATGGTGTTGAGTACTTCATGCTCCACAGAGCTAGGGAATGTCCTAGAAGCCAGGGAGGCTGAGCCATGAGGAAGACAGGTCTCCAAGAGAGAGAAATGATAACCAAAGTCACTAAGAACTTCCTGAATCACAGTGTCTGTTAACCATATATTTTATTTACTTATTTTATGTGCCTGAATGTTTCACCTAATAAATGCTTGTGCACCATGTGGTATGTGTGGTGCCTGTGAAGTCCAGACTGATTCCCAAGAATTGCAATTACAGGTTAATAGGAGCCACCATGTGGCCACTGGGAACTGAACCTTGGTCTTCTGCTCTTAGCCACTAAACCAACCATCTCTTCAGCACCACCCCCCAATTGTATAGTCATTAAGATTTAACCATTTGGCCTTCAGTATTTGAATTAATACAGATGTGACAAGAGTTATAGTTAACATGGTGGTTCAGGTATAGACAGGCAGGCATCTCATTGTATACAAAATATGAATCCTTCCTTCCTTCCTTTCTTTCTTTCACTTCTTTCTTCCTTCCTTCCTTTCTTTCTTTCACTTCTTTCTTTGTTTTACTCTTGGAGACAGTGTTGTTTTTTGTGTAGCTGACCTGGAACTAGCTCTGTGTAGGAAGCTGGCCTATAATTCACAGAGCTCTGTCTGCCTCTGCCTCCCAAGTGTTAGGATCAAAGGCGTACACCACCACCACCACACATCCTTCTGTTTTAAAGGAAAAATGTAGCCCTACATGGCAGCACGAGTTTAGTCCCAGTATAGACATTTTCCTAGGCCTCAGGCGCTCTAGAGTCCATGAAGGGCTTGCCGCATTCCCCTTTAGCCCTGGCTAACTATGAGAGCTGCACACCCATGGGTGTTTGCTTCACAAGAGTCTGGAGGATGAGGGTCACAGGCTGATGTAACTGTGTAGAGCAAAGGATGCCTGGTGAAGGTCAAGTGGGTATCACAGCTCAGCAGGTAAAGGCTCTGCCACCAAGCCTCATGGCCTCAGTTTGATCATCTGGTGAAAGCAGAGAACTGAGTCCACATTGTGTCCTCTGCTCTCCATGTGCACATCATGGCACAGGAACACCACAGACTACATAAAATGTAAAATGCTAAAATGCTGAGAGAAGAGGCCTATGGTAGGCGCCTCCTACACCTGAGACTTCCAACGACGAAAAGCAGGGGGTAGAGAGTGAGGATGCAGAGTGCACACAGGTCAGGACAAGGCCATGTTCCTGAAGCCTCCATATGTGGTTAGCAGGCTCTGGGGCACCATGAGGGAAATCAGGAGCTTCTGCACTTTGTAGAACTACAGGGTTCCATGTTACCTCACATGCCCACGTTTTGCCCCCTGCTGCAGGGAGAAGCCAACACCAGAAGCCTCCAGCTCCCAGCCCTGCTTTTGCCATGTAGCTTTATCCAGAAGAGCTTGGAAGTCCCTGGACCTGGAGTCTCAGGTGGTTGTGAGCCACCTGACCCTGGTGCTGGAGACTGAACTCAAGTCTTCTGCAAGAGCAGCAAAGACCCGTGCGCTGCCTGGCCCAGCCTGGGCTGTGAAATGGGATTTATTTTCATCTGAACAAGCCCAACAACAGTTTAGGTCCCTAGAAGCCACATAAACCTGGATACAGTAGTGTCTGTCATCCAGCCCTTACCACAGGGAGATAGGAGCCTAAAGTGGACAGTCTCTAGGATTAGGGGGAAGGGCTAGCCTAGCATACATAGCCATGGATGAGAGGTAGAAGGTGAGGACCTGTGCTCAGGTTGTCCCTGACCTTTACACAAGCACATGAGTACCTGTACTCACAGAAACGCCATACAGACATACGTGAGTAAAGAAATAAAACAAACAACATTGAAAATACAATATACTGGGGGCTGGAGGGATGGCTCAGTGGTTAAGACCACTGACGGCTATCCCAGAGGATCTGAGTTCAATTCCCAAAAACCATGCTGTGTCTCAAAATCATTTCTAATCTCATCTACTACCTTCTACTGTCTGAAAACAGGGACAGTGTACTCATATGGATTAAATAAATAGTTTTTTTAAAACCTTTTCTAAAAAAAAAAAAAAAAAACCCTCTTCTGTGACACAGGATCATTGTGTGATTCCAGATGTCGCTAAGTCAGTAAAGTCCTATTGCTACGTGGTCACCAGTTGGGTCAGCCTTGGTAGTAGAGTGGCACAGTTGAAAAGATGCTGGTCACAGTGACCAGGCAGCCTAGAAAGCTAACCATGTGCAGAGAAGGCTGTGCTGTGTCCTAGTCCTCTACCCCACACTGCCACCTCATCCCTACGAATAGAGCAAAAAGAACAGATGAGGAATGTTCCAGGATTCTTTCCTCTTTGATTGCCTTACTAACCTAGCCCTGTGCTACATGTAACCTTGTCACATCCTCTGTCCCATCCCTAAGCCCTCATACCTGTCAGATAAGACAGGGATCTTGCTTTGGGGGGAAGCTCTGGTCTCTCTCTGTCCTAAGAGGCTCTGAGCCATCGCTGAAAGAGTCCTCTGAGGATTGAGGGAAGTCCATAGCCAGTGCTCTGACTTCCAGGAAGGTTCGAGGAAGGTGGTCCTCTTCCTGTGGTGCCTCTAGTAGGAGCAGCCCACACTTAGGCCCAGCTCCCACTATCAGGAAAGACAGGTGGCTCTGGTCTTTGCACAGCTCCAGCGGAATGAACAGTGCATCTCTCCTCTCTCTCTTGCAGGAAGTCTCAGCCTCTGGTGCAGGTGATGTTCCCAAGGCAAAGGAAAGGAAAGTACAAAGTGAGGGTTCCCAGGATCCTTTTTAAAAATGTCTGCATTGTCTTCATTAATGTTTCTGTTTAATTTTTTATTCCATGTGTATTGATCTCATTGTAGGGTTGTGCATGCCAAAGCATGAGTGTTGAAGGTAGAGGAAAAAGCAATGGGAGTCACTTTATCCTACCGTGCGGGGTCCCAGGCTCTGAACCAGGTCGTTGAGCTCGGCTACAAAGAGCTTTCAAACTGAATTTCCTGCTGGCTCTGATTTCAGGGAGAGCGTCTCATAGAGCCCAGACTGGCCAGTAAACTACTGATCCTCCTGCCTCAAGTATTGCCATCTAGTTCATGAAAGGTTGAGTTATTGACATGAGGAACTGGGGATGGGCAGAGGTGCATGACTGAGGCTATCTCTGCTCAGTGGCATGCCTTTGGGGACTGATAGTTTTCATCACTGAGGTGTCATTTGACTGCACAGGTCCTCTGGAGAGATGGAGTCTCTTTTGCCAGGGCATCAGGCTCTCAAGAGAGGCCTTGAAGGTGGAGGTCTGGAGGCCAGGCCTGCATTCCTCTTCAGAAGCTGCATTGCCCACTCTGGACAGTGCTATAGCACAGGGTCACATATCCAGTTCCACCCTGAGAGCTGGTGATAAAGAATGTCCATCCTGGGACTAAACTCGTGCTGCCATGTAGGGCTACATTCTTCCTTTAAAACAGAAGGATAAGCAGTGGTGGTGGCACATACCTTTGATCCTAACACTTTGGTGGCAGAGGCAGACAGATCTCTGTGAATTCTAGGCCAGCTTCCTCTACAGAGCCAGTTCCAGATCAGCTACACAAAAGAAACCCTGTCTCCAAGATTAAAACAGAGAAAGAGAAAGAAAGAAAGGAAGAAAGAAAGGAAGGAAGGAAGGAAGGAAGGAAGGGAGGGAGGGAGAGAGAGAGAGAGAGAGAGAGAGAGAGAGAGAGAGAGAGAGAGAGAGAGAGAGAAAGAAAAGAAAGAGAGAAAGAGAGAAAGAAAGATGTCACTGACACTGGGCGGCTGAAGGCTCTTGCTGCCTTCAGTTTGTTGTCCTATTAACCTGGTAGCTTCATTTCTTGAGAAGCTTGGGCGCATGAGGTGTAGAGGAACAAGGTCCAGCTGAGAGGAGGGATCTAGAGTGTTCCGTGGTTGGCAAACAGGCTCTGAGATCTGGCCTGTGCACTCAGGCCAGTGTGCCTGTTTGTCTTAGCTCCAGGCTCAAGAGGCTTGAATTGACCCAGGATCAGAATACCACAAGTGGCCTGTGTTTTCCGAGCTTTCTCATGGTTGCAAGCTCTGGGTAGCCTCACGTGTACTTTTCCATCATTCCCTGAGCTCTAGGTGACTCGGATGAATCATGGAGAGATCTCTAAACCTATGCCAGCACAGCAGTGGCATCATGGCAGTATCCTGTAGGGTTCCAGGACTGGATCTTTTTTTTTCCTTTCTCTGCTGATATAAGGAATAAGACATCGTATAAAACAGTGCCAATCCTTCCTAGAGCTGAAGCCCAGAACACACAAGACTCCCCCAGGGATGGGCCCATCTTAGAAGGTGTGGGATATTTTGTGGCTTAGGTTGTTTCACGGTGAGTGAGAAGTGTCTAAGACACACACATGTAGCTGCTTGGGAGCTGGAGAGGCCATAGGACCCCCTAGATCTGATTCTGCAGATGACTGTGAACATCCATGTGCTGGGATCTGAACTCTGGTCCTCAATCACTGAGCCATCCCACTGGCCCCTGGCTGTCCCTTCCTAGAATGTTTCTGTATTTCCTCCTACTTGATGCCTTGATGCTGGCTCCTAGCCCAATGGCCTATATACAAGATGAATTCTATAAATGTCTTATAAACACTAAGTATCCTGTGAAGGGTACTAGTGCCCTGTTCATAGCAGGAATGCTGAGGAATCCAGTCTGCAACAAAGAGAAGGCCGGGTGCTTTTCCTGTCATTCAGCATGAAGGGCCAGTCATGTTTTCATTGTAGCGTCCTGGTTATGCTCTGGGTCTTCCTGGTGCAGCAGTCCTGTTCTGTGACAAATGATGTGTCTCCTGCAGGAGGAAGAGTGGTCGAGTCACAGTACCTGCAATATGACAAGAAAACGAAAAAGGTGATGAAGTCCTTGACTCCAAGAGCCACTGGGAGTGGGTGAGGTGGAGGGCAAGTAGGGAGACAGTGGAATCCTGGAGGACACTGTTGGGGCCTTTACCAGGTGCCACTGTTACATCCCGGCTTGGACACAGGGATGAGTCTGGGTATCTAGCATCAGCATATATCAGTCTCCATGGTCTACGGCCCCTGCACCTCCTCACTGCTCCTCTGGCTTTGAAGACCTCAATTTTGCCAAGCCTTTTCTTCAGGACCATCCCCTGGATCATCCAGGTGGCTCCTAAGAGACAGGCACTGACAGCAGACATTTGGTATGGATCACAGGCGAAATTGTCATGGGGCTTTGTGCCATCCTACCCAGAATGCTGTGAAAGGCCCCACTTTGGTGGTGTTCACTTCTGGAATGCCCTGTGTGATAGTTTCAGCTGTGAATAACAAGGCTAGCAGTTTCTACTGCTGCCCACACAGGCCTCCAGCTCCCTGAAAGCTTCAGTGCTCACCTAGAAGGAAGCACATTCAGGACAGGGAGTGCCCTGAGGAGCTCAGTCAGCTTCCTGGTCATCCCTGCAGGGACACCTCACCCCTGCAGGGTGTGGTCATCCCTGCAGTGACACCTCACCCCTGCAGTGTGTGGTCATCCCTGCAGTGACACCTCACCCCTGCAGTGTGTGGTCATCCCCGCAATGACACCTCACCCCTGCAGTGTGTGGTCATCCCTGCAGTGATACCTCACCCCTGCAGTGTGTGGTCATCCCTGCAGTGATACCTCACCCCTGCAGTGTGTGGTCATCCGTGCAGTGACACCTCACCCCTGCAGTGTGTGGTCATCCCCACAGTATTGCCTCACCCCTGCAGTGTGTGGTCATCCCTGCAGTGACACCTCACCCCTGCAGTGTGTGGTCACCCTGCAGTGACACCTCACCCCTGCAGTGTGTGGTCACCCCTGCAGTGATACCTCACCCCTGCAATGTGTGGTCATCCACCCCTGCAGTGTGTGGTCATCCCTGCAGTGACGCCTCACCCCTGCAGTGTGTGGTCACCCCTGCAGTGATACCTCACCCCTGCAATGTGTGGTCATCCACCCCTGCAGTGTGTTGTCATCCCTGCAGTGATGCCTCACCCCTGCAGTGTGTGGTCATCCGTGCAGTGATGCCTCACCCCTGCAGTGTGTGGTCATCCCCACAGTATTGCCTCACCCCTGCAGTGTGTGGTCATCCCTGCAGTGACACCTCACCCTGCAGTGTGTGGTCATCCCTGCAGTGACACCTCACCCCTGCAGTGTGTGGTCATCCCCGCAGTGACACCTCACCCCTGCAGTGTGTGGTCACCCCTGCAGTGATACCTCACCCCTGCAATGTGTGGTCATCCACCCCTGCAGTGTGTGGTCATCCCTGCAGTGACGCCTCACCCCTGCAGTGTGTGGTCACCCCTGCAGTGATACCTCACCCCTGCAATGTGTGGTCATCCACCCCTGCAGTGTGTTGTCATCCCTGCAGTGATGCCTCACCCCTGCAATGTGTGGTCATCCCTGCAGTGACACCTCACCCCTGCAGTGTGTGGTCATCCCCGCAGTGACACCTCACCCCTGCAGTGTGTGGTCACCCCTGCAGTGATACCTCACCCCTGCAATGTGTGGTCATCCACCCCTGCAGTGTGTGGTCATCCCTGCAGTGACGCCTCACCCCTGCAGTGTGTTGTCATCCCTGCAGTGATGCCTCACCCCTGCAGTGTGTGGTCATCCCTGTAGTGACACCTCACCCCTGCAGTGTGTGGTCATCCCTGCAGTGATGCCTCACCCCTGCAATGTGTGGTCATCCACCCCTGCAGTGTGTAGTCATCCCTGCAGTGACACCTCACCCCTGTAGTGTGTGGTCATCCCTGCAGTGACACCTCACCCCTGCAGTGCAGGCGTTCGTTCCTGTGGCCTTCAGGTTCCAGATTATCTGTTAAACTCAGTTTATAATCAGAATGTTTTATTTTCAGCCTCTGCCTGGACTGTACCCCAAGAAGAGTAGCGGGGTCCAAGGGTTTCTGGGGCATCACTTGGTGACCAAGCCTTAATGAAGGGATTCCCACATCACCCTGCAGGCAGATTCCCATAGTCATCCCTAGTCCATTTAAGCTGCTGCTGAAGATGCCACAGCGACCCCGTGTGTTCAGAGGTGATGTTTTCGTTCAGGAACCTGATGCTGAGTCTTCTCCTAACCCAGCAGGCGGTCCCTGCATCAGGCTGGTTTTTTGAGTTTCTGAGTTGTCCTGATAACACCTGCTGTGTTCTCCTGGGGCAGAATGGATCTCAGAAGGTCTGGGCCAGTCTCACTGGTTGAGAATTCTTGCAAAGCCTCATCTCCAATTCCTGAGTGAAGGTGTAGGGTAGGAGAACGCCTAGATTTGAAATTCAGTGTTTTCAGATTTCAGGATTGGATGAGGGGTACTCAGCATGTGCATGTGTCCATGTCTCTGTATGCATGCACATGCAGGCCAGGGATGGACACCAGCAACCTTCCTCAGTCACCCTATGCCTCTCACACAAACAAGCTCTCACACAGAAGCTGTGGCTCACAGATGAGGCTGGTCAGGCTTAGAGTCCCAGAGATTCTTCTGCTGTGCTTCAAAACTTTGAATGTGTGTGCGTGTGTGTGTGTGTGTGTGTGTGTGTGTGTGTGTGTGTGTGTGTGTGTGTGTGTGAGGGAGAGAGAGAGAGAGAGAGAGAGAGAGAGAGAGAGAGAGAGAGAGAGAGATTCTACCAGCTTGTACAACCACGCATGCACATATGGATGCCAGAGGGAAATATCCGGTGTCTTCCTTTTCGAACAGGGTCCTAATCAACTATCAGGTCTCTATATCTTAATATGTAGCAGGGGTCCCAGCGTGAGCATAGCCAGGGCATACACATGCTTGCTGTCAGGCAGGCAAGAGGCAGAGATCTTGTTCTATTCTTCATGGTTAATGCTCTCAGTGCCCTTGAGGGCCTGGCTGACACCTGCCTGGAGACTGCTGGATCTGATGCTGGCCTAGACAGCCAGGGCTATTGATGATGGATGCCCAAAGTGGCCCTCATTCTTGGCAAACTTCTCTCTTCTAGTCTGAATGTGCTTGGGTGTTTAATGCAAGGACTGGGTTTTAGTTTTCCTCTTCCATCCTGCTGCCTCCTTGTTTTCTCCAGCGGGTCACCTGCCCTAGTGAGGAAAGAGAAGTGTGTGAACCACAGCACCACCCTCCCATGCTTCTGCTTGCTGGTCTGTGGTATCTGTTGATGGAGACCCGTTCCTGTGGCGGTCCCGTTGCTGTTTGTGAGTTTTGAGGATTTACGTCAGTGTAGTAATGTGCACAGTCATCCTGGGAAACCCCACAGGAAGTTGGTCCCCAGGTTTCAGCACACAGAAGCACAGGCCAGAAGAGATGCCCAGGTGTTGAAGGAGGTCCAGTAGATGTGCTGTTAGTTTCCTGTGTCTGATGCATGATTGTCCCTTGCTTAATAAAATGTATACACAAAACTCTTTAAGTGTCCCACTGACCTCTGAGAAAGAACATCAATGGGAAGATGGCTTTGAACTCTTAACTCCCTGTTCCTGTCCTCATAACAGGTTTCTGTAGCAGCCAAAGGAGAGAAGCCACCTGAGGGAAGGAAGTCCAAGACAGTGCCTAGGAGCAGAAGTAGGGTCTGGCTGTAGAGGGGACAAGTGGCTGGGTATAGGGACTCTAGGATCAGAAAAGAGGCTGTCTGGCATCTCCCAGAGCAGTGAACACAGCCACGCATAGTCATGCTCAAAGGCCAGTCTGATCCACACAGTCCCTCACTTCCCAGGTGATTATAGATTGTGTCAGGTAGCAGTTGAAAACTGGCCATCAGGGCATGATTCAAGTGTTTATTAAGGTATCATGGCATCAAGGGTTTATGAGGGAATAGCCATATGTACACAGAACGACTTGCAGATCCAGAGAGCAGGGAGGGAATAGCCAGGAACTCCTGCTTGCTGCTGCCTTAGGGGTTCTACAGAAATCCCAGTGGCACTTGGGAAGTGGAGGCAATATCAATTAGGGATTGTGGCCACATGGGGAGATTGAGACCAGCCATGTGCTGTGGCATCAGAACACTGACCAGCGATGACAAAATGGAACATAAAACACTGGTTGCTCAGCTTTGATACTGCTGACTGCTGACGTGGCCAGGGGCCATCCGGTTCACCAAAGGCTCAGCCAACAGTTGTCTCTCCACTCAACAAAAGTCAAAGAGTGGCCCAGCTCCACAACCAAATGTGTGCCCACATTGCAATGGCTCCGGTACTGTTTCACCTCAGCTGCGGAGATCTCAGGATCCATGAGTGTCCAGCACGCACACACCCTAAAGAGACAGTCTTAGGGGTCTTAGGCAGCACTGAGGGTGGTGAGCCTCTGCCTCACGGCTCAATGGCCCTGACCTTGGCATTGTTTGGGCACAAGAGAGCAAAGTGCTGGGGACAGACAACCTGCAGTCTACCATGCTGGAAGGGCATGACTAACACTGATCGATCACATTCATGTGACTACTGAAGCTTTTCCTGCTCTCTGTAGTGGTGACCTTACAGAAACCATGCACACACGGTTTAGACTGTATTAAAGTAGCCACCATTTCAGGGTTCCCTGCAAGGTGCCATAGGACAGTAGTAGCATGAGTCTGCATGTATCTCGACAGTTTTCACTAGGGACCAAACACACATACACACACACACACACACACACACATACACACACACACACACACACACACACACACACACACACTTACTGACATGGTGCACATTCTTTGCACACAGAAGAAAGTGAGTAGTAGTGAAAATACACCAATCATGGAATTGATGGAGGGAGCTGTGGGGAAGCTGGGGCTTAGAGTTACTTAAAGGCCCTATGCAGGCTCTCCTTTTGTTGGAGGAGAAACTTCAACTGCAATGTGGTTCTTTATTTTCTTTCTCTAAAGCACAGAAGGCTAGGGTGGATCACAGGGCTTTGAGCATGTTCGGCAAGTACAGTCACACTGAATTAAATACTAGCGCTGGAACCCTATTAATCTTCTACAGAATTATAGAGCAGCCTGGATGAAGACTCTCAGCTGAAAATGTGGACATCTCAAGACAGGCACTGGACAATGGCTGTCAGACTTGACTGAAGACTGGAAATGTTTTGCTATCTCACAGGAAAAGAAGGCCCCTCCCACTACACTGTACTCTAAGGACATTTTATTCAGGATAGGATGACATGAACTATTGTCTCATGTCACAGATGTCAGCACAAAGTATCCAAGGTATTGTATGCCAATGGTAGGTAGCATTAACAGAACAAAGCACACAGTGTCATGAAGACATAAATTATGAGTTTGTGTAGCAAGACCCAGGCCTCTGCCAGATTCTTAGATAGCAACTGAGAACCTCAAATACGGTAGTGATGTGATAGTGTGGGGGTGAATCTAGTTACAACTAGTTTCTATTGTGACACAGATGACTCTTTTTGTGTCATGTTCAGCTTATAATGAATGACTAGACCTAAGCATGAGAGTAACCAAATACTACATTGCTTCTCTAGCTGCTGAGCTTTTAAAAGCCCTGGGGTGACAGCAAGCTTTTGTGGACATACTGGATTGGTTCTTCTGTACTTTAACTCTCTGAGTCACCTCCACTCTCAGCAAGTTAGATCAATTCCACAAATTGGAAATCAGTCACCTGGAAAAAATACATTCTCAATACGATCCCAGATTGGCCATGGAAAAAGGGTAGCTTGAACTGTCCCACCTAGGTTGGGCTTGCACAGGCTTGCTCTCCAAAAGAAACCTGTGTTCACAGCTGCAGGCTACATTCACTATGGATGCTCTTGAGGTTCCTTCCTAAACTGCTTAGATTACAATAATTTTCTTGCTAACAATCAAAAAACTGATTATGCCAACCTGGCCTACAAGAAGCTAGTTTCTATTCTGTATTTTATCAGATGTGCAGAATACATATGGTCATCATTGATAACAGGTGAAAGATCTGCTCTAATATGGACACTAAGTGATGCTGGAGGACGATCCTGACCCACAATGAGCAGTGGGAACACCAGAGCCCTGTAGGGATGCCTGGCAACCTAACACGTTGAGCACGCACGGCTCAGTAAGTTCCCTGTGAACACACATCTCCTGAGATCTCTCTATTTAATCATAGGTGATCCTGTCCACCTAATACAGCACCTCATGTGGAATAACAAAAGCCACCTGCAGGAGCTGTGGTGATGACTCACAGGGTAGAGCATCTGCTGCTCTCTCAGAAGAACCACATGGACCCTAACAATTGGGTAAAGTGTGTCAGTGATTACATCATAAAGTGTGTGTCCGAGGAACAGCCACATTATCCTCACAAAAGACACTGTCACACTGACTACCCCTTGGTGACTTTGAATTCACTTATTAGCCCAGGATCCATGGAACATGCAGAGATCCATCTGTAGCTGTCAGTTCTAAGTCCACAGGAGGGGACAGAACCCTTGAGTAAGAATGATGGTCTTAAGAGTCAAGAGATAGAATTCAATTTTTATTCATAACAAATACATTTTTACAACAAAACAGGATTAAAATGAATAAAAATATTTAAAAATATTTGAAAGTAAAAATAGTAACAAGAACATATAAATATGAAACAACAAAAAGAAAACTTCAATTAAAATCATAACAAAAATATTTCTAAAAGCATATTCTTAACGAACATTTAGAAGCACAGACGTATTGCTGTTTCTCCTCTAGCACACATAATGAAAGGCAGTCCCCCAAGTTGTCTCTCAAGTGCTGTTTTCTGAGAAGAAAGTAAGACTTCAATCAGTCAGGCTGGCTTAGTGGTATATAAATTTAGGGTCTCTAAGTAATGACAAATTAACTCAGAGGATGAATACTCATCCAAAAAATGTTGTTACCATTCAGGATGTTGGTCATCAGGGACTCCTGAGAAAGCAACTTATTCTTCAGGAAGCTCTCTTACTGGGGTGTGTCCAATTCCAGCTCTCTTGCACTTTCTGAGACCTGGGAGAGGAAGGCAGTTTTTCAGACACTGATTTGGTGGGGAAATGCAATCCAGCTGTCAGAATGCTGCCTTCTACCGCCTCAGTTCTATTGGACAGTCGACATGGACATTTTAAGTGATATCATTGTTGCTAACTCTGTGGGCAGGGCAAAATCTCCAGAAAGCCTCACAGTAATGTGGGCTGCCAATATGGGACCCAGACTTATACCAGTGCAAACCAAGAACAGGGCAATGGCAAGAGAACTCATCAGGTTGCAGGAAGAAAGGAGATGTCCATATGTCACCAAGGTTAAAGCCAATGACAAGTACTAATTTGACATTTGCACTTGGTTCTTATCCCAAAGGTGCTTCCTACACAAGAGATCACATGACCACAGAGTGTCATTTGTCAAAGAACCAAGAAACTGTTCAAAACTCTACATAGGATCCAATGTATCACATGGATATGCAATAATAAGATATGTTATTCATCTGTCACCATTTCTAGACTGCAGCTTCAAAAAGAGCAGCAAAATATGCTTGCACAATAATTCAGTTTCTGAAAAGTGGTTAACTTCCCAGAATACTTGTGCATAGGCAGAGCAATGAACAATTCCATTACATGAGGTGGTTGGCTGGTTGTGAGTGTAAATTAGAAAGGTGGTAAGAGAAGCAAAGATGTATCAATGTGGCAAATTTTATCAGATATTGTTAAGCTAACACGTCCCTACCTGATAATGCTGGTTCTGGCCGTTGATGGTCTTTATCTTTCTTGTTGAAGTCAACCAAATATTTCTGGTTCAGTGCACAATCAAGATGTACCTCCTTGCTCTCCTGCTTCAGTGGGACCAACTTCTTCCTACATGTGTTCTCCATCAGGAGCTGGCTGAGCAGGTTTCTGGAAATACAGTCTGCATAGTAAGATCATGCTGGCCCTTTCTCCCTTTCCTACTCCCAAGTCCCACTAACTCTACCAGGTCCCACATACCCATGAAGACTTAATAAAATGCATCTTGATACATATAAGGCTGCTGCACAAACCATAAAGAGTTAATTCTGGGAAGAATAAATTGTTTGCTTGGCCTGACACCAATTAGTGTCCACACCTCTGAGAAAGAACATGGATCTACAACTATCCATGAAAGCCCAATGCATGGGGGCAACATCAATTAGTACTGGGCCAACACCCTCAAAAGAGGTCAGTAGAACCAAGAGAAGGTCATGCTAACCATGTGGTCCACGCACTGAGTTTTGTAAAACCTGGTGTGACACCATAGGTCCAGGTCAGCCTAATAAACTTCTGCTGACTTCAATCAATACTGTTCTCTCTAGAGCCTTTTGAAGATGCCTAGACAATCCTGGGATGAGTAACAGTCTTTTATGGAACTGAAAACTGAGTCCTAATGACCCTGGAACACTGATGGGTAAATAGCACAAGAGATAGAACCAGAGCTGAAGACCGTCCTATCCAGAACAAAGAAAGTCAGAAATGGCCATTCCACAAGTGATAGCCTTTCT
The DNA here is from genome assembly GCF_021556685.1 of Rattus norvegicus. Taxonomy (NCBI): domain Eukaryota; kingdom Metazoa; phylum Chordata; class Mammalia; order Rodentia; family Muridae; genus Rattus; species Rattus norvegicus. The sequence goes on from NW_028238785.1 coordinate 532,283, forward strand.
GACCAGGACTTACCTAGAGAAGGTAATCTCCTTCTTCAGCTTATGGTTGTTCTCATGGACCTCAGTGTTCTCCATCTCTAAGTTGTGCAGAATTGACATGACCGCCTCCTCCATTCTCTCCAGGTCTTCATAATATGGATTTGGCCTGAAGTGTGGCCTGGCCCGAAATGATAGAATACAATGAACATCGGCATTTAGGAATATATGAACTCAGGGTGGGTCCTATATTACCCCAGGCTGCTGCCTGGATCTTCCAGCACTCAGTCCCCTGCCTAGCAAGTACAGAGACTCACCATAAACTCACTGCAATTACAATCTTGCAAAGCCACCAGCTGTCAAGGGCTTTGCAAATGCACACTGGGCACTCACTATCCCTGACTTTATCCCTGAATTCTTCATTCAGACCACAAGTTCTGCTTTTAAATAAATGGAAGCAGATGAGTCCATTTTCAATCTCACTCCTCAGGAAGGGTCAGGTTCTGAATCTCCACTATACGGGAGGTGAGGTTTAGCACAGGGTGGTTAGAAAGGCACAGCTTTCTAGAACCCAAAACCTTAATAGGATAAGAAGGTGACCTTGCAGACCCAGGAATAAAACAAGAGCATTTGGTGCAATTCATACCTGTTCTTCATGGATCTGTCTGTCAGAAACCTCAGGCGATCTCTCAGGTCATTTCTCTCCTCGGTAATGAGCTGCAGCTCTTTAATCAGCCTCTCCTTTTCCTTCTTGGCCTGATTCTCGCTTAGTTCAGTGCCAGGGGATGATGTTTCTCGCCCAGCGTCTGTAGGTAGAAGAACACAAGTGAACCTGCATGGGGAGAATGCATAGAGTGTTCATAGACCTCAGTGAGGCCTAAACAGGAGAAAAAGCCAGGAACCCAGTGTCACTGCTAGGCGATTGGTCTATGCTTAAGAGACCTCCTCAGGGGATCTCAGTTCTCCCACTACTCCATAGAGACCAAGAGACATAAGCAGCCAGGTGTTCCCTATGCCGGACATCACGTGCTTACATGTACCACGGAGATGGCTTCTCCAGGATTATTATCAGCTGAACAGGGTACAGCTTGGTTTCAGGACCCTCACTCCTGTGGCTTCAGAACTCAGATGATAAATTCACCATCCACAAAACTTGAGTGATTGGAGACACTCAGATGTCCTACCCTGATACTCTAAGCCAACAACTTTGGATTTAAAACGCATTTCCAGGGAGGATATGTTCAACAGACTTATCAGTGTCCCTATGTGAAATACCAAATGCCCCAGAATTGCGAATAGGTTACAGGCTGAATCTTGGTCTACACGTTCAAAATAGTTTTGGTATTGTAGAAAAATTTTTGTAACATACAACCTCTAATATATAAGGCAAACGATGACCCTGACAGTTAGAAGAAATCAGAGAAGGTCTAAGAACATAAGGTTATTGCCTGGAGCACAATCTCTCCCTGTTACTACTGTCAGATACCCACTGTATTTAAAGAAGCAATGATAGTGAAATACATTGCTGCTGCCCTGTCTAAACTCAGAAAAGGTGGACCCTCCATGACTACTGATGGTGTTATTATATCAATGTAACAGAACAAATGAACTGAAAAGTAAAGACCAGAAGTTCACAGTATAATAGCATTGTCCTTACCATATCCTCCCAGTGGGGATGGGGAAACTAAAGTTCTGAAATCCTTGACTTTAAGGAATTGTGATATTCATGGAAATTCAATTCCTTTTCAGATGCTCCAGTTGTTGTGGCCCATTGCTAGAAAGGTCAGCTTAAGCCTGCAGCCACCCTGGCAGGATGCTCAAAATATACTGCCCAGAACTTACTCCACATTCCCCAGAAGTGCTGTCTTTGTCCATCATTACTTTGAGAAGAAAAGCCAGACTCCTTCACTCTAGTCTCTCCAGAATCGACGTTCCCCCTCCCAAAACGCTTGCGAAGACGGGAAAACATGTCTTAGCTTGTAACCGCCAGACTCAGACTGAGAGAAACTAGGGCACTGGTTGTCACTACAACACTGGTGACATCACAGAGGATGCCAGAACTCTCTAGGAGACAATAGAATGTCCAAGAAGGGACAGCTGATGTCATGGGGAGCAGACTTTGCCTCCCTGCTAATGTTCTCCCTGTACTGAGCATAAGCAGAGGTGCCCTTTCCAGGAGACTTTCCTGGGGCAGAGCCACTGAGCATCTCCTGCTTCCAAAGCCAAATTTTCCTCAAGGCTTGATTACAAAAAACCTTAGTAATTCCTATGCATCTAAATGAATGTTTCCTGTCAAATCTTGCCCAAAAAAATGTCTCACTAACTCAAATTGTCCACATTCACCAATGTTAGCCATTAAAACTTCCTGAGATTTCATACCAGCTTGAATATGCAGTCAAAAGTTCTCCTGTCTCATTCTGTACAGGTGCTTTATATCACATCAAGAAATAGTCTGCATGGTAGGTTATAACATGGGTGTGTATTAGGGGAACACTCATGAAGTCATGTGCTTAGCAATTGACAATTGCCAATAAATTCCTTAGGAGAAAGAGTTGAAGTCTTTATGGTGCTAGGAAAAGTGTGGAGCCCAGTTGCCAGAGGAAAATGCAATATTGGAGACTCCAGTGAAGGGAACCTCATGCTGCTTGTGGGGTTCTGCTATTTGCACCAATGTCGCCAAAGGAGCACTGCTCACAGGCCTGAGTAAGATATACCATGAGCTTTTATCGGAAAAATAAAATACACAAGAGATATAGGGGGTGCACAGAAACATCTAATATGAGGCTATAAACATCATTAAGTGGATAGAGCAAGGTCCCAGCACCTGTACACTGGGAAATGGCCACCCCACCAAACACAAAAGCATCTATCATAGTAAAAAATGAATACTTTATAGAATGCACCCACTAACACTGATTGATCACATCCGTAGTTCAAATTTTGGGGGCAAATTCATGGCCTTAACTATCTTTGTCTCAACTTATATAGTAAAAAATAAGAAAGAACGAGAAAAGAAAAAGTCAAAACTAAAAGCTCAAGCTTCTCATATGAGGATTGCAGGAAGTGTTATATGGGAGTCAGTTCTGATTAGGCCATTTTAGATAGAACAGTGCATAGTGACCCTTAATGTGATGGGCCCTATATAAAGCTTTTTGCAATATTGGAATTTTAACAAACCTCATCCAGAACGTACGGAAGAGGCACCATGAGATCACCATGTGATCACCATTCCTTACTCTGTATCAGGTTATTTTTCTGCATCCTTGATTGTCAGGCATATAACAGCAACAATCTGAAATAGCTGGTAGACATGGAAAAACATGGCTAAAACTATAGTTGTGGGTTACACACCTTAACTGTGAAAGGCTAATGCTGTCTGCACTGTCCTTGGAGGCCACTCTTATAAGCCTATTTATTGCAAAGTGAAAGGAGGTTTATCTGAGCTCAAAGTGATCCTGGCCAGCCAGGTAGAGGGCAACATGTGATACTTGAGACCCTGTTTTAAACCAGCACAGAAATCCACACTTCATTCAAAGCATCATCTACGAATTCTCGATTATTTACCATTCTCTCCCTACCAGTCGTTCTGTTTGGAATGGTAGAAAACAACTGGAACTGATCTTTCTATTTTAAGGACCTTGATCTCTCTTTTTTTAGGTCCACATTAAGAGTGCATACAAATGGACATCACCATCTGAACATCTTAGTATTATCTACTCTGTATATATAGCATAATACTGTGCCTATGACAGTCTCAAGCTTCCTTGAGTGTAGTTGCCCCATCAAGAAGTGTGAAGTTCTGAGTTCAAACCCCAGTGATGCTTTAAAGGGACTGGAAGGAAGCCATCAGAGATACTCCACTTCTTTGTCCTTAGATTAAATCAAGTTGACACAATGTGAACCTGGTGGGCTATTTAACCCTGCATCTTTTTCCCAACCCCTCTTTTCTGAGTTCAGTCCATGGCAGAATTCATCCCCCACCATCCTAGATATTTCTTTGTATATTTCTACAAGAGCCAGGTTTCTTTTTTTTAATAGAATTAGTTGTAGTCAATCAACTGCTGCCCTATGTGAGAAATGATTAGTATCTATTGCAACTTACCACACTGTATTTGTGTATACAAGTACCTTATTGGAAATCCAGCATTACTGAGGGATTGGAAACCATTGCTGTGGCCTTGCCTTTCTGTGCCTAGTCCTGGCTCACAGGCAGCAGGGGGCAGACCTTGAGTTCCTCTTCAGGGACAGAGTGATGGTGAATGGGCACTGAGCAGGCAGAGAAACACAGCTGAGGCAGCTCCTTTCAGTTATCAAACACATCATCTCCTTCCCATCTTAAGGGCTACTGCTGAGGTCTTGCCCCAATACCTACCTTAATAGCAGTGAATTTGTTACAGCAGCCAGCTCTTTCCTATTGTTCTGTAATACGCCTCCACATCATGGATGCCAAGAAAAACACTAACAAAGAACAAAAAACTCTGATGTTGAACTGTGTGGTGCTGGTCACATACCCTGTTATGTTCTGTATGTTATGAGGTTTGTTAATCTTAACAAGTTCCCCAAGTGTATTCTTCACATAGGACCCAATAGATTCAAGGAAAATTGGAACAATTATGTGTAAAATGGCCTGAGTCAGGGCCCATAGACCGAAGCATTTCCAACACTTGTGCATGAGCCCATGTGGATTTTGCAATGAGCTGGGCCTAGCAATGTCCAGTACACAGTTGTGAGCTGTTGCTCTGGTTGAACTGTATTGGTGTGTGCATTCAATGAACTACACCTATTTAAATGAATTCAGTGTCCTGTGGTTTGAATCCAGACCCCTTGACACCAGATCTTCCCTTCTGCAGCACTCGGGAAAAGGCTAAGTTTAGGAAAGGTGACGTCTTGTCATAAGTTATGTGACAAGAGGGATGGTGAATGATCCCTTGTGATAAGAATCAAGGTTTCCTCTGTGGTATTTAGGTCTATACTGGCCCTGTGCAACAGCTTCAAGAACCCATTTCTGATTTTCCTTGGCATTCCCGTGATGATGCACTCAGACATGATTGGAAACAACCAAAACGGTGGTCAGACTTGATTTATAAAATGTAGGTAACATTGCAAACTCATGTTGTAGGATATTTGATCATATTGTCATCCCCAATATTGTGTTATTTACTTAGAAAAATACCTTCTGGCTGTGTAGTTCAGTACTAGCACCAATATTTAACCCTAGAGCTATTTTTGTTTGTTTGTTTGTTTGTTTTTTTGTTTTTGTTTTTGGATGAACAAGTACTTTCCTATTTTGTGGCCCAGCCCTAGCCCTTACTTCTTTGCACAGTCATAGAGAGACCTCAAACATATACTCAGACAAGGCCACGGGAGTGTATAAAAGGGCCTAAGGCAATACCACATAATGACATTGAAAGTGGGCTCTCTTCTTGATCCACGCCTCCAGCTCTCCTGACATCTACATGAATTATAACTCCTAATGCAGTGTAAATGATGTCTGCGCTATTGCTGAAGGAATCATGAGAATAACAACTGTAAACATTCCACCATGGATAGAATTTGTGGAAAGAGGTGACTGGCAGCCAACAAGAGGGCTCTACAGTTAAAGGGGCTTGCTGTCAAGTCTGATGAGCTTGACTCAATCCCCAGGACCCACGTGGTAAAAGGGAGAGAACCAAGGGCCAAGCTGTCCTCTGGCTTTCACTCATGTGCTTACATGTATGTGAGAATGTATGTATATGTCTGTATGTACGTGTGGATATGAATGTGTGTATGCATGTATGTGTATACGTGTATATGTATATGTGTGTATATGTCTGTCTATATGTGTGTATAGGTGTATTTGTATGTGTGTATATGTATTGTATGTGTGTATATGTGTGTATGTATATGTGTATGTGTGTATGTATGTATGTGTGTATGTGTGTATATGTGTGTATGTATATGTGTATGTGTGTATGCATGTATGTGTGTATGTGTGTGTATGTGTGTGTATGTGTGTATGCATGTAGGTGTGTATATATGTGTGTGTGAGCATGAATGTGTATAGTCATGTATATGCATGTGTTTTCATGTACGTGTATTCGTGTATATGTACGAATGTATGTGTGTATATGTATGTATGGACACACAAACACACACAATGTTAAAACATAAAAAGCTCCTTGGAGTATTCACCGTGCCTGGATAAGTGGTGACCATGTGGGGGAAACACATGTCCATGTAAGCACACCTGTTCACATGCGCTGAGCAATGCCCAGCCTGGACTTGAGCTCACTACCTGCCCAACGATGAGTTTCTGCCCACCTGGTCTTCTCAGAGCCAGGTGACAATTGTTCCTGCCATTCCAGTTCTGTTCCAGTTTCTCATGCCACAAACCTTCTAGCTTGAATCTCACCTACTGACGCAGGAACCTAACAGCCTCCAACCCAGTGAAGTAAGTAAACTTCTTCCTGACATCCTCAGGCTTGGTGTCCCCATGAGTCACAGGGAGGAAGGATGGCATGCACCAAGGAGAAGGGCCATGGCCAAGGAAGACAGGATCATAAGTCAGTCATCACTGACACCAGCACAGTGTGTGCTTCAGAGCTGGCTCTGCTCACTCTTGTCCCAGTGGCAGGACTTAAGAGTGGTGCATACCTGTCACCCAGCACTCAGAGACATCTGAGGCATGAGAACCAGGAGTTCATGGCCATCTTAACTAATGGTGAGATCAAACCCAGCCTGGGCTGCATGAGACTCAGTCTCAAAGCAGGCAAGGAGGAACTTGGTATATTTGAGCAAGGAAGCTGGAATCCTCCTGGGTTCTAAACATTCACTGCAATACAGAAAGATGCTAGGGCTAGTGTGGCAGAAAGTAGGAGACAGTGAAGCCAGGTTAACCCTCCCTAATCTCCTCATGCTGTGTGAGCAATGAGTAGATGGTGCCCTATACACTGTGGACAGGATGGTCTCTCAGACGGTTCAGAAAGCCATGGAGGACTCCAGCAATTCTCCACTTGGGTGTCACTTGAGTCTTATATGTGTGTGTTTACAAGCCAAAATATAAGATCCATAGGTGACTGTGTAAATTCAACATGGCACAGCCATGTGCTGGAATATTATTCAGCCTTACATAGGATTCAGATTCTGACCCTTGAACAGGAATGAGAATGGTAGCCATTCTCCTAAGTCAGACCTCCAGGCAGTGCAAAGACAAACTAACACTGTATGACACCACTGAGGGCTGCAGTGTCACCAGTTATATAAAGACAGAAAGCAGGAAGGTCTACAGAGCTCCAGGGGTGACATGGAGTGGGGAGGTTGGAGAGTAGGTGTGTAAGTGGGACTGAGCCTCAGAGGAGTCAGACATGGCTGCAGAATATGCATGTGGCTGCCTCCCATACCTGTGAGTCCTGCCTCCTCAGAAAGGCAAATACAGCAAAAGAAAGGAACAGAGGGGACAGGCTCTGACCACCTGTAGACACACACAAATGACGTGACAGAATGTGCACACTGATGCCTTGCTGCAGGAGCAGTTGAGCATCCAGAAGGGTTGAAAGAGGCTGGAAGGGCTGAGCATGGCACTTAGTTCAAGGACATAGCTTTAGGTCCTGGGGAACCTATGGTGCCCAGGCCCCATCCTGCTGATACTGAGGGACATCGCTGACATTCAGGGTGATGGCCGGGCTGTGCTGGGGAATAGGTGTCCACTCTCACCTGCCTCAGCTTGAAGATGCGCTGGGTGAAGTAGGACTGCAACTACTTGTTGGATTCATTGATGCAAATCTGCTGGAAGCTATTCTGTTCAAAGTCCTCAAATCTGAATATGGCCAAGACACCAATGGGCAAGCACTGGGAGACAAGGTTTGGTTATAGCCGGGGCCTCCTGGAAAGACTAGCCCTCCTGAGAGGAGTTGCAGCAGAGGGGGTGTGTTTTCCTGACCTGTTTGGTACCCAGTGTTTTTTACCAAGGGTTCCTTTATTACTTCTTGATGGAACCAGGCCTGCACATATCCAGTAAGCATTGGGGTGGAAACTAGGCTTGGTGCCCACATGCTGGCATCACTGAGGGTGAAGTCTAGCCTATCACAATTCCAGACACCGAGTGCAGATGCCTGGGTTCCTATAGAATAGCGGTTCTTACCCTTCCTAATCCTGTGTCTCTTTATTTCAGTTCCTCATGTTGTCATCCCAACATAAACTTATTGGAGAGCTACTTCATGAGTGTAACTTTGTTACTGTGAGGAATTGTAATGTAAATGTCTGGTGTGCAGGAGCTCTGATACAGAACCCACAGATTGAGAGCAGCTGCTGTAGAGGATCAGAGTCCCATGCCAGCCCTGGTGTTTGCAGAGATCCCCCGGGTTCCTAGTCTCCATGGCTTTCCCAAGGACAGGGTTTATTCTTGGCCGTCTCAGGGCCCGGGACCTCACAGAAACAGCCTCTCCCATGTCCTTCCTGTTGAGGAGAGCGTGGTTGGTCCTCAGCACAGACCAGTCAAACAGGGCGCTGTATAGACACTTGGCCAGGGGTCTCCTGCAGTTATGGCCTCTGGACAGAGGAGTTTCTTACCTGGGGTGGGGCAACCATGCCAGGTATAGGCAGTGATGCTCAGAGTCAAGACCTAGTTTTGTCTTATTTTCATAGACAAAGTTGCCCAGGCTGGCCTCGAACTTGCCATGTAGCCAAGGATAATTAAACAACTGATCCTACTGCCTCTACCCCCCATGGGCTGAGATTGCAGGTGAGTGTCACCAGAGCTGGCTTGTCACAGCTGCTATACGGCTCTAAGTCAGGGGCCTCATGTGCAGGAGTGTTATGACTGTGCAATCCCCACCCCGCAACCAGGGTTTTCACCTTTCTCCTGCTGAAGTCTGCTTAATCCTACCCTGGCCCCAGGACAAAGCAGCTGTGGGAGAATCAAAGCCTGGGGCTTCAGCACAGCATGGGTACACAGCATGGCATGCAGCCTACATGGCTGTGAAAAAGCCAAGGAAGTGCTTCTCAGCATACCCCCTGTCCATCCTTCTCCCCATGGACATCTGCTTCCAAGTCATGTCCCTCTGGTTTTGACTTTCCTGGATGCCATGGCAATGCTACCACACAGAATGCTGCCTCTACTGGGGACACTCGCTTACACAACCTCTCTGGGGGACATCTGAGCCAAACAGGGATTGGGTGCACTGCAGAGAGTCATGACTGTAAGTCATGTCAAGAAGTACTTTGTTCCACAAAGGCTCACTGTCTAGGGAGTTGACTGGAAAAGTAAGCTTATTCCCTTGGGCAGGGTCCCTATAGGGAGCGTCCCACACCCTGCTATCAGGTCTATTCCTGGTGCCATTCAAATACAATTTGCAAGCCGCAATGCTCTGGAAATGTCAAGAGCTAACAGAAATGTACCAAGAAGTGCATACCACAGCAAAGGGAGAGGATGGCACAGAGACCCATGCTATGCGTTAAGTGGCATGGGAAGGCCACCTCGAGCACAGGGGTCAGTCACCTCTTTCACAAACAAGGCAAATGGTCAATGCTCTCAGCTCTGTGGCTCCTAAGCCCTGCAGCTGCAGCCAGAAGCAGCACTGAACAGGATGTAAATGCTGAGTATGGCAATGTCAATAACACTTTATTTACAAAACCAAATTGGTGGTGGGGGTGGTGGTGGTGGTGGTGGCGGACTGGTTCATTTCAAAGCATGCTGGAGTCGCATGGCCACTGAGCATCGGGAAACACAGAAAGGAATGCGACCGGACACAGGGCTCCCAACACACTAGACGTTGACCTTTGGCACCGGAACGGGGTCCCTGAAGGTAAGTCAGGACAGTCAGATAAGGTAAGTACATTTTATTACAAGGAAATGGGACAAGATAAATCTTCTCTTCATCTTGCTATGCTTAAGCATCTTTTAAAGGTGCAGGGAATTCATGTCTCTCAGTCTGGTTTAGGAAAGTGTTTAGAGACAGCAAGAGAGTACACTCCTTGGTTCCCTGTCGAGGGTTCCAGGGATTCTGATATCTGGGTCAAAGTGAAAGCTAAGGTGGAAAAGGCTGTCAGGCAGGGCAAAAAGATTCCAATTTCTGGTCTCTTTGAGCTGTGATTTTTACTGTGTTCAAGGCCATGAATGCAGACAGGGCAATAAGGAATACAGAACAAGAAGCTACAGCTTCAGTAAGACAAAAGTGAAAGTAAAAGTTTTGAGCTCTGCACCACTGCCTGAAGCAGTTTTTTCTAAGTCATTTCTGGAGGATGACATATTAACCATTAGATTCAGACGACGATGATGACGAATTCACCTGCTTTTTCTTTTCCTATAATTAGGCCAGCATCGATTCAAGGTGTGGCCCAACCGACTTATTATAAAGGATGATAGTGGTTGGTTGAAAAAGGTAGTAGCTTTCTATGAACCATATATTAAGTTTTTATGTATATTAAAATTAACATTGGAAAGAACAGTGGTAGGAGAGGAAGCTGGAGGACAACTGCTGCAAATGCTTGCTTTTGAAAATGCTAATGAAGAATACAGGAGAGCATTATTACCTATAAAGGAGGCTGGGGATATTAATGCTTATATGAAGGCATGGTAGGATATCTTTTCTGAAAATGGAAAGATGGATAGTTGGCACGTATTGATCCAGATAGAGTTATTAAATTATATGTTTAAATAATCTTGAATATCCTACAGGCACTTTCACTCAGGATGAGTTGCCTTTAGAATGGATATATATTAAATATAACTTTAACCAAACATTAACAACATATGAGGGACAAATTTCTTTAATTATTCAGCAAGGCATACAAAGACCTGTTACACTGTGAGGATATGATTGTGCTGCTATTATTTTCCAATTAAGCAAAGATAAAGTGGAATATTTAATGCAGACATCTGAGGTTTTTCAATTATCTATGATTTCTTACACTGGAAATACTGGATTTTATTTTCCCCATAGTAAATTGTGGGATTGCTTTAGAAAACAAAAAGAAATTTGATAAATACACTAATTTCCGTTAATCCATTACCATCTGCCATTACTGTGTTTACAGATGGCTCCAAGACCAAAGATCTAAGACAGATGGCTTATTGGACCAAAGATAAATTTTGGGGACAAGAATCTTCTTTTGGGTCAGTACAGCAAAATGAAGTATTAGCAGTAATTAATGTATTGCCGGATTTTACTCATGATGTAAAAATATTATAGCCGAGTCAGCTTATGTTGTAGGAGTAGTACAGAATATTGCAACTGCTGTTGTTTCTACATCTAAGCTTATATTAACTGTTATTCTCACATATTAAAGGACTATTACTATTATGAAACTCTAGAACATTCATTGCACATATTAGATCACATTCAAAAATGCCAGGATCTTTAACACTTGGCAATCCTATGGTAGATCAATTAGTGGAATTTGCTACCCCAGAAGAAAACAGTTACAATCATGCCAATGTTGGATATTTCCATATTAAATGTAAGATTCCCTATTCTGAAGCCAAACAAATTATTGCTAATTGTCCTATGTGTCAGTCTTCACGTATAAAATGTATTCCATCTCAAATTAATCCCAGAAGGATGCAACTTAATACATCGTGTCAGATCGATATAACCCATATTTCTGAGTTTGGTCGCCTTTCACATATAGATGTAAGCATAGATAATTTTTCAAAATTTGTGTGGGCTACACCATTGCCAGGAGTACGCACTGCTCATGTTATACAGCATCTATTGGAAACTTCTGCTGTTATGGGACTGCCCTCTAAAATTAAAACTGATAATGGACCAAAATATATATATTTCTTATCAACTTAAACAACTTTGTCAACGATATCATATTGTACATATTACTGGTATAGAATACAATCCCCAAGGTAAAATTTTGTTGAAAGAGTTCACCATACCCTGAAATGACAAATTATAAAATTGAAAAGGAAGAAAAGAGATGACCTTACACAGCCTGAATGGAGTTTGCAGACCAGTCACAGAGATATATTGGCACAAGCATTATATGTTATTAATTTTCTTTATTTACCACAAGGTGAAGTTATATCAAGAGCAGATAGACACTTTGTTAACTTTCCCCAAAAGGCATGGAACAGACAGTATGGATAAAAATTGACAGAGATGCTGAATGGCAGGAAGGGACATCATTGTATATAGGGGAGAGGGTTTTGTCTCATTACAGGATGGGAGACAATTCTGGTTACCCGGGAGATGGATCCAAGCACAGAATAATAAGAACTGCTCCCTACCCTCAAAGGAATCCAGTTAAACCAGCTACATTTTCTCCTGATGGATGTTCTCAGGAGATGAGGAGGTGTCCTCCATTACTGAGGCCCTGGTTTCTCTTAGTGTCCACAAACAACAATGGATAAGGATCCGTGCAGTGACAACCCTATTACCTATGTGGGGTCAGGTGAAGCGATTAAGCACTGAAAGGAAAAAATGTTGTCTCCTTCAGGAAAGCCCTTTACTGCTGAGCACTTATTCTTAGCAATGTGTGCTTTACTCACGGTTTCTTCTGCTGCGTCCAATGTGAGTTATCAGGCTTATATTCCTTATCCGCCTTTATTTCAACCTGCTACTTGGGGGGAAACAGATGAGATTTTATACATCACCCCAAGCATTTTATCATCTCTTTGGAGTAATTTAACTTTTTGAATAGACGTGATGGAGCTTTGTATAATTTTCCTTATGCTGGATTAATGATGCCTTTGTGTTTAGGACAGAGATCATGCCCACAAATGGGTTATCAAAATTTACTATTCCCAGGAATAAATGTTACAGGCTCCAGGATTGTCAGCTTGGTCTATAACCAAAATTGGAATAGCATTACGTTTGTTAGCGAGCCAGTATATCCTATTTGTGATCAATTTACTTATATAGGCTTAAAATATCACACATGCATTTGGAAAAATGCCCTGGCATGTTTTGTAAATTATTCAAGATAAATAGATAAATTGGGGTGTTTATGGACAATTTATTAATACATGTTCAAAATGGAATGTTACCACTTGTGATTTGTCAAATGTTACCAGGATGAACGGAGAGAAGAATGAACTTCTTAATGGATCCTTGCTGAGGGAATGAGGACATGGTGGCATTGCTGATAATCGACTGGCCTCTGTGGAAGATCCTACTGCGTTCCAAGCTCATTTGTGGAAGACTGCCGCTGCATTAAAAGATGTTGTGATTGCTAATGGAAGCTTTTCTGGGCCTGCTCAATCTGCCTCTCAGTATAATTTTATGATATTTAAGAAAGAAAAGCTTACTACTTGTATTCCTATGCCATATTTGTTTTTAATAGGTAGATTTAATTTTAATAATGGATTTCCTTATATTAACTGTCATTTGTATTCATGTATTAATTTATCTGTTCAGTTTACTATGAATCAAGATTCTATTAATATATGCAGCAAAAATATATGTATGGATGCCTGTTAATTTGGGACGTCATTGGTCTCAAGATCCTCTTAATCATGTGATTATTGTTTTTTTTTAATATCTGCTGAAGAGAAGTAAAGGAATTATTGGAGTCATTGTAGCTACTATTTTAAGCCTTATTTCTGTTGCTACTTCGTCAGCCATTTCCAGCATAGCATTAAAAACATCTATGGAGACAAAGCATTTTGTTGAAGACTGGCATAAAGATTCACATGAGTTATGGATAAAGCAAACTAAAATTGATACTAGACTTCAACATCAAGTAGATGTTTCAAAACAAACAGTAGAATGGTTGGGTCGAAAGATGTTACCTGGTGAAAAATATGAGGGTTTAAGATATGATTGAAATCCTACTACTTTTGTGTTAATGAATATATGGATAATGATACAGAACATGATTGGAAGTTAATTCAAGCCTATTTAGAAGGTAATGAAAGTGCTACAAAAGTAATTAATGCCTTGAAATATGATGTTCGAATATCTTTTGGTAAATAGCTAGAAGATACTACCCCTATGGAAATAGCGAAATTCTTGGGTGATCAATTGACAGGATTAGATCCCAAGGCTTGGCTTCAAAGGATTTTCCATAGCTTGGGAGGAGCTAGTTTTGCCATAATCTTATGTACATTATGTATTATGTTGCTTTATTTTTACATGATTAAACACCTCCAAGGACATGTAGCTATGTCATGGAAAGTATTACTTTTAAAAAAAAAGAAAAAAGAAGGAATTGTTAAGACATAGAGATGCAGCTCCCAGGCAGGGTCAAGAAAGGCCTGGTGACAGATTCACGTAGGGGCTGGAATTCCACCCTGGAGAACAAAATGTTTTTCTCACTTGGCCTTAAGCTATCTTCTGCTGTGTCCTGTTTCTGTGGAAGTGGTTCTAACGCTCTCTCAGTAATGGTGAGTATATTTTGATTATAATAAGAGAGGTGATTTGTTATATGAATATTTTGAGAAGAAGCCTTTATTTTTTTCGTATTTCTTTGTTTAGTCTTCCCTCAGTTGTTCCTTGTATCCTGGGAATAATGATCTTATGGAATCTTGACAAAATGAAAATTGTACTTATTCATATTCCTAGCTTTATAAGGATTAATAAAGCTTGCAACTGTGTGCAGTTGCTTCTGCCTTTGCTCTGCACCCCCTGTGTCCTGGGGGTATGCGACCGTACCCAGGGCCCCAGCTCACTAGACATTGACAATGGGTCACCCCACAAAACACAGAAGCATCTACCTTAGTCAAAAATGGATATTTTATTGAATGCATACACTAATACTGATCGATCACATCCATAACTAAGATATTAGGGGCATATCAATGGCCCAAAATACATCCCTCTAAACTTATAAAGCAAAGGAAGAAAGAATGAAAGAAAGAAAGAAAGAGATAAAGAGAGAAAAAAGAAAGGGAAAAAACACAAAAAAACTTAAGCTTCTCATATGACGTTCGCAGGAAGTATTGTCTGGTGTTCAGTTCTGATTAGACATTTTAGATAGGACAGTGCATAGTGACCCTTAATGGGATTGCCCCTATATAAAGCTTTTTGCAATATTGGAATTTTAACAAACCTCATCCAGAACATACAGAAGAGGCAAGGATGTCATCACCATGTCCTTGCTCTCTATCAGTTTATTTATCTGTGTCCCTGATTGTCAGGCATAGAACAGCAACAATCTGAAATAGCTGGTAGACATGGGAAAACGTGGCTAAAACTATAGTTGTGGGTTACACACCTCAACTGTCAAAGGCTAATGCTGTCCTCACAGTCCTTGGAGGTCACTCTTGTAAGTCTATCTAGTGGAAAGTGGAAGCAGGTTTATCTGAGCTCAAAGTGAACCTGGTCAGCCAGGGAGAGGGCAACATGTGATACTTGAGACCCTGTCTAAAACCAGCACAGAAACCCACACTTCATTCAAAGCATCATCTACGAATTCTTTATTATTTACCATTCTCTTCCTACCAGTCTTTCAGTCTGGAATGGTAGAAAAGAACTGAAAATGATCTTTCTATTCTGAGGACCTTGATCTCTCTTTCCTTAGGTCCACATTAAAAATGCACACAAACAGGTATCACCATCTGAATATCTTAGTATCATCTACTCAGTATATCTAGCCTAATACTGTGCTATGACAATCTCAAGCTTCCTTGAGTTTCGCTGACCTAGCAAGAAGTGTGATGTACTGAGCCCAATCCCAGGGATCCTTTCAAGGGGTTAGAATAAAGCCATCAGAGATGCTCCACTTCTTTGTCCTTAAATTAAATCAAGCTGACACAATGTGAACCTGGTGGATTATTTAGCCATGCATCTTTCTCCCAACCCCAAGTTTCTGAGTTCATTCCATGGCAGAATTCATGCCCCATCATCCTAGATATTGTTTAGTGGTATGTAATTATTATTATAAAGCTATGTATTAAATTTTGTCATTATGTAAATTTTTGTGGTTTTCACAGTCTTCTTTGATTAACTGTCCTAGTTTTGTAAATTTATCCCCTGTGTTCTCTGGTATTTTATCCTTCCCTCAAACTAAAGTATTCCTTTTAGGATCCTCTACAGAGCTGTCTTACTGGTTATACATATTTTGTTAAATTTATTTTTAGTGTGGATTAGTCAGCACAGTAGCTGGGCAGCTGCCTGCCCTCCATGGTATCAGATCTACTTTCCAAACAATAATGCTCAACTCTTACTGACTGTGTTGTATCTTGGCTGCTCTTTGTTCCACTTGGACAGCCCTCAGGACCAGGCACTCCTCTCCCTTAACCATGGCTGCTGTCCTCTTCCTCTCTTCTCTCCATCACACATGTTCTTCCTTTATTCTCTGGCTGCTTCTTCTTCCTTCTTCCCTCCTCATGATCCTCTCTAGCAAAGCCCTCAAAGCTCAGCTTCCCCATCTCTCTGCTGTGCAGCTGTTGACTGTTGGCTTCTTTATAATCACAATTATCTGGGAACAGGGTCAGTTTTATTGGGGTTAGCCAGTCTTGAGTTCTCCAAATTAGAATTAAAATAGAAGCAGAATTAGGCCAATACACTACAGGGAATTCTTTTGTTTTGTTTTGTTTTAATTTTTCTTTTACCTTTTTACTATTTATTTTATTTTTGGCTATTTTATTAATTTGCTATTTTATTTACTTATATTTCAACTGTGGCCCCCTTTCAAGTATCCCCTCATCAAGCCTTACTTCCCATTTCTGTTCGGCTTTGCCTATATGACAGTGCTCCCCCAACCACACATATCCATTTCCACCTCACACCTCTAGGATCCCAATTTGGTGGGCAACAGGTTTCACAAGAGCCAAGGGCCTACCAGCACATTAAAGCGAGGTAAGTCAATCAATCCTCTTCTACACAGGGACCTAGAACCATAGACCCATTCTTGTATATACTTTGCTGGCAAAAGTGGTCCCTAGGAGCTGGGGAATTGGTGACAGACGGACTAGTTAAATATTAAAGACCAATGATTGCTGCTTTCGTTTCTTTTTCTGATTGTGGGTGAAATTATGTTTGTGTGCTTGTCTTTTTTTCTTTTTGAAATTATTGCGAAGTGAATAATTTCTTACTTTTTGGGGGTATAGTTTAGCTCATTATCTTTGAGTTTTCCTCCTATTATCATCTATTATGCTGTCTTAGAGAAAAATATTGTTTAAATTTGGATTTCTCATGAAATATCTTGGTTTCTCCATCATGATGATTGAGAATTATGCTGGGTATAGGATCCTGGGTCTGCATTACATCTGTCTAGGATTTCCTGGCTTTTGGAGTCTCTATTGACAAGTCTGGTGTAGAGACCCTGAAGGGACAGACCAGATAAACAGTTCTCTGCACCCAAATCCCGTGGGAGGGAGAGATAAACCAACAGAGAAGCAGACACGCCTGGGAAACCAGAAGAGACTGCACTCTGCACACATCTCTGACGCCAGAGGAAAACACCAAACGCCATCTGGAACCCTGGTGCACAGAGGCTCCTGGAAAAGACGGCGCAGATCTTCCTGGTTGCTGCTGCCGCAGAGAGCTCGTAGGGAGCACCACATGAGCGAACTTGAGCCTCGGGATCACAGGTAAGACCAACTTTTCTGCTGCAACTGACCTGCCTGGTGAACTCAAGACACAGGCCCACAGGAACAGCTGAAGACCTGTAGATAGGAAAAACTACACACCCGAAAGCAGAACACTCTGTCCCCATAACTGGCTGAAAGAAAACAGGAAAACAGGTCTACAGCACTCCTGACACACAGGCTTATAGGACAGTCTAGCCACTGTCAGAAATAGCAGAACAAAGTAACACTAGAGATAATCTGATGGCGAGAGGCAAGCGCAGGAACCCAAGCAACAGAAACCAAGACTACATGGCATCATCGGAGCCCAATTCTCCCACCAAAGCAAACACGGAATATCCAAACACACCAGAAAAGCAAGATCTAGTTTCAAAATCATATTTGATCATGATGCTGGAGGACTTCAAGAAAGACGTGAAGAACTCCCTTAGAGAATAAGTAGAAGCCTACAGAGAGGAATCGCAAAAATCTCTGAAAGAATTCCAGGAAATCATAAATAAACAAGTAGAAACCCATAGAGAGGAGTCACAAAAATCCCTGAAAGAATTCCAGGAAAACACAATCAAACAGTTGAAGGAATTAAAAATGGAAATAGAAGCGATCAAGAAAGAACACATGGAAACAACCCTGGATATAGAAAACCAAAAAAAGAGACAAGGAGCTGTAGATACGAGCTTCACCAACAGAATACAAGAGATGGAAGAGAGAATCTCAGGAGCAGAAGATTCCATAGAAATCATCGACTCAACTGTCAAAGATAATGTAAAGTGGAAAAAGCTACTGGTCCAAAACATACAGGAAATCCAGGACTCAATGAGAAGATCAAACCTAAGGATAATAGGTATAGAAGAGAGTGAAGACTCCCAGCTCAAAGGACCAGTAAATATCTTCAACAAAATCATAGAAGAAAACTTCCCTAACCTAAAAAACGAGATACCCATAGGCATTCAAGAAGCCTACAGAACTCCAAATAGATTGGACCAGAAAAGAAACACCTCCCGTCACGTAATAGTCAAAACACCAAACGCACAAAATAAAGAATATTAAAAGCAGTAAGGGAAAAAGGTCAAGTAACATATAAAAACAGACCTATCAGAATTACACCAGACTTTTCGCCAGAAACTATGAAAGCCAGAAGATCCTGGACAGATGTCATACAGACCCTAAGAGAACACAAATGCCAGCCCAGGTTACTATATCCTGCAAAACTCCCAATTAACATAGATGGAGAAACCAAGATATTCCATGACAAAACCAAATTTACGCAATATCTTTCTACAAATCCAGCACTACAAAGGATAATAAATGGTAAAGCCCAACATAAGGAGGCAAGCTATACCCTAGAAGAAGCAAGAAACTAATCGTCTTGGCAACAAAACAAAGAGAAGAAAAGCACACAAACATAACCGCACATCCAAATATGAATATAACAGGAAGCATAATCACTATTCCTGAATATCTCTCAACATCAATGGCCTCAACTCCCCAATAAGGAGACATAGATTAACAAACTGGATACGCAACGAGGACCCTTCATTCTTCTGCCTACAGGAAACACACCTCAGAGACAAAGACAGACACTACCTCAGAGTGAAAGGCTGGAAAACAACTTTCCAAGCAAATAGTCAGAAGAAGCAAGCTGGAGTAGCCATTCTAATATCAAATAAAATCAATTTTCAACTAAAATTCATCAAAAAAGATAAGGAAGGACACTTCATATTCATCAAAGGAAAAATCCACCAAGATGAACTCTCAATCCTAAATATCTATGCCCCAAATACAAGGGCACCTACATACGTAAAAGAAACCTTACTAAAGCTCAAAACACACATTGCACCTCACACAATAATAGTGGGAGATCTCAACACCCCACTCTCATCAATGGACAGATCATGGAAACAGAAATTAAACAGTGATGTCGACAGACTAAGAGAAGTCATGAG
Source organism: Rattus norvegicus (assembly GCF_021556685.1). Classification (NCBI taxonomy): domain Eukaryota; kingdom Metazoa; phylum Chordata; class Mammalia; order Rodentia; family Muridae; genus Rattus; species Rattus norvegicus. Next base: position 551,660 of record NW_028238785.1, read on the forward strand.
CCAAATGGACTTAACGGATATTTATAGAACATTCTATCCTAAAGCAAGGATATACCTTCTTCTCAGCTCCTCATGGTACTTTCTCCAAAATTGACAATATAATTGGTCAAAAAACGGGCCTCAACAGGTACAGAAAGATAGAAATAATCCCATGCGTGCTATCGGACCACCACGGCCTAAAACTGGTCTTCAATAAAAATAAGGGAAGAATGCCCACATATACGTGGAAATTGAACAATGCTCTACTCAATGATAACCTGGTCAAGGAAGAAATAAAGAAAGAAATTAAAAACTTTTTAGAATTTAATGAAAATGAAGATACAACATACCCAAACTTATGGGACACAATGAAAGCTGTGCTAAGAGGAAAACTCATAGCGCTGAGTGCCTGCAGAAAGAAACAGGAAAGAGCATATGTCAGCAGCTTGACAGCACACCGAAAAGCTCTAGAACAAAAAGAAGCAAATATACCCAGGAGGAGTAGAAGGCAGGAAATAATCAAACTCAGAGCTGAAATCAACCAAGTAGAAACAAAAAGGACCATAGAAAGAATCAACAGAACCAAAAGTTGGTTCTTTGAGAAAATCAACAAGATAGATAAACCCTTAGCCAGACTAACGAGAGGACACAGAGAGTGCGTCCAAATTAACAAAATCAGAAATGAAAAGGGAGACATAACTACAGATTCAGAGGAAATTCAAAAAATCATCAGATCTTACTATAAAAACCTATATTCAACAAAATTTGAAAATCTTCAGGAAATGGACAATTTCCTAGACAGATACCAGGTATCGAAGTTAAATCAGGAACAGATAAGCCAGTTAAACAACCCCATAACTCCTAAGGAAATAGAAGCAGTCATTAAAGGTCTCCCAACCAAAAAGAGCCCAGGTCCAGACAGGTTTAGTGCAGAATTCTATCAAACCTTCATAGAAGAACTCATACCAATATTATCCAAACTATTCCACAAAATTGAAACAGATGGAGCCCTACCGAATTCTTTCTACGAAGCCACAATTACTCTTATACCTAAACCACACAAAGACCCAACAAAGAAAGAGAACTTCAGACCAATTTCCCTTATGAATATCGACGCAAAAATACTCAATAAAATTCTGGCAAACCGAATCCAAGAGCACATCAAAACAATCATCCACCATGATCAAGTAGGCTTCATCCCAGGCATGCAGGGATGGTTTAATATACGGAAAACCATCAACGTGATCCATTATATAAACAAACTGAAAGAACAAAACCACATGATCATTTCATTAGATGCTGAGAAAGCATTTGACAAAATTCAACACCCCTTCATGATAAAAGTCCTGGAAAGAATAGGAATTCAAGGCCCATACCTAAACATAGTAAAAGCCATATACAGCAAACCAGTTGCTAACATTAAACTAAATGGAGAGAAACTTGAAGCAATCCCACTAAAATCAGGGACTAGACAAGGCTGCCCACTCTCTCCCTACTTATTCAATATAGTTCTTGAAGTTCTAGCCAGAGCAATCAGGCAACAAAAGGAGGTCAAGGGGATACAGATCGGAAAAGAAGAAGTCAAAATATCACTATTTGCAGATGATATGATAGTATATTTATGTGATCCCAAAAGTTCCACCAGAGAACTACTAAAGCTGATAAACAACTTCAGCAAAGTGGCTGGGTATAAAATTAACTCAAATAAATCAGTAGCCTTCCTCTACACAAAAGAGAAACAAGCCGAGAAAGAAATTAGGGAAACGACACCCTTCATAATAGACCCAAATAATATAAAGTACCTCGGTGTGACTTTAACCAAGCAAGTAAAAGATTTGTACAATAAGAACTTTAAGACTCTGAAGAAAGAAATTGAAGAAATCCTCAGAAGATGGAAAGATCTCCCATGCTCATGGATTGGCAGGATTAATATAGTAAAAATGGCCATTTTACCAAAAGCGATCTACAGATTCAATGCAATCCCCATCAAAAATACCAATCCAATTCTTCAAAGAGTTAGACAGAACAATTTGCAAATTCATCTGGAATAACAAAAAACCCAGGATAGCTAAAACTATCCTCAACAATAAAAGGACTTCAGGGGGAATCACTATCCCTGAACTCAAGCAGTATTACAGAGCAATAGTGATAAAAGCTGCATGGTATTGGTACAGAGACAGACAGATAGACCAATGGAATAGAATTGAAGACCCAGAAATGAACCCACACACCTATGGGCACTTGATTTTTGACAAAGGAGCCAAAACCATCAAATGGAAAAAAGATAGCTTTTTTAGCAAATGGTGGTGGTTCAACTGGAGGTCAACATGTAGAAGAATGCAGATCGATCCATGCTTATCACCCTGAACAAAGCTTAAGTCCAAGTGGATCAAGGACCTCCACATCAAACCAAATACACTCAAACTAATAGAAAAAAAACTAGGGAAGCATCTGGAACACATGGGCACTGGAAAAAATTTCCTGAACAAAACACCAATGGCTTATGCTCTAAGATCAATAATCGACAAATGGGATCTCATAAAACTGCAAAGCTTCTGTAAGGCAAAGGACACTGTGGTTAGGAGAAAACGGCAACCAACAGATTGGGAAAAGATCTTTACCAATCCCACACAGATAGAGGCCTTCTATCCAAAATATACAAAGAACTCAAGAAGTTAGACCGCAGGGAAACAAATAACCCTATTAAAAAATGGGGTTCAGAGCTAAACAAACAATTCACAGTTGAGGAATGCTGAATGGCTGAGAAACACCTAAAGAAATGTTCAACATCTTTAGTCATAAGGGAAATGCAAATCAAAACAACCCTGAGATTTCACCTCACACCAGTGAGTATGGCTAAGATCAAAAACTCAGGTGACAGCAGATGCTGGCAAGGATTCGGAGAAAGAGGAACACTCCTCCATTGTTGGTGGGATTGCAGACTGGTAAAACCATTCTGGAAAACAGTCTGGAGGTTCCTCAGAAAATTGGCCATTGAAATACCTGAGGATCCAGATATACCTGTCTTGGGAATATACCCAAAAGATGCCCCAACATATAAAAAAGACACGTGCTCCACTATGTTCATAGCAGCCTTATTTATAATAGCCAGAAGCTGGAAAGAACCCAGATGCTCTTCAACAGAGGAATGGATACAGAAAATGTGGTACATCTACACAATGGAATATTACTCAGCTATCAAAAACAATGACTGTATTAAATTCATAGGCAAATTGTTGGAACTGGAAAATATCATCCTGAGTGAGGTAACCCAATCACAGAAAAACACACATGGTATGCACTCATTGATAAGTGGCTATTAGCCCAAATGCTTGAATTATCCTAGATCCCTAGAACAAATGAAACTCAAGACGGATGATCAAAATGTGAATGCTTCACTCCTTCTTTAAAAGGGGAACAAGAATACCCTTGGCAGGGAATAGAGAGGCAAAGATTAAAACAGAGACAGAAGGAACACCCATTCAGAGCCTGCCCCACATGTGGCCCATACATATACAGCCATCCAAGTAGACAAGATGGATGAAGCAAAGAAGTGCATGCTGACAGGAGCCGGATGTATATCTCTCCTGAGAGACACAGCCAGAATACAGCAAATACAGAGGCGTATGCCAGTAGCAAACCACTGAACTGAGAATAGGACCCCCGTTGAAGGAATCAGAGAAAGAACTGGAAGAGCGTGAAGGGGCTCGAGACCCCATATGAACAACAATGCCAAGCAACCAGAGCTTCCAGGGACTAAGCGACTACCTAAAGACTATACATGGACTGACCCTGGACTCTGACCTCATAGGTAGCAATGAATATCCTAGTAAGAGCACCAGTGGAAGTGGAAGCCCTGGGTCCTGCTAAGACTGAACCCCCAGTGAACTAGATTGTTGGGGGGAGGGCGGCAAGGGGGGAGGATGGGGAGGGGAGCACCCATAAAGAAGGGGAGGGGGGATGGGGATGTTTGCCCGGAAACACTCGAAATATATATAAGAAATACTCAAGTTAATAAAAAAAAAAAAAAAAGAGAAGTCTGGTGTAATTCAGATAGGTCTGAATTAATTTGTTACTGGATATTTATACCTTACCCCTTTTAATATTCTTTCTTTGATCTGTGCATTTAGGGTTTTAATTGTTATGTGAATGGAGGTATATTTTCTGGTCTGCTCCCATCTGTCAGCTTCTATGGCAGTGGTTCTCAACACTCCTAGTGCTGCACACCTGTAATACAGCGCTTCATGCTGTGATGACTCCCACCATAAAATTATTTCAGTACTACTTCATAACTAATATTGCTACTCTTATAAGTCATAATATGCAAGGTATCTGATATACATTCCTTGTGAGTGGTCGTGGCCCATAGTTTGAGAAACATTGCATTATATACATTTTTTTTTAAAGTGAGGCTTCATCTAAGAAGATCCTGACACAGGTGTAAGAGCAGAGATACCCTGACATAGTGACAAGTTAGGAGGCCCAAGGCCGCTTGCCTTAATGGCAACAGAGATTCCTGGGTAAAGGCACAATCTGAAATCACTGTCCCCAGGACATTTCTTACCTCAGTTTCCCCCCATTACACGGTGTGTCTGCTTGGCCATGTCTGTCCAGGAAGCCAGTCCCTGTAGTCTCTAATACAGACAGAATGCTAAAGGCAAGAATGTTTTCCCTCTTTGGCTCCAAGTCACTTCTATAGAAGTAAGTTCAAATCACCCGTGGGTAAATGTGTCTCTCTCACATAATGTGTGAGACTTGAAATGTCATCCATTTGAGTTGACAAAAACCACTCTCACTTCAGATTTACAGCTGACCAACAGTTAGTTTCAGGAGAATGAAAAAGCTGGCCAGGCCTGCAGAGTCAGATCTCCTCCCTGCCTGGGACAATCCCACCCACTGCAGACTTCAGCTTCACCTAGCAGCTGTTATCAGAAAATCTGACTTTAAGGTTCTGAAGTCCACACATGCAAACACCCTAAAGTTGTTAGATGGTCGATATGGGGTTTTTCTCCAATTTAAAATCATTCAGGCCTCTTTTCTCCCCTGGGATGCACTCTGTTCTCTCAGGTCTGTTCTTCTCAGAAGTCAACTCTCAGAAGGGGCACTTTGCTCTAACTCCTCCATGGGACCCACCCAGCATTGTGACTGGAGGATCCTATGGAGTTGTAGCTCTGAGCTGGGAGGGGGAGCTCTCACCCTGACAAGGAGAAGCCTGTTTTCACAGCTGATCTGGATCTGAGGAAAAGGTGATTTTAAAGAAGCCTGTGAAAGTGTCTCCTGCAGGAGAGCCCACCCTGCAGGGAAAGTCACACAAGACAGGGAAAAGTAGCTTCCCAACTTTCCCAGGGCTCTCAAACCAGGGAGGGTACCTGATTTCAGAGAGTTTGAGAAAGGCCTCCATCTCCCTGAAAGACTTCCCTCAATCATAAGTCCCACCACTACCCCTGGCTCAGCAAAGCCCTCCAACTGCCAGTTCCTTCCAAAGGAAACTCAGTGTGGAGAATTGAGGATAACACTTCTAGGAAAAGGGAGACACAAGCCTCTGGGGGTCCTGGCCTGGGGTCTGTCCCTTAGGCTCTCCTCACTTCCCCTAGGTGCCTAGGGCAGAGGCAGGGTCAGGGGTAGGGGGAGGGGCAAGTTCATGGTCAGGGGCAGGGTCAGGGGCAAGCAGTGACCTCCAGACAAAAGTTAGGCTTTGGGTGCATGGAACAGGCAGCAGCAGAGCTCGCCATGCGCTCCTCCTCTCTGGAGTGGGAAAGCATGGAGACCTGAGAGGTTGGGAAGAGTTGGGGAACTCACAGCTGCTTTTCCTCTGACTGCAACTGCAGTGCAGGGCCAAAGAAGCCAGAGAGTCTCAGGGGATCCCCCCATTTCCTGATGTCATTGTCCTTGTGGATGTCCAGGATGAAGGCTGTGCTTGGCTGGGCCAGAAGCCCCGCAGACAGGTAGAAGATGCACAACTGGCCTGTGACCTCCCTGGGCACCCACTGGGACCCAGCTCAAGTGGCCACAGACACTCACCATGCACCCTGCCCCAGCCCTAAGCCTGTGCACACCAAGGCCATAGCACCTCTGCTAGTCCCTCCCACCATGAGTACTCCACCTTGGCCCCCTGGTTGGCTTACACTCTCTGTAGGTAGCTCCTTGTGTGGTTTAGACACCAGGTTGATTATGACATCAGAGAAGGAGTTTGACAATGTTCCTTCTCTTTCAATATAGTGGAATAATTGAAGCACTATTGTTATTAGGTCTTCATTAAAAGTCTGATAGGATTCTGCATTAAAGACATATGGCCTGAGATTTCGCTTTTTAATTTTTGGAGGGGCAAGCTATACTGACTGTATCTATTATCTTCTGAGAATTATCCATGTACCTTCCCAGATCTGTGTTTATGTTGGTAATTGTTATCTGTCTAGAAAATACCAATATCAAATAGATTTTCAGTTTTCTTGAGTAAAGGCCTCTGAGATAAGACCTAATGATTGTTGAATTTGTTCATTGTCTATTGTTAGATCCCTCTTTCCATTTCTAATTGAGTCAACTTAAGTATTGTCTATGGTATGCAGTTTGTTTGTGGAGGAGTTGCCTATGTGGTGGATCTTCTCAACAAAAATACAAAAAAAGAAACAAACAACAAACAAACAAACAAAAAAAACCAAAAAGACTCAAACCACAGACCTTGCTTCCCTTCACTCTTTGTATTTTTCACTTTGTTTGTAACTGACTAATTTGATTTGAGTCCTGAATTAATTTCCTGCCATCAAATCCTACCTGACATTCTATGGGATCAGGTTTGGCCTCATCTTGGTAAGAGCAACATATAACTACTGAAGCTTTTTCTGCTCTCTATAGTTGTGATGACGTCAAAACCTTACTGAAAACAATGCACAGCACGTTTTAGGCTGTATTAAAGCAGCCCACCATTTCAGTGTTCCCTGCAAGGTGCCATGGGACAGTATTAGCATATGTCTGCATGTAACTTGACAGTTTTCATTAGGGACTACACACACACACACACACACACACAAACACACACACACACACACACTTTTCTGACATGGTGCACATTCTTTGCACACAAAGAAGAAAGTGAGCAGTAATGAAAACACACCAATAATGGAATTGATGGAGGGAGCTGTGGGGAAGCTGGGGCTTAGAGTTACTTAAAGGCCCTATGCAGGCTCTCCTTTTGTTGGAGGAGAAACTTCAAGTGCAATGTGGTTCTTTATTTTCTTTCTCTAAAGCACAGAGGTCTAGGGTGGAACACAGGGCTTTGAGCATGTTCGGCAAGTACAGTCCCAATGAATTAAATCCTAGGGCTGGAACCTATTAATCTTCTACAGAATTACAGAGCAGCCTGGATGAAGACTCTCAGCTGAAAAGGTGGACATCTCAAGACAGGCACTGGACAATGGCTGACAGACTTGACTGAAGACTGGAAATGTTTTGCTATCTCATAGGAAAAGAAGGCCCCTCCTACCACACTGTACTCTAAGGACAGTTTATTCAGGTTAGGATGACATGAACTATTGTCTCATGTCACAGATGTCAGCACAAAGTATCCAAGGTATTGTGTGCCAATGGTAGCATCAACAGAACAAAGCACACAGTGTCATGAACACATAAATTATGAGTTTGTGTAGCAAGACACAGGCCTCTTCCAGGGTCTTAGATAGTAACTGAGAACCTCAAATACGGTGGTGATGTGATAGTGTGGGGGTAAATCTAGTTACAACTAGTTTCTATTGTGACACAGATGACTCTTTTTGTGTCATGTTCAGCTTATAATGAATGACTAGACCTAAGCATGAGAATAACCAAATACTACATTGCTTCTCTAGCTGCTGAGCTTTGAAAAGTCCTGGGGTGACAGCAAGCTTTTGTGGACATTCTGGATTATTCCTTCTGTACTTTAACTCTCTGAGTCACCTCCACTCTCCGTAAGTTAGTTCAATTCCATAAATTGGAAATCAGTCACCTGGAAAAAATACATTCTCAATACGATCCCAGATTGGCCATGGAAAAAGGGTAGCTTGAACTGTCCCACCTAGGTTGGGCCTGCACAGGCCTGCTCTCCTAAAGAAACCTGTGTTCACAGCTGCAGGCTACATTCACTATGGATGCTTTGAGGTTCCTCCCTAAACTGCTGAGATTAAAATAATTTTCTTGCTAACAATAAAAAAACTCATTATGCCAATCTGGACTAAAGGAATCTAGTTTCTATTCTGTATTTTATCAGATGTGCATAATACATATGGTCATCATAGATAACAGGTGAAAGATCTGCTCTAATATGGACACTAAGTGATGCTGGAGGATGATCCTGACCCTCAATGAGCAGTGGGGACACCGGAGCTCTGCAGGGATGCCTGACAACCTAACACATTGAGCACGCACGGCTCAGTAAGTTCCCTGTGAACACATCTCCTGAGATCTTTCTATTTGATTGGAGGTGATCCTGTCCACCTAATACAGCACCTCATGTGGAATAACAAAAGCCACCTGCAGGAGCTGTGGTGATGACTCACAGGGTAGAGCATCTGCTGCTCTCTCAGAAGAACCACATGGACCCTAATAATTGGGTAAAGTGTGTCAGTGATTACATCATAAAGTGTGTGTCAGAGACACAGCCACATTCTCCACACAAAAGACACTGTCACACTGACTACCCCTTGGTGACTTTGAATTCACTTATTAGCCCAGGATCCATGGAACATGCAGAGATCCATCTCCACCTGTCAGTTCTAAGTCCACAGGAGGGACCGAACCCTTGAGTAAGAATGATGGTTTTAAGAGTCAAGAGATAGAATTCAATATTTATTCATAAGGAATACATTTTATAACAAAACAGGATTAAAATGAATAAAAATATTTAAAAATATTCGAAAGTGAAAAATAGTAACAAGAACATATAAATATGAAACAACAAAAAAATTTCAATTAAAATCATAACAAAAATATTTCTAAACATCATATTCTTCACGAACATTTAGAAGCACAGATGTATTGCTGTTTCTCTTCTAGCACACATAATGAAAGGCGGTCCCCCCAGTTGTCTCTTAAGTGGTGATTTCTGAAGAAGAAAGTGAGTAAGACCTCAATCAGTCAGGCTGGCTTACTGTTATATAAATTTAGGGTCTCTAAGAAATGACAAATTAACTCTGAGGAAGAATTTTCATCCAAAAAATGTTGTTACCATTCAGGATGTTTGTCATCAGAGACTCCTGAGAAAGCAACTTATTCTTCAGGAAGCTCTCTTACTGGGGTGTGTCCAATTCCAGCTCTCTTGCACTTTCTGAGACCTGGGAGAGGAAGGCAGTTTTTCAGACACTGATTTTGTGGGGAAATGCAAGCCAGCTGTCAGAATGCTGCCTTCTACCACCTCAGTTCTATTGGAAAGTCGACATGGACCTTTTAACTGATATCATTGTTGCTAACTGCAGGAAGAGAAAAATCTCCAGCAAGCCTCACAGTAATGTAGGCTGACAATCTGGGACCCAGACTTATAACAGTGCAAACCAAGAACAGGGCAATGGGAAGAGACCTCATTGGGTTGCAGGAAGAAAGGAGATGTCCATATGTCACCAAGGTTAAAGCCAATGACAAGAACTAATTTGACATTTGCACTTGGTTCTTATCCCAGAAAGGTGCTTCCTACACAAGAAGTCACATGACCAGAGAGTGTCACTTGTCAAAGAACCAAGAACTTGTTCAAAACTCTGCATAGGATCCAATCTATCACATGGATATGCAATAATGAGGTGTGTTATTAATCTGTCACCATTTCTAGAGTGCAGCTTCAAAAAGAGCAGCAAAATATGCTTGCACAATAATTCAGTTTCTGAAAAGTGTTTACCTTCCCAGAATACTTGTACTTAGGCAGAGCAATGAACAATTCCATTACATGAGGTGGTTGGCTGGTTGTGAGTGTAAATAGAAAGGTGATAGGAGAAAGCAAAGATGAATCAAATTGGGAAATGATATAAGATATTGTTAAGCTAACATATCTGCTCGTCCCTACCAGATGCTGGGTCTGGACGTTGCTGGTCTTTATCTTTCTTGTTGAAGTCAACCAAATATTTCTGTTTCAGTGCACAATCAAGATGTACCTCCTTGCTCTCCTGTTTCAGTGGGACCAACTTCTTCCTGCATGTGTTCTCCATCAGGAGCTGGCTGAGCAGGTTTCTGGAAATACAGTCTGCATAGTAAGATCATGGTGCCCCTTTCTCCCATTCCCACTCCCGAGTGCCACTAACTCTACCAGGACCCAGATACCCATGAAGACTTAATAAAATACATCTCAATACATATAATGCTCCTGCACAAACCACAAAGAGTTAATTCGGGGAAGAATAAATTGTTTGTTTGGCTCAAGCACCAATTATTGTTCACATCTCTCAAAAAGAACACAGATCTACATCTATCCATGAAAGCCCAATGCATGGGGGCAACATCAATTATCAGTGGGCCAATACCCTCAAAGGAGGTCAGTAGAACCAAGAGAAGGTCATGCTAACCATGTGGTCCACGCACTGAGTGTTGTAAAACCTGGTATGACCCCAGAGGTCCAGGTCAGCCTAATAACCTGCTGACTTCAATCAGTACTGTTCTATCTAGAGCCTTCTGAAGATGCCTAGACAATCCTGGGATGAGGAACAGTCTTTTATGGAATTGAAAACTGAGTCCTAATGACCCTGGCACACTGATGTGTGAACAGCGCAAGAGATAGAACCAGAGCTGAAGACCATCCAATTCAGAACAATGAAAGTCAGAAATGGCCATTCCACAGGTGATAGCTTTTCTGACCAGGACTTACCTAGAGAAGGTCATCTCCTTCTTCAGCTTATGGCTGTTCTCATGGATCTCAGTGTTCTCCATCTCTAAGTTGTGCAGAATTGACATGACCGCCTCCTCCATTCTCTCCAGGTCTTCATAATATGGATTTGGCCTGAAGTGTGGCCTGGCCCCAAATGATAGAATACAATGAACATCAGAATTTAGGAATATATGAACTCAGGGTGGGTTCTGTACTACCACAGTCCTGGAAGGACACCTTCTGAATTCTACATATTGGGATCTTCTTCAGCTTCAGAAACGTGTTTTTCTGAGTCCAGGACACCAGAATCTCAGCATCCAGATGGAGGGCTCCCTGGCTCCCTTTGTTCAGTCAAGAAGAAATCTGCAGTCAAGCCAGTTAAGCTATCAAGAGCCTCCGCCACACCTCTCCATGCTCCCCCACCCCAACACACCCAGAAATCTGTGATTTCTTTTATCCTGTTTTGATAAAAGACCATATATCAACACAAAATTATAATCTGCACAATGAATACAAATATACAAGCAAACGTGCTCACATAGGCAAAGAACTGTGCTGTTGACAGTGGGGCTCCAAGAACAAAGCATTCACATCACCATGAAAGTGTTACAGGTAAATACTCAGCCCAAGACATAGACCACTAGATTCCAAGTGTGGAGGGAAATATAAACATATAAAAGTTGTCCATATGCATTTGGACGTTTGCACACACAGACTCACAAACTGAGACACACCCACAATATAGAGAATTGTAAAGAGTCAGAGAAAGAGAAAGACAAATATGGAAACAGAGAGTACTGTGAGAACCAGGAGAAATACATGCACCATTGCTGTCTCAGAGTATAAGACACACAGACAATGACAAACAGGCCTGAGCCTGAGACCTTCTAGTCAAGCATTGAGATGAACTGTTTGGGACCAGGCCCCTCAGGCTGCTGCCTGAATCTTCCAGCACTCAGTCCCCTGCCTAGCAAGTACAGAGACTCACCATAAACTCACTGCAATTACAATCTTGCAAAGCCACCAGCTGTCAAGGGCTTTGCAAATGCACACTAGACACTCACTCTCCCTGACTTTATCCCTGAATTCTTCATTCAGACCACAAGTTCTGCTTTTCAATAAATGGAAGCAGATGAGTCCATTTTCCATCTCGCTCCTCAGGAAGGGGGTGGTTCTGAATCTCCTCTATATGGGAGGTGAGGTTTAGCACAGGGTGGTTAGGGAGGCACAGCTTTCTAGAACCCAAAACCTAAATGGATAAGATGAAGGTAACCTTGCAGACCCAGGAATGAAACAAGAACATTTGGCTCGGTTCATACCTATTTTTCATGGATCTCTCTGTCAGAAACCTCAGGCGATCTCTCAGGTCATTTCTCTCCTCGGTAATGAGCTGCAGCTCTTTAATCAGTCTCTCCTTTTCCTTCTTGGCCTGCTTCTCGCTTAGGGCAGTTCCAGGGGATGATGTTTCTCTCCCAGCATCTGTAGGTAGAAGAACACAAGTGAACCTGCATGGGGAGAATGCATAGAGTGTACATAGACCACAGTGAGGCCTACACAGAACAAGCCTGGAACCCAGTGTCATTGCTAGGCAATTGGTATATGCTTATGAGGCCTCCTCAGTGGATCTCAGTTCCCCACTACTCTATAGAGACCAAGAGATGTAAGCAGCCAGGTGTTCCCTATGCCGGATATCACATGCTTACATGGACCACGGAGATGGCTTCTCCCGGATTATTATCAGCTGAACGGGGTCCAGATTGGTTTCAGGACCCTCATGCCTGTGGTTTCAGAACTCAGATGATAAATTCACCATCCACAAAACTTGAGTGATTGGAGACACTCAGATGTCCTACCCTGATACTCTATGCCAACAACTTTGGATGTAAAATGCATTTCTGGGGAGGATATGGTGAACAGACTTATCAATTCTCCTATTTGAAACACCAAATGCCCCAGAAGTGCCAATAGGATACAGGCTGAATCTTGGTCTACACGTTCCAAATAGTTTTGGTATTTTAGAAAAATGTTTGTAACACACAACCTCTAATATATAAAGCTAACGATGACCCTGCAATTAGAAGAAATCAGAGAAGGTCTAAGAACATAAGGTTATTGCCTGGAGCACAATTCTCCCCCTGTTCCTACTGTCAGATATCCACTGTATTTAAAGAAGCAATGATAGTGAAATACATTGCTGTCCTGTCTAAACTCAGAAAAGGTGGACCCTCCATGACTCCTGATGGTGTTATTATATCAGTGTAACATAACCAATGAACTCTAAAAGTAAAGGCCAGAAATTCACAGTATACTAGCATTGGCCTTACCATATCCTCCCTGTGGGGATGGGGAAACTAAAGTTCTGAAATCCTTGACTTTAAGGAATTGTGATATTCATGAAAATTCAATTCCTTTTCAGATGCTCCAGTTGTTATGGCCCATTGCTAGAAAGGTCAGCTTAAGCCTGCAGCCCCCCTGACAGGAAGCTCAAAATATACTGCCCAGAACTTACTACACATTCCCCAGAAGTGCTGTCTTTGTCCATCATTACTTTGAGACGAAAGGCTAGACCCCTTCACTCTAGTCTCTCCACAATCGATGTTCCCCCTCCCAAAATGCCCCCTAAGACAGGAAAACATGTCTTAGCTTGTGACTGCCAGACTCAGACTGAGAGAAACTAGGGCACTGGTCGTCACTACAATACAGGTGACATCACAGAGGATGCCAAGAACTCTCTAGGAGATAATAGAATGTCCAAGAAGGGACAGCAGATGTCATGGGGAGCAGACTTTGCCTCCCTGCTAATAACCTCCCTGTACTGAGCATAAGCAGAGGTGCCCTTTCCAGAAGACTTTCCTGGGGCAGAGCCACTGGGAATCTCCTGCTTCCAAAGCCAAATTTTCCTCAAGGCTTGATTATAAAAACCTTAGTAATTCCTATGCATCTAAATGAATGTTTCCTTCCATATCTTGCCCCAAAATGTCTCATCCTAACTCAAATTGTCCTCATTCACCAATGTTAGCCATTAAAACTTCCTGAGATTTCATACCAGCTTGAATATGCACTCAAAAGTTCTCCTGTCTCATTATGTACAGGTGCTTTAAATCACATCAAGAAATAGTCTGCATGGTAGGTTACAACATGGGCGTGTGTATTAGGGGAACACTCATGAAGTCATGTGCTTAGCAATTGACAATTGCCAGAACATTCCTTAGTTGAAAGAGTTGAAGTCTTTATGGTGCTAGGAAAAGTGTGGAGACCAGTTGGCAGAGGAAAGTGCAATATTGGAGCCACCAATGAAGGGAACCTCATGCTGCTTGTGGGGTTCTCCTCTCTGCACCAATGTCGCCAAAGGAGCACTGCTGACAGGCCTGAGTAAGACAGACCATGAGTTCATATCAGAAAAATGAAATAGTCAAGAGGTATAGGGGGTACACATAAACATCTAAAATGAGGCTATAAACATCATTAAGTGGATAGAGCAAGGTCCCAGCACCTGCACACTGGGAAATGGCCACCCCACCAAACACAAAAGCATCTATCACAGTAAAAAATGAATACCTTATAAAATGCACACACTAACATTGATTGATCACATCCATAGTTCAAATTTGGGGGCAAATTCATGGCCCTATCTTTCTCTCAACTTATAAAGAAAAAAATAAGAAAGAAAGAGAAAAGAAAAAGTCAAAACAAAAAGCACAAGCTTCTCATATGAGGACTGCAGGAAGTGTTATATGGGAGTCAGTTCTGATTAGGCCATTTTAGATAGAACAGTGCACAGTGACCCTTAATGTGATGGGCCCTATATAAATTGGAATTTTAACAAACTTCATCCAGAACATTCAGAATAGGCAAGGATGTGATCACCATGTCCTTGCTCTCTATCAGGTTATTTTTCTCTGTCCTTGATTGACAGGCATATAACAGCAACAACCTGAAATAGCTGGTAGACATGTGAAAACTACGAAATCTATAGTTGTGGGTTGCACACCTCAACTGTCAAAGGCTAATGCTGTCCTCACAGTCCTTGGAGGCCACTCTTGCAAGCCTATGTATTGGAAAGTGGAAGCAGGTTTATCTGAGCTCATAGTGAACCTGGCCAGCCAGGGGGAGGGCAACATGTAATACTTGAGAGCCTGTCTAAAACCAGCACAGAAACCCATCTTCATTCAAAGCATCATCTACGAATTCTCGATTATCTACCATTCTCTCCCTACCAGTTGTTCAGTTTGGAATGGTAGAAAAAACTGGAACTGATCTTTCTATTCTAAAGATCTTGATCTCTATTTCCTTAGGTCCACTTAAGAGTGCATAGAAATGGATATCGCCATCTGAACATCTTAGTATCATCTAATCTGTGTTTGTAGCATAATACTGTGCCTATGACAATCTAAAGCTTCCTTGAGTGTTGTTGCCCCATCAAGAAGTGTGATATACTGAGGCCAATCCTCAGGGATCCTTTCAAGGGGTTAGAAGAAAGTCATCAGACATACTCCACTTCTTTGTCCTTAGATTAAATCAAGTTGACACAATGTGAACCTGGTGGGCTATTTAACCATGCATCTTTCTCCCAATCCCACTTTTCTGAGGTCAGTCCATGGCAGAATTCATTCCCCACCATCTTAGATATTTCTTTGTGTATTTCCATAAGAGTCAGGTTTCTTTTTTTCTTAAATAGAATTAGTTGTAGTCAATCAACTGCTGCCCTATGTAAGAATGATTAGGATCTATTATAACTTACCACACTGTATTTGTGTATCCAAGTACGTTAGTGGAAATCCAGCATTACTGAGGAAATGGAAACCAGTGCTGTGGCCTTGCCTTTCTGTGCCTAGTCCTGGCTCACAGGCAGCGGGCAGCAGACCTTGAGTTCCTCTTCAGGGACAGAGTAATGTTGAATGGGCACTGAGCAGGCAGAGAAACACAGCTGAGGCAGCTCCTTTCAGTTATCAAACACATCATCTCCTTCCCGTCTTAAGGGCTACTGCTGAGGTCTTGCCCCCATACCTACCTTAATAGCAGCAAATTTGTTACACAGCAGCCAGCTCTTTCCTATTGTTCTGTAATACGCCTCCACATCATGGATGCCAAGAAACAAACTAACAAAAAACAAAAAACCTGACACTGAAGTGTGTGGTGCTGGTCACATACACTGTTTTGTTCTCTATGTTATGAGGTTTGTTATTATTAACAAGTTCCCCAACTATAAACTTCACATAGGACCCATCAGATTCAAGGCAAATAGGAAAAATTATGTGTAAAATGTCCTGAGTCAGGGCCATAGACAGCAGCATCCAGCACTTGTGCTTTAGCCCACGTGGATCTTGCAATGAGCTGGGCCTAGCAATGTCCAGTACACAGTTGTGAGGTGTTGCTCTGGTTGAACGGTATTGGTGGGTGCATTCAATAAACTACACCTATTTAAATGAATTCAGTGTTGGTGTGGTTTGAGTCCAGACCCCTTGCTACCAAATCTTCCCTTCAGCAGCACTTAGGAAAAGAGGCTAAGGTTAGGAAAGGTGACATCTTGTCATAAATTATGTGAGAAGAGGGAGGGGAAATGATCCCTTGTGTTAAGAATCAGGGTGTCCTCTGTAGTATTTAGGTCTATACTGGCCCTGTGCATCAGCTTCAAGAACCCATTTCTGATTTTCCTTGGTATTCCCGTGATGATGCACTCAGACATCAAACCAACCAAACACAGAAACACAAAAACAACCAAAATGGTGGTCAGAGTACTTGATTTATAAAATGTAGGGAACACTGCAAACCCATGTTTCAGGATATTTGATCAGATTGTCATCCCCAAGATTGTGTTATTTACTTAACAAAAAACCTTCTGGCAGTGTAGTTCAGCACCAGGACAAATATTTAACCCCAGAACTATTTTTGGTTATGTGTTTGTTTTTTGTTTTGGTTTTTGGATGAACAAATACTTTCTTATTTTTTTGGCTCAGCTCTAGCTCCCACTTCTTTGCACAGTAGTAGAGAGACCTCGAACATATACTCAGCCAAAGCCAGGGGAGTGTATAAAAGAGCCTAAGGCAATACCACATAATGACATTGAAAGTGGGTGGCCAAAAGGTGTTATAAAATTAACCTCACTTCAGCGAGTGATGACATACCAACCTGGTGGCCTAAGATATATACCCCCAAGATTCAGGAAAATTAATCAGAATCCCTTAGAGATTAGATCTTAATAGAAACAAGGAAGCAGTCCTTTCCTGAAGTATACATTCATCATATGTAAAGAAGATATTAAATCCATACACAACTCAGAATAGAATTATCCCCAAGACTGGAACGATCTGGCAACATTAATATTAGAAGCTTCTCCTGTGTTACAGTGGTAAGCACAGAAGAAAGAGGAAGATACGGCTGAACACGAAAGCATCAGGCCAGAAGCACTGTTCCCCAGGAGGAGCTGCAGGTGATGGTAAATAAACTGTTGTAAGTTAAATACAGTATTACATACCCTGTTGTAAGTAACTGGAGCCGAGGCTATCCCCAAAGGTTTGCCTGTCTGTGAAATCTGATACCCTAACTCAGGTGTCTTCCCTGGCCTCAGTGGGAGAAGGTGCACCAGCCCTACAAAAACTTGATGTGTCTTGGTGGATGCACACTCTGAGGGATATTCCTCTACTCTCTCAGAGGAGATGGTGTGAGGACATTGGGGAGGAACTGTGGGAGAGAAGTAACAAGAGAAAGGACAGCAATTGGGATGCAAAGTGAATTTAAGCCTGAATTAAGGTGAAGAGACACCTTAACTAAGGTAACTAATAAAAGAATCAGGGTGTGCCCATGTCTCCAGGTAGATATGTAGCAGAGGACCAGCTTATCTGGGATCACTGGGACGGGAGAACCTTGTTTCTGAGGAAGCTTCATGAACCATGATATTGGAACTTAGGCCTCTGAAGTGGGAGTGAATTGGCGGGTGGAGGAGCAATCTCATAGGGAGAGGGTGTGGGGGACAGAAGAGAGACTCATGTAGAGGAACATGGAGTGGGAGATAAATTGGAAATGTAGATAAAATAATAAAAGAAAACTAAAAAACATCAGACTATGAGTATCATTCTAATTCAAGCAGCAAATAATAATAAAAAAAAAAATAAATGCGAGAGTCACCAGGTCCTGTTCGTGTCATCCTGAATCTTAAAATCTTTTTTCCTCCAAATTCCGTGCCACATGAGGTGCACTGACCTGTCAGCTGTCTGCTTGGATGACAACTGCAGCAGCTTCCCTATGCACTTGCTTTGTAGGAGCTCGAAATCTATTGAGCTCCCTTTTCCAAGTTGGAACTTTAATTGGTAAGAGTCTTGCCTTGAGGACACCTTCCACATCTCTACAGTACAGAGGCAGGAGGCTTATCGTTAATAACATTCATCTCCTTAACTATGTCACCCTCCTCTTCAGCACATGACTTTGCTGTGACATTAAACTTCTTAGTGATCTTTTCCACTCTAAGCTGCACATGGTTTTCATGTGTTTGCCCTGTGTGTTGTTCCTTCTCCTGCAGTCTTGAGGAACGGTGACCAAAAGTAACCAAACCACAGGCTCAAAGCCATGTTAATACTGTATTGTGTACTATTTTCACAGAGCTATCTGAGGTGTAAATGGGACATGGAGAATTCGAACATAGTTTGAATCTTAGGCCTTTCACTGGGCAGTCCCTCATCTTCTCTAAAAATTAACCCCATTCTTCTACCATTGAGACCCACCTGCTGGTTAGCTCTTTACCCCTCTGCTGTAGTCTGTTCCATATCTCTTCCTGCCCATGTCTATTCTGAATCTCCTGCTTCAGCTTGCCTCTCCCTATGTCCCTCTCTATGCCCGGAAGTTCTGCCCACATACTTCCTGACGCAGCTCTTGGCCATCAGATCTTTATTACATCCAATCGGCAGTGAGACAACACCTGATACATCTCTTAGCTTGTGTTGAGCTGGTGAGAAGGACAAACATCCACAAAATAGCAAACCTGATGATGAGACATAGAAATGACAAGAGAAATCCTGCCAGCACTTAGCTCACTGCCAGTACAGAACTAACAATTGAAAGTTGACACACCTTAGTACAAAGGGAGGTCACCTCAGCATTTCCCCTTTTACTCCAAGAAATACCTTTAATTTAACATTAATAAGCTAGATAAAATAAGAAAACTTATGAGATGCATCAGGTAAGAATTACTGTCACAATATTCTGTCCATTCGTATTTTGCAAAATTGGAGAAGGTACTTCGTTATCTAAATTATATTAGTCTGAAATTTTGTACCTAAATCATTTTCTATCACTTTTTAAGCTTTGTATCCCTTATCTATCATAACTTGCATTTATTAACCATAATAAGTCTTCTGAGACCAAATGTACTTTCATTAATTCCAAACAATTTAAGCGTTTATGTCTTTCATCCTTAAAATTTGACACATTTTTTGCGTACAAATTTTCTTTTTCTTTTTCTTTATTCAGCTTCCACACGAAGATTATTTTTGCTCTGATTTAGAGCAGGATGCAAGGGTGGAGTGCAGACCTGAGGGGAGGGCAGATGAATGGAGTTGAGCTGCAGGATGTGAGGTTCACAGAGAATAAATAAGAAGTTAAAAAAAAATAAGAAATAAGCACAGTGGGGATGAAGCTGTGAATGCTTGGCATGGGGAGTTTTGGCAGTGGACTGGGCATTTTAGGGGTGGGGTGGGATTGGCGTGGGTTCTGGAGTAGTAAGGATGGTGTCTGTTCTTGTCTTTTGGGGAAACTCCTCGGTCTTCTCCCATCCCTCCTCCACCTCTACCCCCACCTCCAACCGCCATAACTGCCTCCTACCACAGCAGCGGCTTCTGGGCATCGGCCTCTTTCTGCTCAAGCTCTTCTATGTGCTCGGGGGTGGTACAAGCTTTTAAAAGTCCCAGGCAGTGGGCAGACCACGCACACTCTCCTGGCATCCCCATCCTCTCTCAGGACTTATGGTGCCAGAGCGTTTATCGCAGGAGTTTTTATACTGCTGTGGACTGTCCATAGAGCCCTGCTTTCTGAGCCTCCCATGTCCACCCTGTTCCTGTCCAGGTTCCTGGCTGTCACATTTCTGCACGATGGTGAACAAGTTTGCTTTTCTGATTCTCATAACAAGAAAAGGTTAAGACTAACTATCTAATCTTCAACCCCATCCAAGATCTGAGGAGGAGAAATGTTGCCTGAATAAAAGGAAATTCAGAGCAAACAGCTTCCAAATCTAAAGAAATGACAGAAATTGTTGGCTACCCTGGGAGTCAGTCAGCAAATATTCCTGTGTCACTGTGGCATCCACCTTCAACTCACTGGGCCAGGAGCTCTGACAACAATCCTTTGAAGCAGGTCACTTGAAGGACTATCCCTATTTTTTTTTCCATAAACTGGGACACAGACTTCCCCATGATCAACTTCTGCACAGTCTGGACAGCTTTCTGGCAGCAGTAGAGGTAAGTGGGTAGTATTTCACCCAATGGTTCTTTAGAGCCCATCATCTTTTTCAGAATAGATTGGGGACACTACCAGGAGTTGAGGTCTCTCCCACTGTGAAAAGCCTTTAACTATTAGGACATCTGAAATGGCAGATTCTTCAGATCTCTAAAGGATTTGAGAACCACCTTTGTATATAATGTCTATCTCAGTGGACAAATGTGGCTTTTTTTCCCAAGGGATTTACTTCCTACTTAACTTTAAAAACATACACAGGAAGTTAAATAAAGCTTATTTCTGTACCTAACTAAAGCAGTACCTAACATGACTGGAAGACTGATTATTTATAGTTGGAAAGTACTAGCTTGAATTCCTTAATTATCCACGGCAGTGTGCAGTAGTAATTTTATAAAATTAGAATTTTACACCACATTGTGAATAAGTTGCATATACTTATATCTTAAAAATGAATTGAATCATTTATGCAAGTACAATTTTAAATTCTATCATCATTCAAAAATCCATGCCATCCTAAAATATTTGAGACTTGGTATTGCTTTCTAGTATAAATAGAGATACAGTGATCTATGATTTTGTCATTTTAGTCCCTTCTCCTGATTTCCCACAACATTAGACAGAGAATTGAGGAGAGAAAGAGAAAGGAAGAAAGACATTCCTGATTCGAATCTGCTTTACTGTTTCCTCCCTGACCATGGCCAGTAAGAACTTGCAACCAACCCCCTAACTGACAATAATCATCTACAGCCCACGGCAGACAAATAACCACCCACCCACCCTTCCTCTTGAGAATGAGGGGGTCATGTTCCTTTAAGTTGCTTCCCAATGTGTGTGGGGTGACAACATGTTTTGGGGACCTTACAACAATTGGGACATTTTCCAAATCCTGGGAGATCTTGCAGTTTCCTATGCGTCCAGACCCTGAATGTGGCAGGATTAACTGAAGTCCTGGCTACATTAACAATGAAAAATACAAACACACATTCCTACCATATGAGGAAGGTCACCGGATATCTACCCCTTGAAGTTTGCTCAAAACAATTAGTCAATTAGCTTTTTATTTATCTTCAGGTCACTTCTTAGTAAACAGGCAGAAAAGAGACAGATAGTTTGCCAAAATTATATCAATTGCTTCTAAGCCAGTCACCAATAGAGTTCCTGCAGTCCTTTGAAGTTTCATCAGAGAGGCTCTATTTTGCACAGACTCACAATACTTATGTCTCCCATGTGGCAAACTAAAAGAACTGTTAAGATCTCCTTAAATAATTCAACAGTTTTCCCAATCCAAAGTCTCCCACCCTCCTCCAAAAAATCAAGAGATTCCTCACAAACATCTCCACTCACTTCGGTACCAGTTTATATATCAGTCACATTTCTGTTACTGCAGAAAAATACTATGACCAAGAACAACTCAAGGAATACAGTTCTTCACATTGTGGTAACCAACCCCAACTACCAAATTATTTCATTGCTAAGTCATAAATGTAAGGTTGCTACTGTTTTGAGTTGTAATGTAAATAGCATGTATAAAGTATGTCTCATATGTGATTGTTCCCTGAAGGGCTTGCAACCCACAGGTTGAAAACTGCACTTGTGTGTGGTGGTGGGAGGGGGGGTTGTGAGTTTTTTGTTTTGTTTGTTTGTTTTCCTTCTTCTCAAAACCCAAATGCTGATAAGAACATAGGCCAATATCAGGCTCTTCAATTTTATTCCATTAGGCACTGTGTCTGCTCTCATGATATTAACATGCTGGTTTTTCTTTTTTACTATTCCCCAAAATGAAGGTGAAATCATTAAAGGTGATGCCTCCCGCAGTGCTTTACTGTCTTATTAGTTAGCAGTGTCTGACTGCCCTGCTCAGTTGTGCTTTCATGTGAGTTCTGAGATTTTTTTTTTCATTCCCATGAAGATCTGTAATGGGATTATAATGGGATGGATTTAAACCTGTAGATGACTCTGGTAGGATTCGATATAATAATATAGATCATACTGATACATGAAAATGAGAGGTCTCTTCATTTTCTGGTTTCTTCAGTTTTTTTTTATTTTTCCTAATGATTTCATTTTAACAAGTCTTTACTTCCTTAGATATTACAAGATTTTTATTCTGAATGGGTTTGTTTTCTTGGCTTCTTTCGTCATATTTATTGTTGGTATACAGGAGTTCTATTGATTTTACTGTGATTTTAGTGAATGTGTCCATGAGCCATAGGAGTTTGCTAGTGGTTTCGTAGTGGTCTTTATATATGGATCATATCGCCTGCAAATGAGAATGCTCTGACTGCTTTCTTTCATATTAACATGCCTTTCCATCTCTCTATTGTCATATTGTTTGGATAAGACTTCACATTCTAGTTGAATTAGATGAAAAGAATGAACAACTGTGACTTATTCCTGATTTTAGTGGAAATCCATTATGATTTCCTCCAGTTAGGATGCTGTTGGCCTTGCATATCGCCTTCATAATGTTAAGGTATGTCTTCTCCATATCCCAGATTCTCCAGGACTTTTGCATTAATCACTGTGGGATTTTGCCAAAGAGATTGTCTGCCTCTACTGCAGTGATCATGTGTTTCCTGTTCTTGGTTTTCTGTGGTGAATTGTTTATTCATTTGTATTTGTTGAAACATTCTTGCACCTCTGCAGTCAAGCCAGCTTGATCACGGTACCTGACACTTTTGGTAAATGTCTGAATTTTATTTTCCAGGATATTATTGAGAAATTTTTCACTTAACTGTTCCTTCCAATCTTAGTTTCTTTTCTATGCTGTGAAGAGACACCATGAGCAAGGGAACTTGTAGAAGAAAGAGTTTATTTCAGCTTACAGTTTCAAGGATCATGAGTCTATGAATATTATGCTGGGGTACACGGCAGCAGGTAGGACACCATGTTTCTAGAGAACTGGCTGAGAGCTTACATCTTATGTGCAAGTCGGAGACAGAGAAAGTGTTAACTATAGATGGTGTTGAATTTGGAAACCTCAAAGCCCAATCCCATACACTCCTCCAACAAATCCGTATCTTATAATTCTTCCCGAATATTTCCACTAACCAGCAACAAACATTCATATATGTGAGTTTATGGGGGCCATTATCATTCAAATCACCATATTCCACTCCCAATTCCCTATAGGTTCTTAAACATATCATAATAAAAATACATTAGCTCAGCTTCCAAAACCCCTGTAGTCTTTCGGTCTCTACACAGTTTATCCACAGTGCTTTTCGACCCTCCAGGAAGTCCCTTAATTATTCCTCTATGAAATCAAAAGGCAAATTGCATACATCCAATGTGTAATGCCAAAAACATGTTATCATTGCAAAGGGAAGTTGGGAATGTGGTGAGCCAGTTCAAGGCATTAACCCAACAGGGCACAGTCCACATTCTCTACTTCTGATGCATGACAAAGGGATTAGATGGGTCCACTGCTCTGGCTTTGCTGACTGCAACATAATTCCTAAAACTATGTTGTATCGCGTAGATCTGTGGTGGTTGTGTTTTCATTGTCACTCATTTCTAGGAATTTTAATTTTTCCTTATGTGTTCTCCCTTGGCCCTTTCAGTAGTGTGTTGTTTGTGTTGCTGACCTTCCACGAGAGTGTGTCCTGACTGCACTTTCTATTGTGTGATACCAGTTTGATTCCTTTGTGCTTAGATAGAATGCATGACACTACTTCAGCTTTCTTATCTTTCCTGAGGGCTGTTCTGTGTCCTAATCCGTGGTCAATTTTGGAGACAGATCCACAGGCTGATAGAAAATATATGTATAGTTCAGTGTAGTTTGTTAGGTCCATTTGACTGATGATGTCACTGAATTCTGCTCCTCCTCTTTTGTTTATTTGCATGTGATCTGCCAAGTGGTCAGAATAGACTATTAAAAACAATCACAACCACTATTATAGCTAATGGGTAATTTCAGATCTATCTGATAATTATATATTTAAATTTGTGACTGCTGTGTTTAATATGCATATATTTAGATTGTAGTATCTTTTGGTAATTGCAAAGTATGAAATGAATGTCCTTACATCTTCTGGACAGGATTGGTTTGAAATCTATTCTGTCAGCTGGATAGAGAAACTGCATAGAATTGCTATAGGGACCTGTGTCTTAGGTCTGTTTCCCTAGTATATCCTCTACATCTCTCATGATGGTGATCCTGTTTCTGGCTAAATAATGTCTGTTCACTGGGGAATTGAGTTTAGTGACATGCAAATATTATTTAAACCTATGTATTTAATTTTGTTAATTTTTGTGGGTTTTATTGGCTTCTTTTGATTGACTGTTCTAGTTTTGTTAAATTATTTCCTGTTTCCTCTGGTATTTTATCCTTCTCTTCAAACTAAAGTATTCCTTTTAGGATCCTCTATAGAGCTCCTTACTGGTTATACATATTTTGTAAATTTATTCATCATATGCCTTAATCAGCACAGTAGTTGGGCAGCTGCCTGCCCTCCATGGTATCAGATCTACTTTCCAAACAATAACGCTCAACTCTTACTGACTGTGTAGCATCTTGACTGCTCTTTGTTCCCCTTGGACAGCCCTCAGGACCAGGCTCTCCTCTCCCTTAACCATGGCTGCTGTCCTCTTCCTCTCTCCTCTCCATCACACACGTTCTTCCTTTATTCTCTGGCAGCTTCTTCCTCCTTCTTCCCTCCTCATGATCCTCTCTAGCAAAGCCCTCAAAGCTCACCTCCCCCATCTCTCTGCTGTGCAGCTGTTGGCTGGTGGCTTCTTTATAAACACAGTTAACTGGGGGCAGGGTCAGGTTTTTTTTGGATTAACCAGTCTTGAGTTCTCCAAATTAGCAGTAAAATACAAGCAGAAGTAGGCCAATCCACCACAAGGATTTCTTTTGCTTTGTTTTGTTTTAATTTTTCTTTTACCTATTACTTTATTTTATTTTTGGCTATTTTTTAATCATTTGTTTTTTTATTTATGTATATTTCAAATGTTGTCCCACTTTCCACACTCCCCTCATCATATCTTACATCCCATTTCTGCTCAGCTTTGCCTATGTGACAGTGCTCCCCCACCCACACATATCCATTCCCACCTCACACCTCTAGGACCTCCTTTTGGTGGGCAACAGGCCTCAGGGTAGTCAATGGCCTCCCACCCCATGATGCCACTTAAGTCAGTCCTCTTCTACACAGTTACCTAGAACCATAGACCCATCCTTGCATATACTTTGGCTGGCAGTTTGGTCCCTAGGAGCTGTGGGACTGGTGACAGAGGATCTGGTTAGATATTAAAGACAAATGGTTGCTGCTTTCTCCTCTTTTTCTGGTTATAGGTGAAATCATGTTTGTTTGCTTCCCTTTTTTGAAATTATTGAGTTGATTAATTTCTTGGTTTTTCTTGTGTATAGTTTAGCTCATTTTCTTGGGGTTTTCCTCATATTATCCTCTGTTGTGCTCTCTTAAAGAAAAATATTGTTTAAATTTGGTTTTGTTGTGAAATATCTTGGTTTCTCTATTTATGGTGATTGAGAATTATGCTGGGTATAGGAGTCTGGGTCTGCATTACATCTGCCCAAATTTTTCTGGCTTTTGGAGTCTCTGTTGAGAAGTCTGGTGTAATTCAGATAGGTCTGAATTTATTTATTACTGGTTATTTATACCCTACCCCTTTTAAAGTTCTTTCTTTGATCTGTGTATTTAGTTTTTTAATTATTATGTGAATGGCAGAGTTTTTTCTGGTACAGTTCATTTAGCCTTCTGTAGGCCGCTTGTACAGTTATGGCATTTTCTTCCTTACCTTATGGAAGTTTTCTGCTATAATTTATTGAAGATGTTTACTGGACCTATGAACTGGAAATCTTAATTCTGTTCTATATCTATTATCCTTAGATTTGGACTTTTAATTGTGTCCTGAAATTCATGGATGTTTTGGATTCAATAAACCATACATGTTTATCTGAGATGGGTGTTTTGTGCTTTGTTGGTGACCTCCTTGATGCCAATTCTTCCATTTAGTAGAACGTTGGATAATGAGACATGGTCAGGAATGGTGACTTCTTGACATAAACTATATGAAAATAGGTAGGTTAATTTATGTGTGTTAAGTATCAGTAGTCTCCTGGGTGGTTTTGGTTCCCAGTTGGCCATGTGCAACAGTTTCAAAAGCCCAGGATTGATGTTCCTTGGGTTTCCTATGATGATGCACTCAGATATGACAGATATCAACAGAATCCTTGTCAAAGAACTTAATTTATATAATAGACCAAAAATTACTAATTATGTTACAAAATATTTGATCACACTGTGATCTCCAAGAATGTATTATTTACTGATAAACTATTGTGTGGTATAGCATCGCCATGGCACAGGCATTTAACACGAGGGTTGGTTGTTTGATGTAAACATGGACTTTACTTTGGTAAGGCTAACCTACCACACACCTTTATTGCAAAGTTAAAACTGCACTTAGGTTCAGAGATGGTCAAGGAAGGACTTGAAAGGAAATGAAGATAACTAAACCAATGGAAAGTCTTTGAGTTGAAGGATTTTTAGAAAGTGTGCAGAGGGAAGAAGAATGCTCTTCTGGGAGGTCAGTGAATTAGGAAGGACAGTTGGGAGTTGACTTCTGTATCTGGCTCCTGAAACTTCATTGGTAAAAATTAATGTCTGGAATTTTGTGTTGTAAAACAACACATTGGCTCTGCAGCTTTTGGCAAGGGCCATGGACAGAGAGATCACACCAGCTGGGGACAATCTGAAAAGAAGTCAGGTTTTCTTAAGTCACCTGAGAAGTCCTCAAGGAGAGAGGAATGAATGGGTAGCACCATAATAGAAGGCCTTAGGATCTCGGATAGTGCTACTCTAGATGCCTTGAAAATAGAAGCAGAAAATGTAAAACTAAATGACTTCACAGGAATTAGCTCAATTCTCACTATGATTATTTCATATTGGCATTTTATACTTGATTCATTTTTTAAAAAATTAAAAAAAGAGCCTTCTGTTTTAATGTGAGGCTGTCTTAGAATCACAAAATGCTTACAACACCTACATCTAACAGTATCGGGCTCGAGATTCTACTTTTAAATGCATCACCATCGACAACTTCCATTTAACCAGCAGGGTCCATGCCAGGCAGACACTGAGCAGGTTGTATGTTCTGTTAATCTCCACAACAACCCAATTCAGCAGAAACACGTCCATTTTACAGGTGAAGAAACCACAGCTCAAAGCAAATGACTGTCAGAGTCCCCTCAGTCTCACTGACTGTCACTCAGACCCACATCCTTCTCTGTAAAGGGAAGCCATGGGCCTGATGTGGCTGTGCAAGCTGACTCTGCTGAGATGATCAATGCTATTCTTGACCCTGGGAGAATTTAAGACAAGGTGAGCCACAGACTCCTGGGATAGATTCTGCCTCTGGGTCCTAAGGTAGGACACAGTATCCCTTGTCATGGGTCTCTACTCAGCTGAGGAGTCTGCTCCCATGTGTCAGCTTCTATGGCAGTGGTTCTCAACAGTCCTACTGCTGCAACCCTTTAATACAGCTCTTCATACTGTGATGATCCCCTCCATAAAATCATTCCATTGCTACTTCATAACTAATATTGCTACTCTTATATGTCATAGCATGCTAAGTATCTGATATGCAAGGTATCTGACATACACTAGAAGGGGTCACGACACACAGGTTGAGCAACATTACTCAATAAACTTTTTCTTTTTCTTTTATAAAGAGAGGCCTTCATCTCAGAAGGACCTGGACCAGATGCCCTGTAGTAGTGACAAGTTTTAGCAGGCCCAAGGCTGCTTGCCTTAATGACACAGACATTCCTGGCTAAAGGCACAATCTGAAATCACTGTCCCCAGGATATTTCTTACCTCACCCCCCCCCATTACAATATCTGTCTCCTTGGACATATCTGTCCAGGAAGCCAGTCCCTGTAGTCTCTGATACAGACAGAATGCTAAAGGCAAGAATGCTTTCCCTCTGTTGGCCTACCGTCACTTCTACAGAAGTAAGTTCAAATCCCCGAGTGTAAATGTGTGTCTTTAACATACTGTGTGAAACTTGAAATCTCATCTGTTTGCATTGGCAAAAACCTACTCTCACTTCAGATTAACAGCTGACCAACAATTATTTTCAGGAGACTACAGAGGCTGGCCAGGCCTGCAGAGTCGGATCCCCTCCCTTCCTGGGATGATCCCACCCAGGTTGGACTTCAGCTTCACTTATCAGCTGATATCAGAAAAATGTTATCTTAAGATTCTGCAGTCCACGGTCTGGACAAAAGTTGTTAAATGACTAGTATGGGAGTTTTCTCCAGCTTAAAATCATTCTGGTCTCTTCTCTCCCCTGGACTGCCCTCTGTTCTCTCAGGTCTGTTGGTCCTGGAAAGACCTGGGTTCAACTCAAGGCCTGGGTTGTGGAGGAGGACTTTTTGTTGTGGAAATGAGCATGGATCAAGGATGTAGCCCTACTCTGACTGGGCAATTAAGCTGCAGAAAATCTTCTCCAATCACAGAACTAGGTCATGTGGGAGCCTACATGTTTAAAAGGGAGAGCTGGTTGCTTTCTCCTGGAAGAAGCACTTGGGGGTTGACTGTCACTTCTGAACCTTCTGTTCTAAGTCACTTCTCAGAAGGGGCACTTTGCTCTGACTTCTCCATGGGACTCACACAGCACTGGGGCTGGAGGATCCTCTGGTGTTGCAGCTCTGAGCTGGGAGAAGGAGCTAGCACACTGACATGAAGAAGCCTGTTTTCACAGCTGATCTAGATCTGAGGAACAGGTGCTTTTAAAGAAGCATGTGAAAGTATCTCCTGCAGGGGAGCTCACAATGCAGGGAAAGTCACACAGAACAGGGAAAAGTGGCTTCCCAACTTCCACTGGGCAAGAACCAGGGAGGGTATTGGATGGATGATCAGAGAGTTTGAGAAAGGCCTGCATCTCCCTGAATGTCCTCCCTCAATCATAAGTCCCCCTACTGCCCCAGGGGCACACCTGAGGCTCAGCAAAGACTGCCACCTGCTGGGGTCCCTCAAACTAAGCAGTGAGGGTAGAACTGTGCAAAACACATCTGGGGATGGGGAGACATAAGTGTCAGCTGGGCCTGTCCTCACTGCCTTTAGACTCTAATGGCAGGGCCGGTGCAGGGAATGGCTACTCCAGATCTCAAATGTCTTGGGCTGAAGAAGTAGGAGATGTCAGGGTCAGGGGCCGGGGCCGGGGCCAGGGCTGGGGACAGGTCAGGGTCAGGGTCAGGGTCAGGGTCAGGCAGAGTCAGGCAGAAAAAATTCAAGTCCCTGCCAGCAGACTGATAGGCTATGGGCATGAAGAAGTGCTGTGGTAGAGAGTGCCCTTGTTCTCTCTGGTTCGGCAAGTAACCAAGGTGGGATGGGAAAAGTTGGGGAACTCACAGACCCTTGTCCTCCAGCCTCAACTGCCAGTGCTTGGCTAGCAAGAAGCCAAAGAGACTCCAGGGATCCCCTGATTTCCGGATATCATTTTCCTCACGGTGTCCAGGTTGAAGGCTGTGCTCAGCAATGCCACAAGGCCACTGGACAAGTAGAGCAAGCACAACTGGACTAAGAGCACCCTGGGCTCACACTGGGACCCAGGTCAAATGGCCACAGAGGGGCACCAGGCAGCCTGGCTCCAGCCCCTAGCCCATGGGCACCCAGGCCACAGCAGTTCTGCTAGTCCCTCCTGCCATGAGCGACACCACCTGGCAGGTTGCACTCTCTGTCAGGAGCTTTCCCACAAACACAGCTAGCAGCCACTTAATGACCCTCTTTATTCTTGTTAACCATAATGGCTAGTTATGAAGTCTCACTGGGAAAGTGTATTGATAAGATGAAAGCCTTAGAAGAAAACTAGAAAGACTTATAAAAATAAGTAAGATGCTGGAGGATGATCCTGACCCACAATGAGCAGTGGGGACACCAGAGCCCTGTAGGGATGCCTGACAACCTAACACATTGAGCACGCACAGCTCAGTAAGTTCCCTGTGAATACACATCTCCTGAGATCTCTCTATTTAATTGTATGTGATCCTGTCCACCTAACACAGCACCTCATGTGGAATAACAAAAGCCACCTGCAGGAGCTGTGGTGACGACTCACAGGTTAGAGCATCGGCTGTTCTCTCAGAGGAACCACGTGGTCCCTAACAATAATATACAACGGGGAATGGGATTCCTTCCTTTGAACTATGAGGGAAATTCACCCAGGACAGGCCACAGACAGACTGTAGAAAAAAAGACCCATTGACATAAATGATAAAACTAAGTCTAATCTACATCAATAAAAACACAGCATACTTCTGGTCAAGGACAAGAGCATCTGTCAAAACCTGTTTCCCAGCATGACATTGAAGGTCATAATCTCTGTGGTAAATATCGATGCTGTATTGCAAGAAAAGCTGAAGCACATGGTTCTCCATTAGGATGACTTCTGTATTCCATTGTGAATGTTGTCAATTTTCTGCGGCAATTTTTCTGTATATTACTCAATATGTGGTGCATAGGGTCAATAATTGCTGGGGACAACATAGATGACAGGGACTCCCAGCAGCAGGCCAGGATGGAGACATCTCAGTAGCCCACAGCAGCTCTTTGTAAAGACTGGTTGTTCCCATTTCTCCTACCCTTAGCCCTGGACAATGGCTGTATAGATTTCATTTCTGTGTGGCTGCCTTTCAGATGACCTTGGTGTGCACAATTATTCTATTATATCTGACTTTCCTACTTCCTTCTCCTTCTGCTCTGGTGAATTCTGTGAAACTAGATGTTGCTTGATGTTATGATTCTTAAACAATTGGAAATTGAGACATAGGAGCACAGCACAGCACAGCCCCGATGGCCCAGGTGCATGCTATGTGTTCTTGTTTTGGAAACAATGTAATAACTGCACAATAGATTCCAGATTAATGCTTGACTTGCAAAGAAACTTTAAAGTAATTATTAAAAAATGAATTAGAGTCAGCATTGGGACCCTAAGAAAGGAAAAAGTTATTGCATTAGGAATTAAGTTTTATATAACATTTGATAGTGGTTCCTGGATAAGAAAGTATAGAATATATAAAATTATATACTAGTCAGAATACGGGGACTCATACAAGAGTCTTTGTGTGCAAGGAAGAGAAAGCTAGCGGAACCACTGAGTTAAGGGTTAACTTGATACTTTCTGGTCACCGCCTGGCATCTTTGCTTATGTCATTTATCATTAGAGCTTCCCAGGAAAATGCAAGTAGCTGACCTCAGAGCTTTGAGCTCTGAAGTATAATAAGTTAAAAGTTAAAGTTTAAATAATAATAAGTTTACAATTATTATTATTTTGGCCACAGGCCTGGGAATAGGGGAAGCTTGAAACTTTGGGCAACAATTGTAATTCTTAGTTCTTTGTGGGATGTGGTTATTCTTTTGAATTTGATTTGGCAATGATTATACAATGTCTTTTTTCTACCTACTTTTGGATTATTAATAAAAGACTGAAGCAAGAGAAAGGCTGGAGAGGATGAGAAGAGAGAATGTGAGGAGTGTATGAAGATTGTGTGTGTGAGTGAAAGGAGAGTGCATGTGGTGTGTGTGAAATATGTGTGAGGTGTGTATGAAGAGTGTGTGTGAGAATGAAAGGGTAATAAAACAAAGGTGTACATGAGTGTGGGAGTTCGAGAAAAGAAAACCACAATAGAAAAAGCAGAGTGCACAAGAGAATGCAGTCTGTGCAGCCCCAAGCTGAGAGAGAGAGAGAAAGAGAGAGAGAGAGAGAGAGAGAGAGAGAGAGAGAGTTCAAGCCTTGAAATTGCCTGTCAGTTTGTACCCAAAAAGTAGTCTGTATATTTATTAAGCACCTTCCAGATATTCCTGCCTTCAGTTGAGAACCCGGATCCTGTGTCCAGGCTAGACCCCGGCAGTAAGTTGCACCCAACTCGTGGGACTCAGAATTGGAAGAATTGTGTAAGCCCCAAACCCCTTTCCTGATGTTTTCGATCTGGAAAGGACCATATGTGAGAGCCACGGTCCCCTCGGCCAAAGAGGAGTGCTGAGAAAGAATAGGTATGAAGTGATAGTGTGATAGTTTTATAGTTTTATTATGGGCAAACTGAATCCAGTGAGAGATCTATGTATGAAAAGATTCTTCATAAGGTATTGCTTAAAAAGAGAATTCACTTTGAAAAACAGTAGCTCTCTGATTGTCTTCTCTTCATTTGTTCTGTGAGCTTTTGGTTACCTGATAAAGGGACCTTGGATGAGGCAGCATGGGAAAGCATAGGAAAGGATATAAAAACCTGGATTCTGGAACATAAGGATGAGGAAGACGAAGGACAGGTTCCAGAGAAAGCGCTTATGTTCTGGTTTGTGGTGAAACAGGCACTTTCCCAGGCTGAGATAACAGACCTGCCCAGCTCATCAGCAGGGTCTGTTTGTAGTACAAACAGTGCTGTGAAGGAAGGAGTGCCTCTACTGTCCAAACAAACCGATAAGAAACAAACTGCTAAGTCATCAAAACCACCGCCTTCACAGTGTATTGTAGATTTACTAGAGACTTCCTCAGACCCTGAGGAGGACGAGGAGGGAGAGCCTTTAGATCCTGGAGATGAATCTGAGAGAGGATGAGGCAGCTAAATATCGTAATCCTGACTGGGCCCTCTTACGCCTAAGAAAAGGAGTAAGAAAAGAAGCCCCCCTCAGTCCCGTATTCTGCAAGCAGTGTAGAAGGCCAGGGAACAAGGAGAACATATGATGCTATTTCTAACAGTAAGCATGGAGATCCAGAAATGGGAACTTATCTCCTTTAAACTTGTTAAGGAATGAAAAGAAAATACTTCTAAATATGGCCCTACTTCACCTTATGTCCTCTCCCTTGTGGAAAATCTGGTAGGCATTTATTTGGCTCACTCCTGCAGACTGATTTATCCTGGCCAGGTCCTGTCTCACAGAGGGACAATTTCTCTTACTTAAAGCTAATTATGAGGATGAGGTTAGACTTCTTTTAGGTGGAAAAGTATCTCTGGGGTAATTGACTTAACTGGGGATAAGACAGTCTGGGCCACTGATCAAAGTGTCTAGGTGGATCTGTGGTCCCTTTGTCAAGAAAAGATCCAGGCAGCTACTCAGCTTGTACAAGGACAACTGGATAACGGTCATATTTAACCCTCCACCAGGCCTTGGAATACACCTATCTTTGTGATTAAGAAAAAATCTGGCAAATGGAGATTGTTACAAGATGTAAGGAAGGGGAATGCAGCCATGAAGGCTAAGGGGCTCTGCAACCAGGACTGCCCTCTCCCACAGAGATTCCCGAAGGATGCTCTGCGTGTGTTATAGATTGCAAGATGTTTCTTTACTATCCCTTTGCATCCAGATGACAGGAAGCCTTTGCCTTTAGTTTACCCTCAACAAATTTACAAAGGCCTTACCAGAGGTTTCAATGGAAAGTGCTCCCACAGGGAATGAAAAATAGTCCCACTTTGTGTCAAACATTTGTGGATATGGCTTTGTCTTCCACTCGTCAACAGTTTCCTGAGTTGTTGATTTTTCATTCTATGGATGATATCTTGATTGCTCATTCTTCCCTGACTTTGCTGAATCAAGCTTTGGATAACCTTATACAAAGTGTGCGTAAGTATGGGCTAATAGTGGCTCCTGAAAAATTTCAAAAGGATCCCCCATACAATTATTTGGGGAGAATTCTTTATTCTGATCCTATTTCACATGCAGTCTTAAGATTTAGGATGGATAAGTTGAAAACCTTAAATGATTTCCAAAAACTGCTAGGAGAAATCAACTGGATTAGACCTTACGTAAAAATTTCCATTGGCCAATTAAAGCCACTTTTTGATATTTTAAAGCGAGATCATTGTCCCAAATCTCTCTGAGTGTTAACTCAAGAGGGACAAAAGGCTCTGCAGGTGTTTGAGGAGGCCATCCAGGCACAACTCACTGTAAGAATTGATTTATATGAGGCCTGTGAATGTGTTATCCTGCATACTTCCCTAACACCCACCGGGGTTATCTGGGAAGAACAAGGACCTTTAGAATGGATCCATTTGCCTGCTCCCTCCCCACGTTTTGATTCCTTATTATGATTTAGTAGCTCAGCTCATTATGGAGGGTAGAGAAGGATTAGGGGATATTGGGTAAAGATTTTGAATTGATTAGAATACCCTGCACCAACACTCAGGTTGAGTGGTTGCTAAATTTTTCTGGTTCCTTTGCATTAGCTTTTGTCTCCTTTAAGGGGCAAGTGTTCTATCATCTTCCAAAAAATCCTCTGTTACATTTTCTGAATTGACAACAAGTTATATTTCCTTCTGCCTTCTCTATGGAGCCTTTAGATCAAGGAAAAATATTCTTTACCAATGGTTCTTCAAATGGAAAAGCCATTCGTTATTGTTTCTGAAACTGACACCAGGACCTCCTTTACCTCAGCTCAAAAGACAGAGTTATATGCAGTTATTGACGTTTTTTCTCATTATTCCTCGATTCATTTTAACCTCTATCCTGACTCTCAAAATGTGTATAGACTCTTCCCTGTTATTGAGATAGCTGTGATCAACACAGACAAAACAACAATTAAAACCTTATTACAAAAATTATAACAATTGGTGCGTCAACGCTTGATTCCTTATTTTGTGGGACATACTCGGGCTCACAATAGTCTTCCTGGACCTTTAGTCACAGGAAACTCATATGCAAATTTATTGACTCAGGGTTCGCTTTTAGATGATGTTAGTAGAGCAATCGCCTCCCATGGTATTCACCACCAAAATGCTCAGGCACTGAGATATCAATTTTCTTTGACTAGAGAGGCAGCTCGTCAGATTGTAAAACATTGTTCTGCTTGTCCTACAACACTTCCAGCTTCTCTGCCTGGAGTTAACCCTCAAGGACTCAAACCTGGAATCCTACGGCAGATGGATGTAATTCATGTTTCATGTTTTGGAAATTTTTCCTTTGTTCAAGTGACTGTTGATACCTTTCTGGAGTTATTTTGGCCACAGCCAGGACGGGAGAAGCATTCAAGAATGTACAGCAGCATTTGTTTGCTTCTTTTGCATTTCTTGCCATCCTGCTGCATCTGAAAACTGATAATGGTCCTGCTTATCAATCTAAAGCCTTTGCAAACTTTTGTATTAAATTTGTTATTAGACACACTACAGGCATTCCATATGATCCTCAAGGGCGGGCAATTATTGAGAGATCTAACCAAATATTAAAGACACAAATGGCTAAGGTACAGGGAGGAGAATTAAAATATGTCTCCCCCACTCACTTATTATCATGCTCTTTTTGTAAGTAATTATTTGAATAACCAGATGTACATCTCTCCTGAGAGACACAGCCAGAATACAGCAAATACACAGGCGAATGCCAGCAGCAAACCACTGACCTGAGAATGGGACCCCGTTTGAAAGAATCAGAGAAAGGACTGAAAGAGCTGGAGGGGCTTGAGACCCCATATGAACAACAGTGTCAACCAACCAGAGCTTCCAGGGACTAAGCCACTACCCAAAGACTATACATGGACTGACCGTGGGCTCCAACCTCATAGGTAGCAATGAATAGCCTAGTAAGAGCACCAGTGGAAGGGAAGCCCTTGGTCCTGTCAAGGTTGGAGCGCCAGTGAACTGGATTCCTCAGGGGAGGGCGGTAATGGGGGGAGGGTGGGGAGGGGAACACCCATATAGAAGGGTAGGGGCAGGGGTTAGGGGAATGTTGGCCTGGAAATGAGAATGGGAATAACCTTTGAAATGTAAATGAGAAATACCCAGTTTAATTTAGATGGAAGAAAAAGAAGAAAAGGGAAAAAAAGATTCTCAAGGTAGATCTGCAACAGCGCCATTGCGATCCTAGGGAACATCACCATCCCTTAGATTTGCAGAAAGCTGTTTCATCTACGTGGAAGGGATCAGATGTTCTTCTCTCCTCCGCAAGGGGGCATGCATGTGTCTTTCCACAGGATGCCGAGTCACCAGTCTGGATTCCGGACCGCCTCATCACATCATACAATCCCAGGGCAGAAAAGCAGAAAGTCTCCCCTCAACAACCGACAGCGAAAGATGAGAGCGGAGCGTGCCTCATTCCTGATGACGCCAGACAGCTCTGAGCAGCTCCTCAATTCTGCTTTCACCAGGCTTCAGCTGCATGGTCGCTCATCTACCATGCTGTTGCCAACTTGGGATCAGCTTCAAGAATTGGTCTCTGCTGCAAGAGATAGCGTGCTTCCTCTCCGCCTCCCAGTTACTCCCTCCAATCTTCTCCTGCTATGCTTTCACTTCTCTTCACCCAGGTAATTATTTTTCTCTATGCTGCTGCCCAAGACTCCTACTGGGCTTATTTACCTGATCCTCCCTTGTTTCATGTGGCCCCTTGGGAATTTGGCCTTGTCAAGGTGAGGAGAAAGTAGTTCTTATTTCAAAGAACGAACTTTGACTTGCTACAACTATTCTGGAATCGCTGACTCCCTTCCCACATGCTTTACTGTTAAAAATGACATTAAAGGGTGTTTCTCTTTAGAGGAGAGAGAGTTAATTTCAGAGTCTCCATCTCCTCGAAAATATGCTTGTAGTGACGATTCCACCAGTCAGCGAGATTCAGTTTCTAAAATTATTTTTACCTTTTAAAGGAGGCTTTCATTATTCTCCTCCATCTTCTTCAGGTCCTTTGCCTTCCCTTTTGTTTGCTTGTCAGAATGGCGAGGAGCTGATCTCTGTTTGGGAGAATATTGCTATTAATGGCTACCCTAAATGGTGGTCTTGCGGTTTTCTCTCCAAAGCTGCGTACTTTACTCCCTCTAGCCCTACTAGCTGATCTGCTAGTAGCCCAGAACATGATTATCTATGCAATTGAAACAGTATAGGTTTACCAAAGGAGATGCTTCCTTACCGACCTCCCCTGCTAATGCCTGGTTTGCCCCTGGATGGGCTTCCCCTACCTTTCCCCCAATTTTTAATTCCCACTTGCTTCCTGTTCAGCCTGATCTATAGCGTCTTTTGGCTGCTCCTCATAAAGTAACCCTTATTAGACCTCGTTCTGAGGTTAAGAGAGTTTCTGCTTCCGTTTTAGCCTGTGTGGCTGCTCCTTTCTCCTTTCTTTCCTCTGAAGAGCATGGCGGTTTTTCCCTTGTCAGGATGGTCATGGTGTTTATCATGTTACTTGCATAAATTGTCAATTATCTAATTGTCTTACTGTTACAAGGAAAAATGTTTTTGTCATAGTACGACAACCTCCTTATGTACTTTTGCCTGTCTATGTTAATGGGACATGGTTTTTTGATCCTGGCATAGAGGCCATTCATCATGCCTCCTCTGTACTTCGTAGAGGTAGGCGTTTTGTGGTTGCCTTAATTCTGGGTCTTACTGCTCTGATTGGTGTAATGTCTCCTTTTGCCTTATCTACTACTTCTTTGGTTAGAGAGGTCCACACTGCTCATCTAAGTTATCTAAGAATGTTAGTATTGCTTTATTGATTCAAGGAAAGATACATGGAGTGTTTGAAGACAGGGCGAATGCTCTAGAAGAGGCAGTTCTTTATATGGGACAAGAAATTCAAAATATTAAGGTTAGATTATTAGTACAGTCATTCTTTGTTTAGAAGGAGTGTGTTACTCCCCTGCCTTATAATGAGCCAGTCCCGCATGCCCATAGCTTATACACTGTCTGCTGGAGTGCGGAACACCTTGCCCTGCCCTGCCCTGCCCTGCCCTCCCCTGCCCTGCCCTGCCCCGCCCCGCCCCGCCCCGCCCCGCCCCGCCCCGCCCCGCCCCGCCCCGCCCCGCCCTGCCCAAGGAGCAAGGGTTAGCCCTGCTCCTGCCAGTCCAGTGAGCCCATAGCTTATACACTGTCTGCTGGAGTGCGGCTTTGCTCTGCCCTGCCTTGCCGTGGTTTGCATTGCCCTGTGGGCTCTCACTTCTTTGGCCAAAGACTTTTGAGATCTGGGCTCACCAAGCCCTGCACTAGGCAACACCTAGAAGCCAGAGCCAAATGAACAGATGCCAGGCTTGGTCCAGGGGACTGGTGTCTCCCCCTCCCCTGAAGTGTTTTCCCCAGTTCACCACTCCAGGTTTACTTTGCAGGGACCCCAGTAGGTGGCAGGCTTGGCTGATCCTCACCTGTGAGCCTGGGATAGTGGTGGGATGTAGGGTTGCTGGAAGACTTTCAGGGAGATGCAGGCCTTACATAAACTCCACAACCATCCTGTGCCCTCGCTGGTTCGCTCGCCCCGTGGAAGTTGGGAAGCCACTTTTCCCTGTCCTGTGTGACTTTCCCTGCATAGTGAGCTCTCCTGCAGGAGATACTTTCACATGCTTCTTTAAAAGCACCTGTTCCTCAGATCTAGATCAGCTGTGAAAACAGGCTTCTTCAAGTCAGGGTGAGAGCTACCCCTCCCAGCTCAGAGCTGCAACACCATAGGATCCTCCAGCCCCAGTGCTGGATGGGTCCCACGGAGGAGTTAGAGCAAAGTGCCCCTTCTGCGAAGTGACTCAGAACAGAAGGCTCAGAAGTGACAGTCAACCCCCAAGTGCTTCTTCCAGGAGAAAGCAACCAGCTGTCCCTTTGAAACAGTGGTGGCTCCCACATGACCCAGTTCTGTGATTGGGAAAGATTTTCTGGAGCTTAATTGTCCAGAGTGGGGCTACATCCTTGATCCATGCTCATTTCCACAACAAAAGGTCTTCCTCCACAACCCAGGCCTTGAGGTGAACCCAGGTCTTTCCAGGACCAACAGACCTGAGAGAACAGAGGGCAGTCCAGGGGAGAGAAGAGACCAGAATGATTTTAAACTGGAGAAAACTCCCATACTAGCCATTTAATAACTTTTGTCCAGATCATGGACTGCAGAATCTTAAGATAACACTTTTCTGATAACAGCTGATAAGTGAAGCTGAAGTCTAACCTGGGTGGGATCATCCCAGGCAGGGAGGGGATCTGACTCTGTAGGTCTGGCGAGCTTCTGTGTTCTCGTGAAAATAATTGTTGGTCAGATGTAAATCTGAAGTGAGAGTTGGTTTTTGTCAACTCAAACGGATGACATTTCAAGTCTCACACACTATGTGAGACACATATTTACACTCCAGGATTTGAACTTACTACTGTAGAAGTGACTGTGCCAACAGAGGGAAAGCATTCTTGCCCTTAGCATTCTGTCTGTATCAGACACTACAGGGACTGGCTGCCTGGACAGACACGTCCAAGGAGATAGACATTGTAATGGAGGAAAACTGAGGTAAGAAATATCCTGGGGAGAGTGATTTGTGGTGGTGCCTTTAGCCAGGAATATCTGTTGTCATTAAGGCAAGCAGCCTTGAGCCTGCTAAAACTTGTCACTACCACAGGGCATCTCTGCTCTTATAACTGCTCCAGGTCCTTCTGAGACGAAGGCCTCTCTTTAAAAAAGAAAAAGAAAAAGTTTATTGAGTAATGTTGCTCAACCTGTGTGTTGTGACCCCTTCTAGGAGAGTGTATGTCAGATACATTGCATATCAGATACTTAGCATGCTATGACGTAAAAGAGTAGCAATATTAGTTATGAAGTAGCAATGAAATAATTTTGTGATGGGGGTCACCACAGCATGAAGAGCTGTATTAAAGGGTTACATCATTAGGAGGGATTTGAACCACTGCCATAGAAGCTGACAGATGGGAACAGACTCCTCAGATGAGTAGAGACCCATGCAAGTGATACTGTGTCCCACCCTAGAACCCAGAGATAGAATCTACCCCAGGAGTCTGTGGGTCACCTTGTCTTAAATTCTCCCAGGGTCAAGAATAGCATTGATCATCTCAGCAGAGTCAGCTTGCACAGCCCACATCAGGCCCATGGCTTCCCTTTACAGAGAAGGATGTGGGTCTGAGTGACAGCCAGTGAGACTGAGGGGACCCTGATACTCATTTGCTTTGAGCTGTGGTTTCTTCACCTGTAAAATGGACGTGTTTCTGCTGAATTGGGTTGTTGTGGAGATTAACAGAACATACAACCTGCTCAGTGTCTGCCTGGCATGGACCCTGCTGGTTAAATGGAAGCTGTCGATGGTGATGCATTTAAAAGTAGAATCTCTAGCCCGATAGTGTTAGATGCCAGGCGCCATACAGGTGTAAGCATTTTGTGATTCTAAGACAGCCTCACATTAAAACAGAAGACTCTTTTTTAATTTTTTTAAAAAAAGAATCCAGTATAAATTACAACATGAAATGATCACAGTGAGGATTGAGCTACTTCCTGTGACGTCATTTAGTTTTTCATTCTCTGCTTCTATTTTCAAGGCATCTAGAGTAGCTCAGTACGCGATCCTAAGGCCTTCTATTATGGTGCTGCCCATTCATTCCTCTCTCCGTGAGGACTTCTCAGGTGACTTAAGAAAACCTGATTTCCTTTCAGATTGTCCCCAGCTGCTGTGATCTCTCTGTCCATGGCCCTTGCCAAAAGCTGCAGAGCCAATGTGTTGTTTTACAACACAAAATTCCAGACATTACTTTTTACCAATGAAGTTTCAGGAGCCAGATACAGAAGTCAACTCCCAACTGTCCTTCCTAATTCACTGACCTCCCAGAAGAGCATTCTTCCTCCCTCTGCACACTTTCTAAAAATGCTTCAACTCAAAGATTTTCCATTGGTTTAGTCATCTTCATTTCCTTTCAAGTTGTGCCTTGATCTGCTCTGAACCTAAATGCAGTTTTAGCTTTGCAATAAAGGTGTGTGGTAGGTTAGCCTTACCAAAGTAAAGTCCATGTTTACATCAAACAAACAACCCTTGTGTTAAATGCCTGTGCCATGGCGATGCTATACCACACAATAGTTTATCAGTAAATAATACATTCTTGGAGATCACATTGTGATCAAATATTTTGTAACATAATTAGTAATTTTCGGTCTATTATATGAATTAAGTTCTTTGACGAGGATTCTGTTGATATTTGTCATATCTGAGTGCATCATCATAGGAAACCCAAGGAACATCAAACCTGGGCTTTTGAAACGGTTGCACATGGCCAACTGGGAACCAAAACCACCCAGGAGACTACTGATACTTAACACACATAAATTAACCTACCTATTTTCATATAGTTTATGTCAAGAAGTCACCATTCCTGACCATGTCTCATTATCCAACGTTCTACTAAATGTAAGAGTTGGCATCAAGGAGGTCACCAACAAAGCACAAAACACCCATCTCAGATAAACATGTATGGTTTATTGAATCCAAAACATCCATGAATTTCAGGACACAATTAAAAGTCCAAATCTAAGGATAATAGATATAGAACAGAATTAAGATTTCCAGTTCATAGGTCCAGTAAACATCTTCAACAAATCATAGCAGAAAACTTCCATAAGGTAAGGAAGAAAATGCCATAACTGTACAAGAGACCTACAGAAGGCTAAATGAATTGTACCAGAAAAAACTCTGCCATTCACATAATAATTAAAACACTAAATACGCAGATCAAAGAAAGAACTTTAAAAGGGGTAAGGTATAAATAACCAGTAATAAATAATTCAGACCTATCTGAAATACACCAGACTTCTCAACAGAGACTCCAAAAGCCAGAAAAATTTGGGCAGATGGAATGCGGACCCAGGCTCCTATACCCAGCATAATTCTCAATCACCATAAATGGAGAAACCAAGATATTTCACAACAAAACCAAATTTAAACAATATTTTTCTTTAAGAGAGCACAACAGAGGAAAATACGAGGAAAACCCCAAGAAAATGAGCTAAACTATACACAAGAAAAACCAAGAAATTAATCAAGTCAATAATTTCAAAAAAGGGAAGCAAACAAACATAATTTCACCTATAACCAGAAAAAGAGG
Source organism: Rattus norvegicus (assembly GCF_021556685.1). NCBI lineage: Eukaryota > Metazoa > Chordata > Mammalia > Rodentia > Muridae > Rattus > Rattus norvegicus. The sequence continues at coordinate 593,686 of NW_028238785.1, forward strand.
AGAAAGCAGCAACCATTTGTCTTTAATATCTAACCAGATCCTCTGTCACCAGTCCCGCAGCTCCTAGGGACCAAACTGCCAGCCAAAGTATATGCAAGGATGGCTCTATGGTTCTAGGTAACTGTGTAGAAGAGGACTGACTTAAGTGGCATCATGTGGTGGGAGGCCATTAACTACCCTAAGGCCTGTTGCCCACCGAAAGGAGGTCCTAGAGGTGTGAGGTGGGAATGGATATGTGTGGGTGGGGGAGCACTGTCACATAGGCAAAGCTGAGCAGAAATGGGATGTAAGATATGATGAGGGGAGTGTGGAAAGTGGGACAACGTTTGAAATATACATAAATGAAATAACAAATGATTAAAAAATAGCCGAAAATAAAATAAAGTAAAGGGTAAAAGAAAAATTAAAACAAAACAAAGCAAAAGAAATTGATGTGGTGGATTGGCCTAATTCTGCTTGTATTTTAATGCTAATTTGTAGAACTCAAGACCGGTTAACCCCAAATAACTGACCCTGCTCCCAGTTAACTGTGATTATACAGAAGCCAACAGCCAACAGCTGCACCCCAGAGAGATGGGGGAGGTGAGCTTTGAGGGCTTTGCTAGAGAGGATCATGAGGAGGGAAGAAGGAGGAAGAAGCTGCCAGAGAATAAAGGAAGAACATGTGTGATGGAGAGGAGAGAGGAAGAGGACAGCAGCCATGGTTAAGGGAGAGGAGAGCCTGGTCCTGAGGGCTGTACAAGTGGAACAAAGAGAAGCCAAGATGCTACACAGTCAGTAAGAGCAGCTCTCAGGCGAGCAGAGATCAGCAGAGACCCCAGACCAACAAGCTACGCAAGCATAACTCCATCCAAACTCCCTCTCAATATCCCGTGTCCTCCATGGGCCTGGCCTCAGCCTGTGTTGTGCGTCAGCACATGTGTCTGTCTCAGCTGACATCACTCTGCCCATCAGCCCGAGGCCAAGGAAACAGCGAGAAACCACAGCAGCCCACCAGAAGGGTTTTTGCTGTGGTTCTATGAAGTCCCAACAAATGCAGCTCAACTACAGAATGCAAGGCAGACCAATGCATGTGTGTCCTTAGTGCAGAACCCTTCATCACGTGTCTTTTCACATGCGTGCTTTAGCAGAACATCCTTTTACCTGCGTCTGCCTCAGTGAAACATTCCTTCACACATCTGCCTTAGCCTATCACCTGTGTCCACTTCAGGGAACCACTCCTTAAGGTGCAAATTTCTCAAGATTAGCAAACGGCATACAGAACATTCAGAACAAAACAAGGTGTGTGGTCAGCATGTCCTTGAGCCAACTCCCTTCTCCTCCTCAGTGACGGCAGGCGTGTTACAGCAACAATATGAAATGGCTGGCAGACATGGAACAAAATGGCAAAGGTATTCTGGGGGATGTCAGACCGTACCAGCCAGCAGCTCAACTGAATTTTTATGTTTTGATGTTACAAGTGAATATACTTGACCTTCAAACGCTGAGAGAGGCCATTGTAATATGAACTATATAAACTAGGCCAAGACCGCCTCTAGGGCAAAGGCCCTCAGCCTGGGGGTCGTGACCCACACAGGGTCTCCTATCTGATAGTTTACACTACAATAAAGATTCATTACAGTAGCAAATTTACAGTTGTGAAGTAGCGACAAAATAATTTTGTAGTTGGGGTCACCACAGCATGAGGAACTGTTCTAAAGGGTTGAGGCCATAGGAAGGTTGAGAAACACTGCTCTAGGAATTTATGTTTTCTTTCTCTTTCATATTTTTCAGACAGAATCTCAAACTGTAGCTGAGATTGGCTTGGCTTGGAACACGTGTGTAGTTCATGCTGGCATCAGAGTTATGGCAATTCTCCTGCTTCAGCCTCCTACTCAGGAGCCTACCAGGGTGAGATCACAACCACGGGTAATGGGATTGCTGTTCTTGGTTGTCAACTTGAGTGTACCTGGAATTAACTAATGCCAAATGGCTTGACGCCCTGTGAGGGGGATCTCTCTCTCTCTCTCTTTCTCTCTCTCTCTCTCTCTCTCTCTCTCTCTCTCTCTCTCTCTCTCCTTCCTTCTTTCTATTTTCCTCTCTTCAACCCCCTCCTCTTGGTCCTCCTCCTCTTCTTTGTTTTTTTTGAGACAGGGTTTCCCTGTGTAGCTCTGGCTGTCCTGGAATTCATTTTGTAGACCAGGCTGGCCTTGAACTCAGAGATCCACCTGCCTCTACCTCCTGGATGCTGAGGCTAAAGGCATAAGCACCATTGGATTTTTTTTCTTAATTAAATTTTCTGAAGCAAGAAGACCTACTTGTAATCCAAATCTTGGAGATCAGAAGATAAATCTTTAATTCAGATCTTTTGAGATGGAAAGGCCCACCTCTAATCTGGACCACACCTTCTTTTTTCTTTTTATTTTTTTCATCTTTATTAACTTGAGTATTTCTTATTTACATTTCGATTGTTAATCCCCTTCCCGATTTCCAGGCCAACATCCCTCAACCCTTTCCCCTCCCCTTCTATTTGTGTGTTCCCCTCCCCATCCTTCCCCCATTAGCGCCCTCCCCCCAACAATCATGTTCACTGGGGGTTCAGTCTTGGCAGGACCAAGGGTTTCCCCTTCTGCTGGTGATCTTACTAGGCTATGCATTGCTACGTATGCAGTTGGAGTCCAGGGCCAGTCCACGTATAGTCTTTGGGTAGTGGCTTAGTCCCTGGAAGCTCTGGTTGGTTGGAATTGTTGTTCATATGGGGTCTTAACCCCCTTCAAGCTCTTCCAGTCCTTTCTCTGATTACTTCAACGGGGGCCCCGTTCTCAGTTCAGTGGTTTAATGATGGCATTCAGCTACGTATTTGCCGTATTCTGGCTGTGTCTCTCAGGAGAGATCTACATCCAGTTCCTGTCGGCTTGCACTTCTTTGCTTCATCCATCCTATCTAATATCTGTATAGGTATGGACCACATGTGGGGCAGGCTCTGAATGGGTGTTCCTTCTGCCTCTGTTCTAAACTTTGCCTCCCTATTCCCTGCCAAGGGTATTCTTATTCCCCTTTTAAAGAAGGAGTGAAGCATCTGCATTTTGGTCATCCTTCTTGAGTTTCATGTGTTCTGTGCATCTAGGGTAATTCGAGCATTTGGGCTAATATCCACTTATCAATGAGTGCATACCATGTGTGTGTTTCTGTGATTGGGTTAGCTCACTCAGGATGATATTTTCCAGTTCCATCCATTTGCCTATGAATTTCATAACGTCATTGGTTTTGATAGCTGAGTAATATTCCATTGTGTAGATGTACCACATTTTCTGTATCCATTCCTCTTTTGAAGGGCATCTGGGTTCTTTCCAGCTTCTGGCTATTATAAATAACGGTGCTATGAACATAGTGGAGCATGTGTCTTTGTTATATGTGGGGCATCTTTTGGGTATATGCCCAAGAGAGGTATAGCTGGAACCTCAGGTAGTTCAATGTCCAATTTTCTGAGGAATCTCCAGACTGATTTCTAGAATGGTTGTACCAGTCTGCAATCCCACCAACAATGGAGGAGTTTTCCTCTTTCTCTACATCCTTGCCAGCATTTGCTGTCACCTTAGTTTTTGATCTTAGCCATTCTGACTGGTGTGAGGTGAAATCTCAGGGTTGTTTTGATTTGCATTTCCCTTGTGACTAAAGATGTTGAGCATTTCTTTCGGTGTTTCTCAGCCATTCGGCATTCCTCAGCTGTGAATTCTTTGTTTAGCTCTTAGCCCCATTTTTTAAATAGTGTTATTTGTCTCCCTGAGGTCTAACTTCTTGAGTTCTTTGTATATTTTGGATATAAGCCCTCTATCTGTTGTAGGATTGGTAAAGATCTTTACCCAATCCGTTGGTTTTTGTTTGGACCACACCTTCTGCTGGCTCATATCAAGGACATGGAAAAAGGAAGTTTGCTTTATTAATTTTCCTTCTTCTTCAGGATTCCTGCATGTACTGAAGACCAGCTGAAATATCCAGCCTTATGGACAAAACCGTTGAGGTCCTGGAGTTGCCCCATAAACCACACAAACTCTGACCTCACTTAGACAGGGATGGTTTATTGAATGCCCACCCTAAGACTGATCATCAGAGACGTAGCTGAGAATTTGTCACGCTAGGACCCTGGATATTTTTCTATGTCAGTTTATAAAGACTAAAATGTGAGCTCATAGGCAGGTGCTGGAAGGGCTGTCTGGTTGTCAGCCCTGACTCAAGCCATTTTAGACAACAAAGGTTCATACTGACTTTTTATCTGTTTAAAGATTTATTTATTTATATATAAGTATACTGTAGCTGTCTGCAGACACAGAAGAAGAGGGCATCAGGTCTCATTACAGATGGTTGTGAGCCACCACGTGGTTGCTGGGATTTGAACTCAGGACCTCCGGAAGAGCAGTCAGTGCTCTTAACCATGGAGCCATCTCTGCAGCCCTCATATTGACCTTTAATTTTATTGGTCCTACATGAAGCTTATAATTATGAAATTTAAGATTAAGAAACCTCACAACATAAAGAACTTCCTTCCAGTGGTTCGGGAATGGGTGGGTGGGGGAGCACCCTCGAGGAGGCTGGGGAAGGGGGTGGAATGCAGGGTTATTGTAGGGGAAACTGGAAAGGGGTTAACATTTGAAATATAAATAAACAAAATAACCAATAAAAAAAACATACACAAGTTACGTGATCATTCCTGACCCTGCTCTGAGTTAAATTATTTTCAGACAACCATGACAGGCAGACATATTACAGCAAGAATATGAACTATCTGGCAGGCATGGAACAAAATGGCTACAGCTATGCTAGGGGGATTGGCTTCAACAGGTGCAACTACTGCGTTTTAGACCTTCCATTACTTGTTGAATTAGCTGTACCACAGTCTATAAACCATTCTAATAAATTTTCTTTCTCTATATACAGTCATTCTAGGAGGGATGATTGGTTATGCATTGTTAAATGCAATGCTGATCAGGAAACCCCATCACTTCCACAGCAATATGCAAGTGTAAGTAAGTTACTGAACAATTGAACAGAAATTAAAATTTACTGCATTTATTGGGTGTGTCAGAAGGCATAGGGAACACCTGGCTGCTTACATCTCTGGGTCTCTATAGAGTAGAGGGAGAACTGAGACCCACTGAGGAGGTCTCTTAAGCGAAGACCAAACTCCTTGCAGTGACACTGGATTCCAGGCTTGTTGTCCTGTTTAGGCCTCACTGTGGTCTATGTACACTCTATACATTCTCCGGATGCAGGTTCAGATGGACTGAACTCAGAAAGCTGGGGTTGGCAGAAAGATGTCTGGTTCAATAGCCCACCAGGTTCACATTGTATCAGCTTGATTTAATCTAAGGACAAAGAAGTGGAGTTTCTCTCATGGCTTTCTTCTAACCCCTTGAAAGGATCACTGGGGTTTGACCTCAGTACTTCATACTTCTTGCTGGGTCAGCAACACTCAGGGAAGCTTGAGATTGCCATAGGCACAGTATTAGGCTAGATATACTGAGTAGATGATACTAAGATGTTCAGATGGTCATACCCATTTGCATGAGTTCTTAATGTACACCTAAGGAAAGAGAGATCAAGGTCTTCAGAATAGGAAGATCATTTCCAGTTCTTTTCTACAATTCCAGTCTGAAAGACTGGTAGGGAGAGAATGGTAGATAATCAAGAATTCATAGATGATGCTTTGAAGGAAGTGTGGGCTTCTGTGCTGGTTTAGACAGGGTCTCAAGTATCCCATGTTGCCCTCTTCCTACCTGGCCAGGTTCACTTTGAGCTCAGATAAACCTGCTTCTACTTTCCAGTAGACAGTCTTACAAGAGTGGCCTCCAGGGACTGTGAGAACAGCATTAGCCTTTGACAGTTGAGGTGTGTAACCCACAACTATAGTTTTAGCCACTTTGTTCCATGTCTACCAGCTATTTCAGATTGTTGCTGTCTATGGCTGACAATCACGGACACAGAAAAATAACCTGATAGAGAGCAAGGACATGGTGATCACATCCTTTCCTGTTCTGTATGTTCTGGATGAGGCTTGTTAAAATTCCAATATTGCAGAAAGCTGTATATAGGACCCATCACATTAAGCATCACTGTGCACTGTTCTATCTAAAATGGCCTAATCAGAACTGACCACCAGATCACACTTCCTTCAATCCTCATATGAGAAGCTTGAGCTTTTTGTTTTGACTTTTTTCTTTCTTTCTTATTTTTTGCTGTATAAGTTGAGAGGAAGATATTTGGGGCCATGGATCTGCCCCCAAAATCTGGGGTATGGATCTGATCAATCAGTGTTAGTGTGTGCACTCAATAAAGTAT